>NW_017731554.1:690228-736255 GCF_001890085.2 Hipposideros armiger | reverse complement strand
ATTCAGAGGTCATTAATTGGTGATCTGTAGGTCAAAACCAGCCTATAAACATGTTGTGTTTAGCCAATACAGTATAAAAAATCCTATTTGAGGCAGTATTTAGAGTTAGAGAAAATGAACATAATTGAGATTTCTAGCTTTCTTAAACCTAGGAGGTTCTGATGACCTGGGATTCATATTCCTCTCCTGGCAACAAGCAGCTGGAGCTGAGTGGCAGGTGTTCCTTTTAAGGAGGGCAGTGGTTCTTACTTAGTGCCTATTAGAATCGCCTGGAAGTCTTGTTAAGCAATTGCAGGCCCCACCTGGGAATGTCTGATTCAGTAGGTGGGTGTCTGACACTTTGCACTTCTAACAAGCTCCCAGGTGATGCTGATGTTGTAGGTCAGGCGTCTACACTTTGAGAACCACCGAGGTAGGCAGGAAATGTGCTTTCCAGTAAACCATGGTCCTCCTACCTCTTGTTGATTCTCTTAACTTGGGTATCATAACCATTTATCATCAAGCTCACATTGTTATCTTTGGTATATTTAGAGAACTGTTTTTTTATATGTATATCTCCTTAAAGTGGAAAAATTAAAAAAAAAAAATAGGAGAACTCTATGTCTTTGTGGAAGCAAAGGATATTCCAACAGGTTTACCACTTGGATCTTTTCACTTGTATGCTTTTCCTACAAGGCTTTGGGAGTCTTGAGTTTGTGAGCTCAGTTCCATGGCAACTTTTACATACAAAATAATTTGCCAGTAAACTTGGGTAGTAGGGCTTTGGCTGTCAGTCATTCATACCTGGGCTTGACCTCCTGGCTCTGCTGTTTACCAGCTCTGTGACCTTGGAAAGCTCCTGAATCTCATTAAGCCTAATTTCCTCATGTATAATAAAAGGATTTTGATGATACCTACTCCACTGGGTCATTGTGAAATTAAAAGATTGAATGTGAGGAACCTAGTACACAGTAAATGCTCAATAGCTGTTATCTTCCAATGTTATTGTTGATATTTTAATATAGGTTTTAAAATGATATAACCATAAGCTGGAAGGAAAGGGAAGAAACTAAGCTGAAATAGAAAGTGTCAGGAACCTGGAAAAGTTGGATCAGGAAGATTAAAACCCAGAATGAGAAGAGGTTTACAAAAAGTACAAAGGACAAACAAACAAAACAACAACAACAAAAAACGAACCTCAGTTATTTTTAGAGAAATAAAAATAAGGAAGGAATAACTACAGCTTAAGGAAAATTGTGTAATGTTAACAGACCTCAGAAAGAAACCAGAACCATTGAACTAGTGTTTAATTTTATCTTTTTGGTCAAAGAGAAGTACTTTTGATCAGAAAAGGAAGAATAAATGTTGGTAAAAGGAATAAAATTCTTAGAGACAGAGAGCTATCTGAATGACTTCATATTAATCATTCCATAGGCTACTGAAAAAAAAAGGCAGGTAAGATTGTGGAACCACAAATGGTAGTCATGAGGGAACACAGAGCATAAACACGTGTCTGGACAAGGATACAGAGATAGATGTTATACAGGTTTCCAAATGGGAGAAGAGTAAGAGTCTATTCATTCTCACAGTTTCAAGAATTGTAAACTAATAAGCTTGAGGTTTACTCCAAGCAAAATATTTAATGGATTATTTGTGATCATTTAGGAAAGGATCACAAAGAGTTGTCACTGGACCTTAAATACAAGTTTTGTTAGTGTATTTATTATCTTTTCTGATAAGATTATTAAGCTAGTAGACCATGGAAATGATTCACTCATTCAGCAAATATTTACTAAATCCTAACTAGGTGCAGGCATATTCTCTTTCACATATTTTTTGGAGAAATATGCAATAAGTTCATTTCTTACTAGACATGGGAGGGAATGAAGCATCCCAGGAAGAACTAGGACAGAGATCTGGCCAGGTATACAAAAAAAGAATTTTGATAGTCTTTACCAAAATTGTAAATACAGGAGTTGCTTAGTGGGGTAATAGAAAACAAGTTAGTTTTTGGACTTGCGTTTATAATACAGGTGGAGATGTCTGTTAATGTAAAGATGTGAAGCACAGATGCCCTGGACAGGAGACACAGATCTGGGAGTCATTAGCTGGTATGGTTATTAAAGTTTTTACAGTGGCTGAGATTTCTCAGAGGGCTGTATTGAATGAGAAGAGGGGCAAGGCTAGAATGAAGGTAGAACTGATATTTAAGAAAAGAACCAAAAGCGCTTACAAAGAGGACTGAGAAACAAAGATCAGGATGGTGGGAGGAGAACCAGAAGAGAGTGGTGTTACCCTGGCCAAGGAAGGAGAGAAACTCCTGCATAGTGTTGTGAATTCATATGGATTTGAAACACATGTTTTGGCGATGATACCAGTCAGCAGTGATGTGTCAGTTTTATCCAGCAGTCCTCAGCTGTAGAAGTACTACACCCTCACCTTAGGTTGTAGGAGAGGAAAAGGGACATGGATTGAATAGCCTAAGAAAGATGTTTGCAGGGATGGTAAAATAGAAGAACAAGAAGCGGGGGGAAAGAAGCTGTTGAAGAAATAGAGTCATATGTTATTAAATTTAAGATCATATGCTATTGGATGAACAGCCAAAATGTTGCTTTACATAGCTGAGACTCAAAAGTAGAATAGTTGGAACAAATGGTCAAATCTAGCAGCGTGAAAAACCCAATAGGAATGCATGTAAATGCCTCCACTTCTCTAAGGAACTGGCACAGTGCTGAATGAAATAGATGAGACAAATTCCTGTGGAATGAAGACATATATTTACCTTCTCTCATCTTCTCTTTCCTCTTAAGTGACAATGAATATTTGATAAACATTTTTATGTTTTTAAGAATGAATTTTAAAAGAGCAATGAAGTGAATCAACATTTTTCCATCTGGACACAAGAACCATTTGGAGGTCAACTGACAGTCATACAAGTGAAAAATACATTTCTGTTTTTGTAGTTGACTTTGAATTCACTAATAATAATATTATTCATAATAATATAGATAGCATTTTGAGTATTTATTATGTGTTAGGTAGTTATGGATGTTTTATATGTGTAGTAGATATATGAACCTCAGTCCACAGACTCAGTTAACCTAGAAAAATAATTTAAACATTTTTTGTAACTCAATTTAATTGTGTGTTTAACCCTCCTACTGCCAGGCTAAAAGTAACATCTCAGGTAATTTTTGGTTTCTCCCTTCTTCTGTGGACTGGAGACAAAGGCCCTGGAGGGATTTACAGAGTCCGTTGGCCAGTAAATTGTGGGAGTGAGGGGCCTTACAGTCCTGAGTCATCTATCTGTTCATGTTGAGTTACCCTGAGACAGCATTGCCTGCAACATGGCTCACACAGTGGTTTTGCTCTCCCAGTTATGGGAAGGGAAACTTTTCAGAGGTGACAGATCATTTGTGTCCAGACTCTGCATGGAGCCATTTCCTCTTTGTGGTATTGCTACCTCCCCAGGAGCTTAGCCTACAGATAGGAAACTTGGATCCTGGACCCACCATTCTGTCTGTTCTCATCGCCTCCTCTTCTCTCGCTGTCCCTCAGCCCACAGAGAAACCTATTCTAGGCAAAAAAGTGGAAGAAATCATGGCCCACTGAC
Organism: Hipposideros armiger; assembly: GCF_001890085.2. Lineage (NCBI taxonomy): Eukaryota > Metazoa > Chordata > Mammalia > Chiroptera > Hipposideridae > Hipposideros > Hipposideros armiger. The sequence continues at coordinate 732,663 of NW_017731554.1, read as the reverse complement.
TCCCGATTCTCCCACACAGCAGTCTATACATCATCCCCAAAACACTAAGCCCCCCCCCTCCTTTAAAACACAGGGACAAAAATGTCCACTGGCTATTTCTATTTTCTGACCAGCTGTATTCCTTCTCAGAGGCAATGAGCTCAGGGTTGCCCATAGCTTGAAAAAGGGGAAATACCAGGAGAAAATGTGCCAAAATAACTATACCACCATAGCAACAAAATCAGAAAATTAGGTAGGGTCTTAGACATTTGCATGAAAGGGCCCTTCGAAATCTAAGACTCAATGATTCCCCTAGTGTTAGATGAAGCCTGTTGGTGTGGGCTGCCAGAAAGGACCGGAAAGGCCATGGGTGGTTTTGAGGCACACTGGCCACAGTGGATCAGACTCTGAGAGGAAGGGCCCTGGCCCTCTAGATTTGAGAGTGCTTGGCCAGATTCTTAAGAAATAATAGTGACCAAAACTGAAAGCTTTTATCTGATGCCTAATTGTGGACTCGGCCTCCACTCTCAAAACCTCCAGCCATTACATCGCAGTTTTCACTTCCTTCTGCCATGGTAGGACTGGTTATTCCTCAAATACAATTTCTCCTCTGGCTAGTTTGACAGGATGTGAGTCCTTGGTGACCCTCACTCTCTTGCCATGGCATCAGGACTGTCATGCATCACGGTGGCCTCTCAAATTCTACAGAATCTCATAATCAATCAATACTTATTAATGTAGGTTGTTCAGAGCCTCAAGATAAGGTTGCACATATTGTAAACCTCAAGCGGTTTACAACCACACTGGAGAGATGGGGTATGTGTCCCATCCGGCATAGCATGTCCTCAACAGCCTCCAAATTATTGTTCCAAGAGTTTGGAGAAGGAGAAGAGCAGGAAACAGTTCTCAGCTGCTGAGTCAAACAGGCATGCACTTGTGACACTTGAGTGGCAGCTGCTTTTTGGAACCCCACCAAAACGTAGTGCAAGCCCAATCTGCAGAAATTCTGATCTGTATGGATGTGCCCACATTCAAGGAAGATGAGCTATTTTCAGACCTTTATAAGCAACTGACAGGGAAGTCTCCACCTCAGCAATGTCAGCAATTAAGACTAGTAATATCACTCTCCCAGACATAGGCTTTGAAGATTAAACACGAGTATATAGATAAACTAACACCGATTGCCATTCAAATGTTTACTGATATTGTTCATTATTATTATATATTCAAGAGGTACAGCAGATGCTTGACCATTTTGGTCTGACTACTACACCCAGAGTGAAGCCCTTCCCTCCAAATCTGGTGTTTAAATCAGATTCTGAAAGCCTCAAAATACCAAAGCGCCCATTTTAAAGTAGCTCTTTAAGATGAATGTCCTACCTTTTATGTTGCATTTTAAAACTGATTCAGTCAGAAAAGCACTTTGATGTTGTAAATACCTACACGTCCTCTCATCTACTTTTAAATTAATCAAAATATTTAGGCATCTTTGCAGAAATTTCTCATATTCACAAAACAAGGCAATAGTTATTTACTTCCTAGTACTATAATACGTTTTGGTAAATCTATGTGACTTGTATAAAAGGAATAAAAGCTAGTTTCATGGAACTCCATTGTCAGCATATGAATGCTTTAAAAACACATTGATTCAAAGAGGGCTCACCTCTTTCCCTGGGGCTGTGGAGAGTGTAGCAAGTGGGTCTTAGAAGGAAAGAAACTTCCTTTTCCACACTTCCTGTACTGTCTTTGGAGCTGCGTTTCTACTCAGTGCAAGGAGAGAATCACTAAACTGTTAAAAGGTTAACAGCCAACATGGTGTTCTCAGCATCTCTCAAAGGCTCTTAGGAAACTAGTTGCAGGGGGCCTGAGCAGCAGCCAGGGAGCAGCCCAGAGACTACACTTCAGCAGATGACTCCACATGATTACATATTCAAACTGGTTTGAATTCCCTGGGCACCCATGGGGATGTCAGGGGAGGTTGAAAAGAAGCATGCTGGGTAGGGGCAGGAGGGGTGGAGGAAGCTGCTATGGCATTAAACATGTATTACAGATATTTTCCCAAGGTGAAAAAGCCCCACAATCATAAAAATTCAGGCAACCAGGAAAGAACTGTGAATCTAAAAAACGAGGTTGAATTTCCAGGTGACATACGATAATTCCTTTCAATACATTAAGAATTCTTCGTTGCAAGAACTTCTTTTTCTTGAATCCTTCATAAATGGCTTTTTAAAATTCTTTGATTATCACCAGGTAGTTTAACACATACTCACCCTGCCCTCTATACTAAAAATCCCCGGGAATGTGAGTAAATGGCTCACATTTTGATTAACTGGAGCTGGTGTTGGGGAAACTTTTGAGCATTAGTGGCTACAGGCATAACCTTTGTTTTTTTTCACTAATGTGGTTTGAGAGGATTCAGAGTTGTGTTGGAAAGAGTGGGTAGACACAGGGGAATTTGGAAAACATGACATTGCTTATGAATCTTGTATGTTTGTGACCTTTCAATGGAAAAATATAAAGAGAAATTTGCAAAGTCATATGTTTCAATGATAAAAATAGAATGAATGAAATATGAACATACAGATAATAGAGAATACAATCTGTTTAAAACGCATCATGGGATTGAAAGCCCTTATCAAGCAGGGAACATTTAAGAGATCCTAATTGAGCTGTGGGGTCTGACATGGGAAGATGAATCCCAGGAGGAAGAAATTTAATTAGGAGAAGGTGGGACTTGGGGAATAAGACGGAGCAGAAACTTTGGAGGCAAGCAATTTAGACTCAGCTCAACAGTATGTAGAAGGTATGACAACAGACCACAGGTGATGGACTGTGCAATAGGCAGCATCAAGAGAGCCCAACATAAGAGTGAGGGCAATGAGTGTTTTGAACACAAAAAAATTCAGGTCAAGCAATATTCAGAGCTCTAACCAGTGCCTTTCAATTGAAATACGCAATTGAACACTTTCTAGCAGCTATATTTAAAGAAGTAAAAAGAAATAGATAAAATAAATTCTAGTAATATATTTTATTGAACCCAGTATATTCAGAATTATCCTATCAACACGTGGCACTATACTTCAAGTACTCAGCAGCCACATGGGACTATGTACAGCATAGAAATCAGTCATGCTTTCTGCACAAGGGAAGTCGATCAGGGCAGAGAAAACCAGCCTCATGACCACTGACGGAAACTGACATGTTAACTGATAAATCCCCAGAAGAGAAACATAAATGGTTAGAAAATTCGTTTATAATTCCCCCCCTCATTTTGTAATGAAAGCTATATAAATTAAAATACCAATGAGATACTATTTGTTATATGTCAAAATAGCCAAGGTTTAAAAAAATTTGCAGTTGTTTGAAGGTGTGCTAAAATTCATATGCTGCTATTAGCCATGTAAATTAGTTTAACTCTTTTGGAAAACAGTTTACATTTCATGTCAAGGGCTTTGAATTATTTTTTTCAACTTCTAAGGCTCTATAACCAAAAGCAAAAACAATCATTGTTGAGTGTTTATGATATAACAGATAGTATGCTTAGCACTTCATATATTTTAAGTCTTAATCCTCATAGCAAGCCTATGAATTAGTTATTATCCAATTTTAACCCTATGAAAATAAATCAAAGTATGAAAAATTTATACATCAATATGTTATAGCATTATTAAAAGAAGTAAAAAATAGAAGCCAAGAAAAACTGTGAAAAACCCTCTGTATCTCATAATCAGGGAATTGTTGCTTGAGTGAATGTACTCAATGGAATTAATGTATTTAATGAAGTGTTCTCTAAGAATAGGTAATGTCATGAAAAAATGCATGTCTTTGTCTGCTATTGTCTCAACAAATCTGCATAACAAACAAGCACTAAATTTGTGTGACATACATAATTAAACATGTATTCCTTATGTGTATGTTTGCAGGTTAGCCAGAGAATGATGGTTCTACTTTTGGTTTCAAGTGAACTGGTTTTGGTTGCAGGCTCAGGTATGATACACTGTATTCATTTTGGAGCCCAGGTTGAAGGGAAGCTCTTCTCATTAACTGCACAGCACATTTTAAGTATCTGCTTGCTTCATGTTTGCTAACTTCTCATTGGCCAAAGCAAGTCACATGACCAAGCCTAAAGGTGAGGGGTGAGGAAGCATCCTCTGCCTGCCATGAGAATGTGGCTAGAAAGTGTATGTATAATTCTATTACAGGGGAATAAAGAATTGGCACCAATCATTCAGCCTACCACAGTCTGGTGTCCATCACTATTATTTACATCCCTCCCACATATATTCACCCCCCAAATCTCATCCCATGATGGCATCAGGCTAGAAAGTATCACTGGATCTATGTCACCTCCAGAAGTGATTCCTCTTGGTCTAGAAATCTTTGAACTAAAAAGACAAGCTGTCTTTCCCCCTCCCACAACATACAAAAGTGGAACAGGAACAAGATGACCGCAATAAACACCCCCATTTGAATAGGGAAGAGTGAGAAGCATATAGCGGTCATGAGTTTATAGCAATTGTGAAACCCTGGTAGGCATGTGTTGCCAGGTTCCTCTGCCTTGGGGGAAGGGATTGTTCTTGGATTAGACCCCATTACCCCATTACTGCTCCCTGGGAGTAGCTCCTATTTTTTCCCCAGGTTCTTGGTACCACTTTTTGGGAGGTCCTTCTTTGCCCAAATCCCGCCTTGGCCAAGTCTAAAGATGGCATTAGAGAATGTGCCCAATTTGGTGGCTGAGCAGCCCTCTCTGCCTGCTTCTTGCCTGAAGAAAGTTGGGGGAAGAGGAGTCCAGAAGTATTTATATCTCAAAGAATCACAATCACTTTTAGTTTAAGCTGACAAATTTTCTCATACAATTTTTCATCCCTGCAAATCCTAGGTTTTCTGGGCCCTGTTTGTTGATTCTCAATTCTGTTGTAAACCAGCCATGTTTTTCCCTGAACCTATCTCTTAAAGTACAGTTTCAATTGCAATTAGCAACAACCCACTTACTGTATTAACATTGTGCCTTGAAACTTGCTTACTCATTATTCCACTTTATCAGGTTCGTTTTCTATCTTTTAGTTTACTGCACCGTGACAGATATAACAATGTGTCACTCTATATAACATGGATCAACATTGTTTCCATACTCCTATAACAATTTCCTGTTGCCTGTTCCCTGGTCCCCGAGTCCATAACACAGGTTATGGCAGCACCGCATTTCTGGTGTTAATGTCCAGCTTATTCAGCTATTGCTACAATAGTGCTATGTAACAAACAACTACAAAATCTCAGAGGCATGCAGCAATAAACATTCGTTTCTCACTTCTGTGGGTTGACTTGGGTTTGGCTCCAGCTGGCTTAGCTCTTGGCCTTGAGTTGTGTTCAGTTCTGCTCCACTCCTGGTAGTTCTGCAGCTGTGGCTGTATGAGTTCTTCTCATTATGGACAACCATATTGCAAAAGAATTAGCTCAACCACATCAGCGCATTCCAAGCCTTGGCTTGCATCATGCTGTATTAATCATGCCTTCTTATTCTGTATTTGTGATGCTTTGACATCTTGGAGACTTGCTGACTCTGGAGGGACTGCCCCGCTCAGGGCTAGCCAATTCCTAGAGATAGCATAGCCTTTGAGGAGTGTACCTTTCATATGCAAACCAATTCAGAGGTCATAACCCCAACCACCTCCTTTATCAAGTTCTTAAATTCCAGGCCACTATTCCCCTGACCCCAACACCCAGAGCCAGTACCAGACAACTAGGCACAGCCCCTACATCACAGAGCCTATTGACATTATTCAAGCTAGCCAATCCTGTTGATTCTGCCTCACCTATTCCTTCCCACAGAAGCCACAGTGAAGCTCTTGACCACATTTTCTCCTCACTCCCTCTGCCTCCTGACCAATCCTGGTGTTCCCCTGTGTGGCCTGTGGTATGACATGCCCCTTCTCTTGAGATCTGTGAGTATAACAAACTTTCTTTTTTTTTTTTTTTTTTAAGATTTTTATTGGGGGAATGGGAACAGTGCTGGGGAATTGGGGGAAGGGGAACAGACAAGTTGCTGTCATCTTGTTCTTCAATCTAGTTGTGGAGGACGTTGCTTCACTGGCCCAAGTTGGCACCATCATTGTGCTCTTCTCTGGCGAGGCAGATCAGTCGCCGGCTTCTGGACGGCCGCTCACTGCGGCTGCTGGCCGCTCACGCTGGCTGCTGGCTACACACACACGGTAGCCCATGGCAACCCACTGCCACAGGGGCTGCAGCCTACGCCGTCGCCGGCGACTCATGGCAGCCCAGCTCCAGGTTGAGCTGTTGTTCAGCATCTTAGCTGTGGAGGGCAGTGTCACTGGCCCTCATATGTGGGATCCGAACCGGGGCCCTCTGGCATCCCAAGCGAGTTCTTAACCATCGCGCCACTCGGCCAGCCCACAAACTTTCTTTTCAATGGCCTATATTTCCTGAACTTGGTCTTGCCATACCTAAATAATAAAACCTGCATTGACAAGCACCTGTCCACTAATATCCCTTTGATCAACTTAAGTCACTTGACCAAGTCCAAAGTTAAGGTGTGGGGAAGTGCTCTCTGCCCACCAGCTTGGCAAGAGTGAATGCGTATTTCTATGAGAAGGGAGCAAAGGACTGGACACTGTTTATCCGAATAGCAAGAGTGTGGATGTGTAATTGTATTACTGTGGATTTATAATTATATATAGAAGGGAGTGAAGAATTGGTACCAATAATTTAATCTCCCATACTGTGTACATGTATGTGTATATGATGTTAGATAAAAAATTGACATATGCAATATGATTTCACATATGTAAAACAGAATCTATTCAGAGAAAGAAGTCCTGAAAGAAAGACATTAAAATGTTAATAGGGTCTATCTTTGGGTGCTGGGGCTGTGGATGATTAGAATTTTTCTTTCTTCCTCTATTTTACTAACTGTCCTTCATGAAAGTATATTTATTTTATGATTTAACATGTACTATATTAACTAGAAGCTGAGTCTTCTAAGTATTAAACTAAAATTGCTGGAATATCTTCTGCTTAAGATCAGTAATGGTCCTAAAAGCACGGACAAGGAGGATTTGGTTCCAATTCTGCCTGTGAGAACATAAAGGTTTCCAGGGCAGGGAACCATGCAGGACCTGACATGGCTCATCCTCTTTTTCTTTGCTAATAAAAGTGCGGGGCAGAGATCACCAGCATTGGCACCACCTGGGCACTTGTTAGAACTACATAGTCCAGGCTTCACCCCAGAAATTATTGAATCAGATCTGTACTTGTATTTTATAGGGATTCTCCAGGTGGTTTCTATGCACATTAAAATTTGAGATGCACTAATGTATTCCACACTATTTATTACAACATCATTTAAAGTAATCACATTTTTACTTCATGATTCAAAATGGTTGGTAGGAATTATTAATTTAAAATGAAACATAGGCAGATAGTGGAATCGATAGGCAAATAGATTGGCTGGCCCAATGACCAAGTGCCAACAATTTTCACAAAATAAAAATAAATTATTCAGTCTATAATAGTTATTGATTGCCAGTTTCATGTGGGCCCCTGTTCCAGATAGAATAGCATTTCCCTCAAAAGTTATCACACAGTACTATAATCCTGGGAGGTGTTAATTAGTAGGATGTTAATAGATATCCCATTGTATTAGTTTCCTATAGCTGCTGTAATATATAACCACAAACTTGGTGCCTTGATACAGCAAAAATTTACTATCTTACTGTTCTGGTGGTGAAAAGTCCCAAATGGATCTCACTGGGCTAAAATCAAGGTGTCAACAAGACTGCATTCCTTCTGGGAGCCCTAGGGGAGAATCCGTGTCTTTACTTTTCCAGAGTCTACAGGCGGCCTGCATTCCTTTGCCTCCTTCCATCTTCAAAGCCAACAATGGCCAGTAGGGTTTCTGATGCTGCATCACTTTCAAATTGACTCTGTCCTGCCTCTCAAGTCCATCTTTAAGGACCTCTGTGATTACATTGGGTCCACCCAGACAATCCAAGGTAACCTTACAATTTTAAGGTCAGCTGATTAGCAACCTTAATTCCATCTGCAAACTTGATTCCCCTTTGCCATATAAAGTTTCAGGATAAGAACATGGATGTCTTTGGGAGGCCATTATTCTGCCCACCACACCCATGAAATAGAGATTTGGTGGTCACATAAATCTGCAAATAATATTTCCTTCTTGGAGCTTTGCAATGTACATCAGCATAGTAAAGGCTCTGAGGCTTCTTGAAGAAGCCTATTTAACTTGAACCAACCCAGGAAGCCTTCTTTTACATGCACATTTCATGAAGCTGAGCCAGAGAAAAACGGAGAAATTCAGAGTAAATGAAAGAACTGGTTTCTGCCCTAAAGGAGTTGAAGAGAGCTTTTTATTTTTTAAATGATGGATTGCAAATTAATCCCGACTTCATTAGAGCTGAGGGAATACAGGGCAGAAGAGTGAGTGAGAATATCTGTAGAAACCAGAAACCCTAATTACCAGGCTTCTGTTCCATTAGAAGCAACATCAAGGACAGCAGCGGCTGTGGGATACTCCATTCTTACCAGTGACATATTGTGGTATTATCAATAATTAAAAAAAAAATCTGTCCAAGTCACTTTCTTAATCTCTATAACTCTATTGCTCATTTGTAAAATTGGGTTAACGGCGTCCCTTTCATCCAAAACCGTTGTGGGTTTTTAATTAATGGTAAAATGCTTTTTGGCATCTACATGCAGAAAGAGTTATTAAATTTCAGTTCCAAATATTATGATGGTAATGAGGACTGGCTTACCAATATTTCATTACATGTGAAACTTTTTCCATTAATTTTCTGCATAAACCATCAATGGCTACATACAGTTTTATCCCTATAGCCACAGCAGCCAGCTTCTTTCATCTTTTAGATATCTCATGTTGAAACCAAGAAATATAAACTAGAGAAAGCTGTGTCTTGTAAAAAAAAAAAAAATTCTCAGAAGGCATTTGTTTTATGTGGCAGCATAATGATTGCTTACAATAAAAAAGCCTTGAAAGATCTTACTTGTTCTAAGATTATTCATGCAGCAATTATGCTATTGATGACAATCTGTTTTTATGATAATATATTATAAACTATTCTGAACCCACTCAACAAAGCATAGTGTAATGCTTGCAAGTTTCCTCAGGACCTCTTTTGCTAAGATACCTATTTACTTCCTTGATTAGAAAAAAGCTAAAGAATGTAGGCATTTTAGAAAAGAAAATACAAATCAGTTGTTATCTACAATGAATTGGAATTTGAAATTTTAAAGTGAAGAATCACAAAAGAGAGAGATTGCTGGGTACTCTGACTTACATTCTCAATAACCTTATTTATTTTAGTACAAATGCTGTCCATGTGAGCCCCTAAAGTGTGTGTATGACATAAAGGAAGGGGACCTACTTATTTTACAACTTGACAAGAGCAAAATGGCATTCCCAACTCTGATCTTAAATTTGGCTTTGGATTGCTATAGGTTTTCAAGCAACCACGGTTGACCCTTGAATAACACAGGTTTGAACTTCACAGGTTCACTTATATGCAGATTTAAAAAAATAAATACAGTTGACCCTTTATATTTGGTTTTGCATCTGCGGCTTCAACCAACCGCATATTGAAACAGTATTTTAGAATTCCTAACTGTGGTTTTCCAACCACAGATTCCCAGCTTCAGATTGAAAATACTGTTTTCAATCCATAGTTGGTTGAATCCGCAGAAGTGAAGAGGTGATTGTAGAGTAAAAAGTTATTCCTGGATTTTCTACTGCATGGGGTCAGAGCCACTAACCCCTGGGTTGTTCAAGGGCCAACTGTATTCATATTTCAAGTGAGTATTATTATTTAGGTTCTTTAAGATTCTTGTTTTTGTAGAATATGTAACACATTAGCATATTTCACTTTAAATATAGTTATTAAGGTTGTTTTACCGGGGTGAATCCACATGAAAAGAAAGTTGAAATACATATTAAAATAAGACGTGTGCCTGCCCTGACCTTAAAGAGGTTAAATCTCACACTTGTTTCACTTTTGTTAGAACTTTTTTTATTTTTAATTTCAGGTGTACAAAACTACATAGTGGTTAGACATTTATATACTTCACAAAGTGATAACCCAATAAGCCTATTACCCATCTGATACTGTACATAATTATTGCAATATTATTGACTATATTTCCTGTGCTGTACTTTATATCCCTGTGACTCTTTTGTAACTACCAATTTGTACTTTGTTTCTTTTTTTTAAAAGATTTTTTTATTGTGGTATTGGGGAAGGAGAACAGCCAAGTTGTTGTCCTTCAATGTTAGTTGTGGAGGGCGCAGCTAGCTCAGCTCCAAGTCCAGTCGCCGTCCGGCCCCCGTTGGCAGCTCGTGGCCACTCAGCTCAAGGTGTTGTGTTCAATCTTAGTTGCGGGTGGGCATAGGCCACCATCCCATGCAGGAGTCCAATGGGCAACCTTGTTGCTAAGAGTGCACGCTCTAACCACTGAAACATCTGGCCACCCATAGGCAGCTCAGGGCAGCTCAGCTCAAGGTGCCATGTTCAATCTTAGTTGTGGGTGGGTGTAGTCCATCATCTGATGCGAGAGTCGAACTGGCAACCTTGTTATTAGGAGCACGTGCTCTCACCAGCTGAGCCATCCTGCCACCTGTTGGCAGCTCAGTGGCAGCTCAGCTCAGGTGCAGCTCACTGGTCCATGTGTGAATTGAACTGGTGACCCTGTTGCTCAGAGCTCACGCTCTAACCAACTGAGCCACTCGGCTGGCCACAATTTGTACTTCTTAATCTATTCCCCTTTCTCACCCAGCCCCCCAACATCCCTCTCATCTAGTAACCATCTGATTGTTCTCTGTATCTATGAATTTGCTTCTGTTTTGTTTGTTAATTTATCTTGTTCTTTAGATTTTACATATATAAGTGAGATCATGTGGTATTTGGCTTTCTCAGTCTGACTTATTTCGCTTAGCATAATACCCTCTAGTTCTATTCATGTTGTTGCAAATGGTAAGATTTCATTCTTTTTTATGGCAGAGTAATATTTCATTGTATATATGTACCATATCTTCTTTATCCAATCGTCTATTGATGGGCATTTTGGTTGTTTCCATATCTTGGTTATTGTCAATAGTCCTGCAGGGAACATGGGAATGCATATATCTTTTTGAATTAGTGGTTTGGATTTCTTTTGATAAATACCCAGCAGTGGAATCCTGGGCCATAAGGTAGTTCTATTTTTAATTTTTTAAGGAACCTCCATACCGTTTTCCATAGTGGCTGCACCAATTTGCAATCCCACCAACAGTGCACAAGGGTTTCCTTTTCTCCACATCCTCTCCCACACTTATTGTTTGTTGATTTATTGATGTGTTACAACTTTAAGTTGAGTTTACATATACATGGACAGAGTGAAAATGTCCCACTGAAACATTTATTTTATGTTGTCATTCACTTACACAGTCTGTAAAATTTGCTACTTATATGAAAGATGATTTTTATTCACAGTAGAAGGATTGTTTTCCTTATTTGCTTTCCCTCCACTTCATTTTGCCTGTAGATATAATTTGGGTAAATAATTTAAAGATGGGTGAGTAAAAGGTTGGCTGAAGCTGATGAGAACAAGCAAATAAATTGATTAATATCTTGGTCTTCTTTTTAAGCTGGGTTACAAAAATAATTATGTAAAATAAAATTAAAAAGTAAGTGTAGAAGTCATGGTAAAGGGATATGGAAAGAGAAAAGTAAGATGAAATCAAGTGTGAAGTCACACTTAAAATGCACCCTACTCTTGTAATACCTAAACACTCATTCAAGCTAACCGGTATATAAACATTTGGTTCTATATTTTTTAGCAGCCCATGAAATGAGGGAAAATAAGCTCAGATGAAAAGCTCTTAAAGATAAAGGCAAGTCAGTTATTTAGCTGGAGCTATTTCCAACAATGAGACAAGGGGAGAAAATGGAACTCTCTCTGTTTCTGTCTGTCTGTCTCTGTCTGTCTGTCTCTGTTTTTCTGTCTCTGTCTCTCATTCTCGGATTGAAGGTAACGGCTGGTCTACACAGTTGTATTCTTGGAAGTTAAGTGTGCTTATGCTACAACTCTATTGTTCTTCGAATTGGGCTGTTCAAAGAACAGAATTTTAAAATTTACTTACCTCTGTTATTTTTCAGAAATGAGAGGAGTGGTATAGCTGATCATCCGAAAATATCAGATGATACAACATAATTTTATTTTTAGCTCTGAAATGCAACCATGTGACTTTAAAACAAACTCTAACACATTTTGTTAGAGATGCTAAACCAGTCACGACCAGCTGGCACTGCAGAAAACTGAAAGTCACCAACAAAGGGAATTATCAGTGAGAGCTGAGGGAAAGTCCTCATGCAGTCATTGATGGCTGACTGGTTTGCCCCAGAAATAGAGGAGTTGTGTGCGTGCTTATCAATCTGAGACAGCAACATCTAGTGAATGCAGTGATTTCCACCATCAATTATTACGGGCGAAAGTGGCTTTTGATTTTCAATGCTCACGTATTAGGGTGCCTTGGAGATGTGGAATCTTGTCCAGGCTCTGTTACTAACTACTCTGTGATCCTAAACCTCCTGTGTGTAAACATGTAATTCTTTTTTACCTCTCTGTAACCAAACTGAATTGCTCATAGCCCATAGTTTAATGTTGGGGCAGGGGGAGAGACTGATGAAACAAATCAAGCAAACAACAAGCCATTTTAGTTTTGCCACTTCAAGGTATCTTATTTACTTCTGGTTTAAAATTTAGTCCTTTGGTGTAATTGCTCAGAATTTAAATTTAGTTGATTCACAATTCAAACTCTCTATTAGGTTTGTCTTTTCCTCTCAAGGGTTATACCCTGTCTTCTTAGTAGCCCTTGCTGATGTCTGCCTTGGTGTTTCCTCCTCGGCTTTGTACTGCTTCTTTTTCTAATGAGAACTTCTGGGTACCAGGGGAAGCCTATATAGTAGCATGGTGGAAGAAGTGGTGTTTCTGGCCTTGGCTAGCCTCTACCTGAGCGTTTCATCCCATGAGCCCCTGCTCCTTCTCTACATTGTCAGACTCTGCTTATCCTTCTGACATGCACCAGCATCTGCTGCTGCTTCCCTTGGCTGTAGCCATGCGATGTGATCTTCAGGCCCATGTACTTAGTGCTCTCCTTGTCCTGTCTCCCATCCTTCTCAGATTTCTAGCCCCTCTGCAACATGTAGGAACTGTTAGATAGGGGCCAACCCATGAGGAGTCAGGTATTCTCAGGCTCGCTACCTAAATATGGTATGCCTTCATTTCTATTCCCCTGAATCTAAACTATGGTGGCTTAGAGCATACAGCATAACCTTTTTTCTTTTCTTTCTTCCTCTTTCTCCTCCCCCTCCCTCTCCTCCTCCTCCTGTGGAATAAATATGTAAGCATGCTAACAGGCTAAAGAAGAAAAATCACATGATTATATCAATGATGCAGAAAAATCATGTGATAATACCCAACTTTCATTCATGATAAAAAGTTCTTTGAAAAATAGGCATATAGAGGGAATTTTCTCAACTTGATGAAGAACCTCTATAAAAAAACCAACAGCTAACATCATACTTAATGATAAAAGATTGAATGTTTTTCCCTTAAGATCAGGAACAAAGCAAGGATGCCCACTTCCACCATTCTTATTTAATGGGTGAGATAGAAACTCTTCCATTATCTGCAGATGTTTTAAAGTCTCTTTCCCTCTCCCCTGTAATATTAATTCTTCTAAGTTTGTGGACAAACCTTTGAAGGATTGTTTGAATCAGAGTATGTTTGAGAGCACAAACAAACTTCTCACAAAAGCCAGTTGGAAATTTTTCATTTTTTCAATGAAATTTTATTCAATTTTACCCTTCCTTGTTTACTGGGGACACGAGTTTCATAAATTTCTTCCTACCTTTGCACACACTTGATATCTGGGTCTTAGTTGGCACAGAGCACAAGCAGTCATTTGACCTGACTGTAAATTAGTGGGCCAATATCCTCCCCAGGTTTCTGTTTTATGAAATCCAGCATCTAGTGAGTTTTTTGGAAATGAGTATTTTGAGGGGTGTGGAAGAGAGGATTATACTTTTGACCTGCTTAATGATGGTTTACCTGTGAGAACTTGCTCTGATTATCCCTCACCCTAAGTAGGAGAACAGTCTTGTTGCCTAGGAGACAGTCACCAGATAGGCTGCCGAAAGGAAATCAGGTCTCTGAGAACTCACTCTTGTGAGCAGGTGTGTTTCCATCCTTACAACTCTGAGGCCAAGAGGGTATATTTTGCCAGTCATGAAGGAGAGATGATCAGATTGATGATCAATTTATGCTTCTGAAGGAATTGGTATAAAATGATATTCTATAGTCACAGCCGCAAAAATGTGGGGCCTGTAGTCAATTTATGATACAACTGATGGAGCAGTTCCCTCTAGTGGTCAGAGCCTGCGTTGCTGAATGAAGCAAAGGGGCAGTCGTGTAATTCAGAAATTAAGACTAAGGAAAAAAGAGCCTTTCCTTAGTCCGGGCCATTAGCAACATCTGATGTTCAATAATGTGGTTTGTAATATTGCACAATACATTTTTGTAAGTGCTACCACTGCGGGGAATCTAGATAAAGGGTTCATGGGATCTCTGTATTATTTCTTATAACTGATTATGAATCCACAATTACCTCAAAATAGAGCATTTAATTTAAAAAAAGTAAAAAGAAAAATTACAATGGTCCTGTATTCAATACCTGTGCCTCATACACATTTTCTAGTACCTAGAACAGATTCTGGCACATAGGAAGCACTTAATTTTGTGGAATGAATGTATAAGACATGAATTTGAAATGTGGGAATGATTTATAAATTATTTTATATTTGTTTATTCCCTGTTTTATACACAAGCAAATGGAGTCATAGAGATTATGTAAAGTGCCTAGAAGGCAGTCTTGGATTTGAATACAGAGACCTATCATAGTCCTGATTGTATGATTTAGGGAAAGTCATTGAAGCACCTCTGAGATTTCCTTACCTATGAAATGGGGATAATAATTCCTGCTTTGTCTGCTGCACTAGGTTGCCATGAAACTATTCATTTTTTCCCAAATGTTTGTTGAGTGCCAACTGTATGTCTACTGAAAACACAACTGAGATGACAGATATGTTCTTGCACTCATGGACTTTATATTCTAATGAGGGAGACAGAAAACAAATGAACAAAGAAATAAATGAAGTCCTCACAAATTGTGCTAAAGTCTCTGAAAGCAATGATGCAGGGCTTGAGAAAGGGAACCAAAGTTTGGGGCAGCTGAGGGCTTAAAGTGGTGTGACTGTAGCTGCTTTAGATGGGGAACAAGATAATTAGCAAGAGCTCAGAGAAGGTGATATGTTAATTGAGACCTGGAGGCCCACTGAGAGCTGGCCATTGGGAAACATTGGAGAAGATGGGAGAATAATTTGTTCCAGATGGAATGGTACCTGCAAAAGCCATGTGGTGAAAAGGAGCTAGCTACAATATATTTGCAGAAACAGAGAAAAGACTAATATGATGCCATCAATGGAGTTACTGCACATGAAGGCATAGATCAAAATCATGAAGTTAAGTTCTCTGAAAGAAAAACACTGATTGATGCATTTGTTGCACTTAGGCTAGCTAAAACCAAAGATTTCAGGAGAAAAGTGCTTTAAATGGCCCAATTGGCCCTTGCCGTTCTCCATGCCCATAGACGCATGGGTTCATCTCTGCTCCTGCCCATTTCTTAGAGCTGCAGGACAGTTTATTGAAACATTTGCTTTTTATTTCTGTGATTTCTTCTTTCCTGTCCCGCACTCCATCTTCCGCACGTTTTTTGTTTTTTTTTTTAATCTCAGGGATGTTTTGCAGGTTTTTTTTCAGTCCTTTTGTTAAACCCTTAGACCATTGAAGAAATAAGGGTGGATGCCATTTTCCTCTTTCCATTGACTCTCCATATCATTTATTTCTTTCAATTCTTATGTTCTTTTTTATTTACCCAAGCAATACATAATATTATAAACATGGGTAAGCAAAATAAAATAAATTTAAATTACCTAATACCCTGCCATGCAGAGATAAGTGTTAACATTTTAATGTATAGTCTCTGTAACCTACTTTTTTCCTATTGTTTCCCTTGCAATTCATATATCTTACCACTAGGTGATGAAGAATTGTCATAACATTAGTAGGTTGATTAAAGTAGAGGTAAACTCTTTTCCACTTTTTGTATTTTTCAAAACACTGTTATTTAGATTTTAAAAGTTACTAGCAAAGATCAGCTTTTTAATAACCAAATGCCCTCGGGCTGGCCGATTGGCGCGTTGGTTAAGAGCTGGCTTGGGACGCCATCTCTGAGCAGCAGGGCCCCGGTTCGGATCCCACATGAGGGCCAGTGACACTGCCCTCTACAGCTAAGATGGTGAACAACAGCTCAACCTGGAGCTGGGCTGCCATGAGTCACCAGCGACGGCATAGGCTGCAGCCCCTGCTGCAATGGGCTGCCATAAGCTACCATGAGTAGCTGGCAGCCAGTGTGAGCAGCCAGCAGCCAGTGTGCGCTGCCAAGAGCCGCTGTGAGCGGCCGTCCAGAGGCTGGTGACCGATCCGCCTCATCCGGGAAGAGCGCAATGATAATACCAACATGGGCCAGTGAAGCGATGACCTCCACAACTAGACTGAACAAAAGGACAGCAACTTGTCTGTTCTCCTTCCCCCAATTCCCCAGTGCTATTCCTCTCCCCCAATTCCTCAATAAAATCTTTAAAAAAAAAACCCCAAAAGCCAAATGCCTAAGAGAAATATATACGCTGTACTTAGTATTATCTAACTTCAAAGCCTAATTATACAATTAAGTAATGTATTGCTACTCATTTAAAATTTACTTTGGTGTAAAAAACCTCTAGGAAATTGTACATACTTTGGGGACTCAGTCATGCTAAGTGGCAAGACTTCTGTAGGCTCTGATATTAACTTAAAAAATAATTTTCTTTTTATTCTGATATCTTGTTTTCAAAGGTACCTTTACATCAGAAAGAAGATAGAAATAGCTATAGATTGAAATTTAAAAATCCCAACAACCTAGCAGAGTATCTAGCACATGATAGATATTCAATAAATACTCACTTCCCTTATTTCCAGTCTCCTTTTTGAACCTAAGAACATAGATGTTACCCTGGTTTATTTTTCCCAAATTAAATGAGGATATTTTTCCTTTTTCTTCCCTCCTTCCCTCCCTTCCCACTTCTGCCCCTCTTGCAAGAATTTCCACTCTCCTCCACCTCTCTAGCTGAGTATAAATGAGGATCTAGTTAGATAAAATAGTTATTGCTCATTAACCTTGGCTATTTATTACTTTTAGCAAGTCTTCAATCATGAACAATTTAGACCTAATATGTGCCAGGAACTGTACTTAAATCTGCTGGAGAAAAGAATAGTAACAAAAAAATATAAGAGACTAAGTAGGAACTGGTTTGTTTTACAGTTCTTTATCTCTTCAGTTCCTTATAAAATGCTGTGTCCCATCCCTCAAGTCCTGTATCTTTTTTACATAACATTATATTCTGAACAGAAATTAGAAAGTTTTTCACTGATTTCATCATAATGTCCCACTTGTCTTCTTTCCTTTTTTAATACACTTGGCCTAAGAGAACCAAAGCAGGATTATGTATTTCTCACTTTTTCTCAAGCTGTTGGATGAAAAAAAAAAATCTATCCTGACATTTGGATTTCCAACTGTTACATTATAAATACACAAAAATGCACTGCAACTGGAAAGACTTTGAACAAAAGGTTATTTGTTTGGGGCTTCTAATTTCAAATATCATCCTTATATGTGTCAAAAAAAACCTCATAGTTTTTGGGAACATTTTATTTTTAAAATAAGCCATTCAGAGATACTTTCTTAAACTTCTCTTTCTCTCTCTCTCTCTCTCTCTCTCTCTCTCTCTCTCTCTCTCTCACACACACACACACACACACACACACTTAAGAAATTATTTAATTTTATTCCATTGCATTTGGGACAAGTTTGGTAGCCAGCTTGGGGACAAAATNTAAGCCATTCAGAGATACTTTCTTAAACTTCTCTCTCTCTCTCTCTCTCTCTCTCTCACTCTCTCTCTCTCTCTCTCTCTCACACACACACACACACACACACACACTTAAGAAATTATTTAATTTTATTCCATTGCATTTGGGACAAGTTTGGTAGCCAGCTTGGGGACAAAATGGAAAACGGCCATTTAGCCTAAGAAACTAAACTGTAACTTTCCTCTACAGAGAAACAATTGTATATAGATGAGAAAAGGTTGAAGATTTCTGACAGTAATTTAATGTTACCAATTTAAAAGTCATCTGATAGTTTTAAATATGGAAATTTCCTTATCCACATCAACAGCTATTAAAATTTCTACAATTCCTTATGGTTCTATCAGTCTAGATGTGCATAATGCCTTTTTAAAAATAAGACTCAGCAGAAAAACCTCCATAATAATCTGGAGGTTTGGAAGAAACAAAATTACTTTTTTATGACAACTGAATAGCTTCTTAAATCACTCAAGTGTTTCTTCACTTGGGTTCCAGCTGAAGGATACATCTTGAATACAAAAGCATTTTCTAGCCTAAATATCAGAAGGATTGCCTGGTAGTTTGAGGCTACAAGGAGCCTTGAAATCATCCTCTCCTTCCAGGTCCAGCTTCCGTTTCTCAAGGGTCTTTCTCTAAGGTCCACAGCCAGCTGGGATAAAGCTGTGCCTAGAAGCCCCAGCTGTGACACTCAATCTAATCTTTGTGCTAACTTGTTCCTTCAGTCCTGGAGGGCTTCAGCCATCCCCAACTTTTCCTTTGAGATCCATTCAATGATGTTAAAGACACATTTCTGTTGAAAGGCAGAATGCTTCAGTATCAGAGCAGGAATGATGAATCCTATGCTACGGTTCGTAGGCACAGAAATATAGTTCTGAAATATAGACATAAACAAAGCATTAATGTAATAGTCTAGTTTTCAGTATAGCATATACTATGCTTTCTATAATAACTGTATTAATATTAACAGGAAACTTTGAAGCAGGAACCAAACCATACAAAAGAATAGTGAGACTTAATATGACAACAATATAAATTACTTACCTAAGATATTAATTAAGGCTTTCAATTATTTTCTGTTTACTTATAATTATTACACAAGCGAGGCATCAAACTTTTATAATTTGCTCCTGATCGTTGCCTACTCCTAGAGAGAGAATTTTTGTATAAACATGCTCCCTTCCATTTTTTTTCACAAGTAGCAATTCAATAATTTTCCTTGTATCTTATTTAGACATTGAGAATTCACATGCAGTATTAAAGATTTCTCTTCTTTTTGAAATATAAATAACTTGACTTCCTCTGTTAACTTTTTCAATTCTCTAAAAATTGAGGAAACACTGAGGAATTGGCTTCCTAAAACTTAATGCTAAGCAAGAAAAGAGATTTAGGGTGGGACAAGATTTCTGAAGTTATAAATAAGTTGTTACATCTATATTTTATGTTTTGATTCAGGAAACAATAATCAAGAGCAGAGAAATCTGATATTTATTATCCTTGAATAAAAGCATGCTAAGGATCAATAGAAGGTGTTCTAAAGGCACATGTCTTGACTTTCAAAGGAGAGTGATTGAGGATTTGTTGAGCTAAGAGAAAGGCACCCTTTCATTCTCTCAGGCCAGAAATACAGGAAATTCTGGGGGGTAAAAAGTGCCTCAATTTGAAGATATTTCTAGAGAACAGTATTCTTGGAAGGAAATATAGGAGTAGTTTTGTGAGTAAGCCTTCAGGTGGAACTCAGACCTTGTTTCGGAGAGGATTCAAATGCAAGCTGGTTTAACCAAACATGTCAGGATTACCAGAAATGACATTCTTATTGGTATTTCCTTGAAGTAGTATCAAATATAATTGTTTCAATGTTGATGAATATTAAAAATGAAAGAAAACTCATCTATTTAGTTGCTTATTTTGACTTTACCAAGATGCCATACATATGGTTATTTCCATATTTCTTACCATTCTCCAAAAGACAAATCACAAATGTTAATTAAATGTTTTAACTGTATGTATTAAATAACTGTGATGGAGGTTCTGTGAAGACATAGGTAATAGCCCCATCCTCTCTCTACATTAAAACCATTGCATTCGTTCTCACTTCTCTGAACTTGCTCCCTTGATGACCTTCCTGTTATTAGTTACTTGTGAATTCTTACTTGTCTTACAAAACTTCGACTTGAATTTCATCTTCTCTGACGTGTCTACCCAGATTTAGCCAGTCTGGCTTAATGCCTTTCCTCTGTGTTTTCAAAGAATTGTGCTCATCTTGCACATTGTAACATTTTAAATGTTGTACGGTTCTTATTTGTTCCATGTTTTATTAGGTTTAAGATCCTGTCGAGTCATCTCTGCAACCATCTCCAACATAAGGGCTCATTAAAAATTTGATCATTGATAGTCAGAAGCTTACTATCAGGGGGAATATTTAAAACAACCAAAAATCATAGGAGGCAATAATGAATTCATTCAACAAATTTTTATTAATTGCCTATTTAGGCCTGAGTATAGAAGTAAATAAGACATACTTGGTACCTGATTTCATAGAAAATAAAATTTGGGCCTAAAGTAGATATTAAATAATAAATCATACAAATTATTTGTAATTAGTGCAACAGTAAAGAAGTGCAAGGTACCAGCGTAGCAAAGAATAAACACAGGGAACAGCATATTCAAAGGCTCTGAGGTTATAAGGAGCTTGACCCTTTGGAGAAAATGAGAGAAGGTTGGTGTCACTGATACAGGAAGAAGGAAGAGACTAGCAAGAGATCAGTTTGGGAACCTGGGCAGAGGCCAGATTATGTAGGGAGTTTTAGTTCATATTAAGGTGTCTGGAATTTATTTTAATATCAAAAGAAAATCATTCAAGAGTATCAAGCAGGATGGCAACATTATTGAATTTATTTTTTAAAAAGTTTATTTTAGCTGCCAGATGAATATTAGAAGTGGGGACATTAAGTTAAGTGAGTGGTGATTGTAACTTACACTGATGTTATGTTAGGTGTGATAAAGAAGAGTGAATGGGTTTAAGACTTGGAAGCTGGAATCCACAATATTTAGAGATTATTTGGATTTGCATGTATTCATGCGCACATGCGATATATATTGTGTTGGATGAGTGGTGGAAGCACAAGGGAGAAGAAAATGTCAAAGATGACTCCCAGGTTTTTTAATTGAGCAACTTGTGAATGACAGCATGTTTTTAAATGCTTATGTGGAAAAATTTAAGAAATAAAAGACTGCTAACCCCAACCTCCCTCATCAATTTTTTGAACCTGAAATCCCACTGGGTCTTTATAGAGTATTCAAATGTGTTCTATACAAAGGCCAAAGACCCTGATGATGGTGGTGATAGGTAACTTGTTAGAACATTTTTTAAAATTATTTTTCAGTTACAGTTGACATACAGTATTATATTAGTTTTAGGTGTACAACATAGTAAAACATTTTTAGTAGAGATTTTTGGGACACTAACTTCTAGCAAGGCATGGGACCTTGGGTACATGTGACTAGTCTGGGGAGGGGCTCTTAGAGTAGGTGGTGAGATGCAGAAATGGAGGACTGGAATAAAAATAAGGCAGGCCTTTCTTGTTGGCAAATGTAGTAATTTTGCTGAAGAGTGGGGAGGTCAGAAAAAAAGATACATCATACTCTCTCCAGAGAAACTAAATCGACACATGTGTAATTGCAATTCAAATCTATTCCCCTTTGCTTTCAGCCATGCTCTTCACCATCATGACAACCTTCTTTCACAAGTTTAAAGAATGTACTTGAGTTTCCCTGACTCTGACGTCTGATCTCTTGCAACTTTCCCTGAAATATCTAGCTCATAAGCCCATAATATGTTGTCTGTGATTCAGCACCTCTTACTAATTAATGTAATACATTTTAAAAACTGCCTCCAAAAGTTTTAGCTTTCTGCCACCCCCGCCCTCCGTTTCCCCGCCTTCCCACACTTGGAACTAAAAATAAACCAGCTCATCTGACTAAACGGATGAATCCCTTTATAAAATGCACTAGATGGCAGTATAGGAACTCCTTTACTGCAGTTGCAAAGGCCTGTGCAAGGGGAATGTGTACCGCAAATGGTCAAGTTCCAGCTTCCCACTGTTACTTGAATTAAAGGCAGAAAGAATATAAAAGAGGAAAAGTGGCACAGTGAGCTAAACGCTGCTTCATCAATTCAATCTGCTTGGTATTCATGTCACACAGAGAAAAGGTTTTTCAAGTGCATTTGTCTCCTTTTTAATGAAGTAAATGCATTTCTGTTTTCTTTTTCGGCCATAAAATTAATTTCCATTAAATAAACTCTATTTTTTCCCTACTGGATTCCATTATGAAAGTGGGGATAATGTTCTTTAAAAAAAAAAAACTGTTCGTGAATATTATTAAATCATAAGAATGCAGCAAATCCTTTGAAATAGCCCACTTAAAGGAAAATAATAATCTGCCACAAACACTGACAACAGTTAAAATATTTACAAAATATCAGTAACATGCTACATTCCAAATAAGTCATAAAATAGGAAACATTAAGAAAGAAAGTGTAATACCAGGTTCTTTAGAAGTTAATGATCAACATTTCATGCTGTTCACTCCTTAAATCTCTTAGTAGTTTTGTTCAATTTTTCCATTGCCTTGAATTGCCTTATCCCCTTTTGAACTCTATATTAAATGTAATTCATTAAAATTTTTTTGTCTGTATGTGAATTTGGGCTGTTTCCAGGTATTAGCTCATACTGTACTGACTCTTTAATGTCCAAAGCAATACTGTATTTATTTACTTGATGGTAGATGGTTTTTATTAGGTGATATTAGTTGCTAACTAACATTTGCATAATATGTTATTTACAGAATTTTTTTCCACATTTAATCTTTAATCTTTACAAGAATATGTTGTGTAGGGATTATTACTTCTATTTTACAAATAAGAAGCAAAGAGGTCACAAAAGCTAAGTAACTTGTTCAAGGTCACATACATTTGAAGTGACAGAGCTTCACCGTGAACCTAGGCTTTTTGACTCTAAATCATAGGTTCGTTCCTCTGTTACTCACTGACTCCCAAACAATTAGCATATTTGAAAAATAATGTTTACTTACAAGAGAAACCCCCACCAAAACCAAAACAAAACAGAGACATATAAAGAAAAAACAGTAGCCCGTGGTGGATGGCCCATTGAAGACAGATAGGGGCCAGACAGTGAAGGGCCTTGTAACCATGGAACAGAGGCCTTTAAGGGCAATGGAAAGCCACTGAAAAGCTTTAAACCAAGGCAGGACACGATTTGCGTTTTATGAAAGACAACTCTGGTTACAGTGTTCCGGGAAGTGGTTTGAAGGCAGCAAGAGTGACTGAGGGGAAGTTGATTAGGTGGCTGTGTCAGCAGTTCAGGAGAAAGAGATGGCTTTGATTAGTCGCAATGGGCATCATGAAAAATGTGCAGATTTGAGAGATATGATTATTTAGGAGTTAGAATAAGTAGGCCTTGATGACTGACTGTAGACTGAGGATAAAGGAAAAGGGAATGTCAAGAATAAATTTTAGTATGGGCAACTGGGTGGTTAGAGGTGTTATTTATGAAAAAGAAAATATTGGAAGAACATTTAATTTTTCCTGAAATGTTTTTTGACTACCACCTAATTAATCAATAGAAGTCCTTGTTAACAGAATTTCTTTTATAGTTTTAAATTGCAGTTCAGAAAGGTGCACTCTTTTGCCTGCAGTAGTCTCCCTCTGGTGTTTCCCTATTCTACAATCCTAAGCCTAATCTGCTTCCTCTAAGAAATCCTTTTCAGTTTTCTCATCTGGAAATCTGTCCCTCCTCTGTTCTCCCATGGTACCACCTCTATACCTTTGGCTTAGCTATTGTCACACTCTGCTGTAACTTTGACGTTTATATCTACACCTCAACCAGGCTGTAATTCTCTTGAATAAATATAGATTGAATAAATACTTGAATTAATAGATTTGAACTCCCATGTTCCTTCCATTTTACAGCAAATAAGATGGTCTTCCTATTTAAAAAGGGAAATTTCAACATTATAAACAAGAAATTTAAGTCGAAGATGGGGACAGAAGGGGATTAGAAGACACTTAGAACTCTTTTTTTTGAGACACTTAGAACTCTTATCTAAAATAATTTAAGTTCTAGTTCCAGACACATTATTTTATAGACCAGTGAACGTAGATGTGATCTCAGAACTATGAATAATAATCTTTCATAAATCATAGAAAGTTTCAGTAGCCTTAAACGAATGTAAATGGGAAAATGCCACAATTCTAATTAGGAAAGAGGTTCCAGAAACAATAAATCACTAATTTTTATTTAAATCACAGAAATAACAAACTAATTGATTAATTATCCCATTTATTTACTCTATAAAAATATACTGACTGCTGAGGTTACTAAGATGAGTAAGAAGGAAGCCACAGCCTCTTGAGGGAAGACAGAGGCATGAAAAATTAAATATGATGTAATCTGTATTATAATAAAGGTTTGCACATGCTGCTATGTTAATACAAATGAGAGAGAAATTAATTGTGTTGGAGCACATAGTCAGGGACAGTTATAGACAGGAAGTGACATTTGAGTTTCTGTTTAGGTAATGAATAAGAATTCCTCAGTTATCAAACAGGAAAGAGCATCACACGCATGCAGACATGCATAATCAAGTCATTAAAAAATTACAATGGCTGTCTGAATAGGTGGAACTAAAATATGTGGGAGAAAATGACATGGGATAAGCCCAGGAAGCTAGAACTGAGATAGAGAGGGCCCATCCTAGGAGCCATAAGAGACTGGAGCTTGGTTGTGGAGAAAATTTTAGGACTCCTTTTAAAATCACATTGTTCACAAATGTGCAAGGAAAAAAATGTAGTGGTAGATAAGAATATAGTGATGTGGGCGAGAACCACAGTGCCTGGCACAGAGGTGGATGCTCAATAAGTATTGAGTGTATAAGATTAGGTTCATAAAGAAATTTTTCATTAACAAGATTTATAGTATTTATAGTATAAAATAAATATATATTAACCAATAGCTTTTCTATATACCATAAGTGAAATAACTGGAAACTATAAAGGAAATAACGCCCTTCACAATAACAACGAAATATAATCTACATACATGCAAGCAGATAAGAAGTGACTTAGAACCTAGAGGAGTAAAACAGCAAAATATGTATATTTTTTTATTAGAGTTTATTGGGGTGACAATTGTTAGTAAAGTTACATAGATTTCTGGCATACAATTCTGTAATACATCATCCAAATATCACATTGTGTGTTTACCACCCAGAGTCAGTTCTCCTTCCATCACCATATATTTGATCTCCTTTACCCTCATCAACAGAATATTAATAAGTGATATGAAAGATGATTTGAGTATTTGGAAAAACATGCTATGTCATTGGATGTGAATAATTAACAGTTAAGAGATGTCAATTCTTACAATATATTTAATAGTATAATATTATTTTGATGAAAATCTCAAAGACATTTTTTTTTTATGCAGGAAGAAAAAGAGTTTAAACTTCTGGAGGAGGATTAAGATAAAAATATTCAAAGTCAGTTTTGTAGGAAAAAAAAGACTAATGACAGTCTTCTCTTTCTAAATATCAAAAGATACTACAAAGCTATAATAATTGAAATATTATAGTACCAGAATGAAATTGAACACAAAGATCAGTGGAATGTGATAAAGAAATCAAGATTAACTTTAATGTATAACTAAGAAGTCATGGAAAACTAATGTGAAAAACTGGTTTTGCCATAAATGATACTGGCAAAGTTTTTTACTCCAATAGATCATTTACTCAAGCATCCAAACACCAGAAGAATTCATATGATAGACATCTTTAATGTCATTATTGATTTTAAAATACTGCCATTATTATAATTATTGAAGAGAGATTTGTTATAGTGTATAACCTATGAATTATAGGGTTGGAAAAACTGGTTGGTGATTGTATGGAATGTGCAATTTGTCATGGTTCTTAGTAGTTACATTTTAGCAGACAGTATCTTAATTTGTTGACATGCAATTACATAAATACTTACATGCAATATGCCAATTTAAAAAGTATGCATTTTTTGATAAATATTATTAATTCAGAACAAGCAAGATTCCTGGCTTCATGACTACACCTTGTTCTACTCTATTTGGGGCAAATTAGATGTACACTGGACTTCTAAAAGACACTCCAATGAAAGGGCACAGAATGTCAGATTGTATAAAAAGGAAGACCCAACTTGATGCTGTCTACAATAAGCAAATTTTAAATATAAAAATGATGGTGTGAAAGTAAAAGGATTGAAAAATACTCGTATAGACAATACAAATACTTAAAAAAGGAGCCAGGAGTAGCTACGTTAATATCAGACAAAGTAGACTTTGGAAAAAGGAATATAGAGATGATAAAGATAGACAATATAGAAGATCAATAAAATTGATGAATTTGTAGCTAGTCTGGTCAAGAATAAAATAGGAATGTCACACATAATCAATATAAGAAACAAAAGCGAGCTGTCACTATAGCTCCTATAAGACGTTAAAATAAATATTCTGAGTAAAGTTATGACAAAAAAAATTTGATAACTTAGGTGAAATGAACAATTCTTTGAAAGAAACCAAACAAGTTACCAAAATGGACTCAAGAAGAAGTTAAAAACCTTGACAACTTTAAAAAAAAGGTTTTTATTAAAATATAGCTAACATACAATATTATATTAGTTTCAGGGGTACACCATTCTTACTCAACATTTATGTACCTAAAGAAGTGATCACCATGATAAGTCCAGCAACCATCTGACACCACAGCATGCTATCGCAATACTATTAACTATATTCCCCATGCTGTACATTACATCCCCGTGACTTATTTGTTTTATACCTGGAAATTTGAACTTACTCACCTTCACCTTTTCCACTCCTTTTAAAATTTTTCAATTACAGGTCACATTCAATATTATTTTATATGAATTTCAGGTGTACAGCATAGTGGTTAGACATTTATATAATTTAGGAAGTGATCCCCACTGACTAGTCTAGCGCCCACCTTGCACTATACATAGTTATTACCGTATTATTGACTATATTCCCTATGCTTTACTTTACATCCCCATGATTATTTTGTAATTACCAATTTGTACTTCTTAATTGCTTCACCTTTTTCACCCTTCCCCCTACCCCCATCTATCACCCATACAAGTCTAGCACCCATCTGACATTATACATAATTATTACAATATTATTGACTATTTTCCTTATGCTATACCCTATATCCCCATTACTATTTTGTAATAACAAATTTGTTCTTCTTAATTCTTTCCCCTTTTTCAGTTACCCTCAAACACCCTCCCATCTGGCAACCATCAAAATATTCTCTGTATCTGTGACTTTGTTTCTGTTTTTCTTTTATTTTGTTCTTTAGATTCCACAAATATTAATAATTGAAATCACATTGCATCTGTCTTTCTCTGTCTGACATAATCCACTCAGCACAATGCTCCTGAGGTCCATCCATGCCACTGTAGATGGTAAGCCATCCCCTTCCATGGTCAGGCAATATTGCATTGTACATATGTACCACCTACTCTTTATCCATTTATCCATTGACAGACACCCAGGCTGCCACCACATCTTGGCCATTGTAAACACTGCTGCAATGAACATATGTGGATGCACAGGTCCCCTTGAAGAAGAATTTGGGTTTCTTCAGATTAATACCCTGAAGTGGGATTACTGGGTCCTTCTTGTCTCTTGTATAGCCTTTGTTTTACAGTCTATTTTGTCTGGTATAAGTATTCATACCCCGCTTTTTTGTTTGTTTGTTTCCATTTTTATAAAATATCTTTTCTCATCACTTTCCTTTCAGTCTGTGTGTATCGTTTGATCTGAAATGAGTCTCTCACAAGCAGCATATGTAAGTTTCCTGTTTTCTTATCCATTCAGCAACTCTTTCTTTTGATTGGAGCATTTAATCCATTTACATTGAAAGTAACTGTTGATAGATACGTAGTTATTGTCATTTTATTATTCATATTTTTGATTTTTTTTTTCATCTTTGTAATTTTCTTTGTAACTTTGCTTTGGTGTTGATGAACTCCTTTAGCTTTTTCTCATCTGGGAAGATCTTTATCTGTCCTTTGATTCTAAATGATAACTTTGCTGGTAGAGTAATCTTGATTGTAGGTCCTTACTTTTCATCACTTTGAATATTTCCTGCCAATCCTTTCTGGCCTGCAAAGTTTCTGTGCTTGTCTCCCTTTTGTTTAGTTCTTTTTCTGGAGCTTTGTTCTGTTCTTTTATTTGGGACATGTTTCTTTGTCTCCTTAGTTTGGCTGCCTCCCTGTGTTTGTTTCTGAGTATTAGGTAAGGCTGCTATGCCTTCCAGTGTTAGTGGGGTGGTCTTATGTAGTAGGTATACTGTGGGGCTCAGTGGTACAGTTTTCCTGGTCGCCTGAGCTTGGTATTCCAGGTGTGTCCCTTGTGTGGGTTGTGTGTGCCCTACTGTTGTGGCTGGGCCTTGGTTGCTGTTTGCACATCAATGGGAGGGATTGATGCTTGGGCTGATTATTTGTGAAGACAGACCATGACTACAGTGGAGGAGCTGTTGTGTAGGGGCTGATCCTAAGGAGAAGGATTTGCTTTAGCAGGACTCTGGTGCCTGCCCATTCCGCCCTTTGGGTGTGTTGTCCTCAAAGGCTGCATAGTTATGCTCAGGCTGGTTCCAAAACTGGATACTGGGCGTGTCAGCCCTGGAGTCTCCTGGGAGGAGCCCTATTGCAGGCCAAATTTAGCCATAGCCTGGGGCCCAGTGGCATGAGCCACAAAGCAATCCACAGCTGGCTGCCACCCATGCTGGGACTGTAGGTGCTTTGAGAGGCTGAGACTTGAACTGAGGCCAGCTGTCACTAGTGCTGGGCTTGGTGTTCCTCAGACAGAGGTACAGGATACACCAAAGCCAAATGCTGCTTGTTTGGGTTTTGTGAATCTTTGAGAGATTTTTAAGAACACCTGATGCATGAGCTAAGGCAGGTTGTTCATAGAAAAGCCACTGAAAATGGAATGGGTGGGCCTGAAAGTTGGGTGAGGCAGGGTCTCATGGAATCAGGGTATACGAACGGTGTTAGCCAGTTTGATGAAGACCCAGATATGATGGCTGCCTGAGTTTGCATGCCAGGAGTGGGGAAGGCTCAGCAGGGAAATGATGGTTTCTGCCAGCTCCTCCATCTGGGAGAAAGCTGCCTCCCCAGCTCTTGCCCTAAAGCCAGACAATTGATTTCCTCCCCATATGTCCATGGCACCTTTTGAGTTGCTGCTCCATTGCTAGAGCTCAGAGTGATTGAGTCTATCAGTGAGTAAGTCTGTGCATGGACCTTTTAAAAAGAACTCCTGGGACTCCAGCTGCCCTCTATCTCTCAGCCACAATCTGCTGGTTTTCACAGCCAGAAGTTGTGGGGACTTCTCTCCCCAGCACTGGAACCCTGGGTTGGGGATCCTGGTGTGGGGCTGTGACCTGTCACTCTTCTGGGGAGAGGACCTCTGCAGCCGATATATCCTTCCCGATTTTTCATGGTCACATGTGGAAGTGGGACTAGCCCATTCTGCATCTCTGCCTCTCCTACAGTCTCGAGGTGGCTTCTTCTGTATATATGTAGTTGTAAGGCTTCAGTTCAGCTAGACTTCAGGTGATTCTCAATGATAGCTGTTCTGTAGTTTAGTTGTAATTTTGATATGGTCATGAAAGGAGGTAAGCACAACATTTACTGACTCTGCTGTCTTGACTGGATCTCTTAACAGCTTTTATATCTACTTAAAAACTTGAATTTATACTTAAATATCTTCCCACCCACACACAAAATGTCCAGCCAATATGGCTCTCACTGGTCAATTTTACCAAATTTGGTATATTTAAGAAATATACCAATCCTACATGAATTCTTTCAAATAGAAAATCGTTAGAGATAGTTCATAACTCATTTTTATGAAGCCAGATTAGAGAGATGCCATGTTCATGGGTTAGAAGACTCAATATTTTTAAAATATAAATTTTCCCCAAATTAACCTGCAGATACAATTCATTCTCAATAAAAATTGCCCCTTACTTTTTGTATGTGTGTGATAGAAGTTGACAAATTGATTCCAATTCCAAATTGATTATATGGAAATGCTGAGGATCTAGAGTATTTAAAACAAGTTAACAAAGAAGAACAAGATTGGAGGACTTCCAACTTACTGATGTGACAGTAACCAAAGCAGTGTGGTTTTGTCTAAGTATCAACATAAAGGTCAAAGGAACAGAATAGTGAATTCAGAATTGCACTCATATATATGTGGTTAGTTGATTTTCTATAAACGTGCCATGGTAACTCCAGGGGGTAAAGCATAGCCTTATAAAAAAATACTGCTGAAACAACTGTTTATCTTCATAAAAAGTGAACCTTGATTCTTATCTCATAACATTCACATAAATTAACTCAAAATGAATCATAGTGCTAAATATAAAAACCAAAACAAATACTATAGAAATTCCAAAAAAAAAAAAAAAGAGAAAGTCTTCACAAATTTGGAGTAGATTACTTAGGACACAATATGCTTAAACCATAAAAGGAAAAAAAATGAAAAACTGGACTTTATAAAAATGAAAAACTTTTGTTACTTGAAAGACAACATTAAGGACATGAAAAGACAAGCCACAGGCTGGAAGAAATATTTGCAATATATCTGATATAAGACATGCATACTGAATGTATAAAGAAGTCTTACATCTTAATAATAATAAGGAAAAAATCAATAAAAATGGAAAAAAAATTTCAACAGATACTTCATAAAAGAATGTATACAAATGGTTATTAAGCACATGAAAAGGGATTCAACATTAGTAATTATGGAAATGCTAATCAAAATCACAATCTAATGCCATTACACCTGTTAGAATGACTAAATTAAAAAAAAACTAACAATAACAAAATGAGTAAAAATGTGGAATAACTGGAACTTTCATACTTTGCTGATGGGAATGTAAAATGGTGCAAGTATGAAAAAAGTTTGGTAGTTACTAATAAAGTTAAATATATGCCTACCATATGATTCACTATTTCATTGTCAGGTATCTATCCATTAATAGTGAAAATGTATGGTAGCAGAAAGATTGTACACAAATTTTTATAATAGCTCTATTCATAATAACCCCAAACTAAAACAAATAACTCTATCATTGAACAGGTAAATGGATACATTTTGGTATATTTGCACAATGTGATACTACTACTCAGCAATGAAAACATGAGTGATGGACATATGAAATGACATGGATAAATCTCAAAAATATTATGCTGTGTACCAGAAACCAGACACAAAATAATACATATTGTATACTTCCATATAATCAATAATGACAGAAAGCAGAAAAAAGTTTTTCTTGAGGATGGGGAGGCAGGGGGACTTTGCAGCAAAGAGATGTGAGAGAACTTTTTGGGTGATGCAGATAGTCTCTATTGATTACACTGGTGTGTATACTTTTCAAAACTCATCAAATTAGGCCCCCCAAATCAGTGCATTTTATTGAATGAAAATATACCATAATGAAGTTTATTTAGGTAAAGGCACCTATATAAACGGGAAATGCCTTTGGTACAGCCTTGGGAAACAAAGGGTTATTCTGATTTTGTACATAATGCCATATAAATAAATAAGAAAAACTTGAAGACTTAATAGATAAATAGATAAGAAGCAAGGAATTCACAGAAGATGTAATATGAATTAATAAATTAAAAACATTCAAGTGGTTCTATTCAAGTTGTCTCATAATCAAATACATGCAAATTAAAATAATTAAAATGTTTTTGCATTTTAATAGCAAAAAATTGAAAAATATTATAATAGTGCTAGAAAGTTTGGTGTTGGTTCACTATTGGCAGGAGCATGAATTAATATCACTGTATGGAAAGCAAATTGTAAATATATATTATGAGCCTTAAGATTACCATACTTTCCTCCATTAATTCAATTAGGACTCTAAGTTAAGGAAATTCTCAGAAATGTAGATAAAGCTTTAAGTAAAATAAGTTGACTCTAGCATTGTCTATATTGTTAAAAACCTAAAAATAGCCTCAATTTCAAATAATACAGAATGTTAAATTAGTGATTTTTCAAACTTTGAGAAATCAAATGTAAGTCTTTTTTATCAAACAAAATCTTACTTAAAACTTAAAAAATTAAGACACATAATTGTAGGTGTGTTCTGGGGATGGCAAAACCTGGACTGTGTCCACCAACTCTTTTTGTCTCTTTGCAGTGGATTTTAGAGGCAGCTTTGAACCCTATGACTCTGAGAGCATAGTCTGGAAATCATTCCATTAAACAAGTCACTGTGATCTATAAAATGGCATCTGATGGTATTTGCAAAAAATATTTAGAGGTATGAGACAATGTTATGACAAAATTTTAAACAAAATAAAGAATGCAAGTTGTAAATTTAATTTTATGATCTCAGCGATGTGAACTATATCTGGAAAAAGGATAGAAAAGAAGTAATAAATAAATATGAATGTTTTCATAAAAGATGAAAATAGCTATGATATCTGGGTAGTAAGATTCTGACTAATTTTAGTTTCACTTTTATACTTTTTTGAGTTTCTCAAACTTTTAACAAGAAGGATGTATTGTTTTTATGTTGAGAAAAAAATGTGTGTGTGCATGTGTTTAAAATCTGCTTTGCCAAACAGAGCTCATTTTGTTTTTTTAATATGTTGAGTTAGTGGAAATGGTGTGGTACTGCCTACCAACCTTATATCAGCTCAGTGATTGACAAAATTTCTCATATTTTATTATAAAAAATAATAGACTGGGTAAAATACAGCTAGGTAGAGTCACAGTTGGTTGGGCAGTTCACTCAGTTACAAACATTTATTGAGCACTCATGACTTTCTGAGCCCTGAGGATGTAAAATAAATAAGGCAGGGTTCCTGTCTTCAAAGATGCTCAGTTCAGGGAAGAACAAGATTGAGTGCAAATAATCACTGTTCCATAGTGATATACAAGCACTGCAGATGTGCCAGGAACATTGGGGCATCATCATGGCTGGCCCTGCTGCATCAGGATTCAATTTTGCTCCCACTGATCCCCTGAAACTCCATGTCTCTGCAACCAGTATCATCAGTAACATGATTGGCACACAAGGCCTACATACTTCTTCAAGCTATGTTCTTCAGGGCTGAAGTCTTGGATGGATGAGTAAACGTGGTTTGGTGGAACCTGGGTCACATGCCTGTGCCCTAGCATAACAGGGCAGGTTTTTGCCTCAAGTAGACAGGATTCATAAGACTGGACACTCTCTATATGTAGCACGGGTGTTCAAAATATGCTAGGTAACAGGAAAACCTGACAATTATGACATATGTTATATCATTTAATCCTTATTACAGCCCTGTGAGGTATTACATTTTCTCAGTGTTTAAGATGAGGAAACTAAAGATTAAGGAAGTCAAAGAATTTGCCCAAGTCTTCAAAGCAAGGTGGTTGTAGAGTAAGGAACTGAAGTCTGTCTGGCTCCAAAACTCATGCACTATCAACTAACTACAAACCATGCTGTGACTCATAGAAAAAGTAGCCTCTGGCAAAATCCTGAAAGGACTGTTTTCAAGATCAGAGTGGCTGGAACACACATTCATCTGTGTAAGAGCAGGAGGAGATGATACTGGGAAAGGTAATGAGGTTCCAGGCCATGAAAAGAGGAGATACTGGTACAAATGACCAGAATTAGCAGATGTAGGGCCCAACTGTGTTTTATGTCAGAACAAATCCAGTGCAAAGATTTTCAATCAATGCATCTTCTGGGATCCCCATCCCCTGATTTTTTTTTTTTCCACCAGAATCCCAACTTCCTCTCAGTTGTACTGGCCATAAATGTTTGGATTTTATTTTATAAGTCCTTGTTTCTTAACCTGTTGGAAGTTGTGGGATTTTCTTCCCACACATTTTGCATGTACACCTTCAAGGTATCCATAGATCTTCTCCTGGAACCATCCATAGAAATATCCTAGGTTCAGGCGATGAGGAGAAAAAGGAGAATTTCACTGATATAGTGACATAAAGAGACTTTTACTTTAAAAAGAGATAACTTTGACAGTAGTGTAGAGTACAGTTAGGAGAGGGTTAAAACAAAAGAAGAGAAAATAATTAGGAGACTGTCATAAGCCTCCAAGCAAGAAATGATGAAGAGTTAGTTATATAAAAATAGTTAATTGGGGGCCAGCCGAGTGGCACATTGGTTAGGAACTGGCTTGGGACACCAGAGGACCCCTGGTTCGGATCCCACATATGAGGGCCAGCGACACTGCCCTCTATAGCTAAGATGCTGAACAACAGCTCGACCTGGAGCTGGGCTGCCGTGAGTCGCCAGTGATGGCGTAGGCTGCAGTCCCCTGCTGCAGGTGGCTGCCATAAGCTACCATGTGTAGCTGGCAGCCAACGTGAGCGGCCATCCAGAGGCTGGCGACTGATCTGCCTCGCCTGGGAAGAGCGCAATGATGGTGCCAACTTGGGCCAGTGAAGCAACATCCTCCACAACTAGACTGAAGAACAAAAGAACAGCAACTTGTCTATTCCCCTTCCCCCGATTCCCCAGCACTGTTCCCCTCTCCCAATTCCCCAATAAAATCTTAAAAAAAAAAGTTAATTGGTTCTGTGAAAATTTAGATGGACATCTCTATAGACAGCCGTACTTAAATTCAGCTGCACAATTACAGGGTAAGTGAGGTTCACCTGACCTGAAGCAGTGCATATTTGGGACCCTGGCAATCTGTGAATGTATACTAACAAACCAAGTAGCTGCTTTAACTCCCAAAGCCCTTTGTGGTTGAGTGAACAGAAGTACCATGCCCTCAGGAAAGGAAACTCTGCTCTTCTCTGGTTCAGCCATAAGTAGAGTACTGCTTGAACCCTCAGGTGCTGTGTTTAAAAAACATGTAGCTAAAATAAAAGGGCATTTCCAAGAAGGGTGAGAGGACAAGAAAATGCTAGAGAATGGTTTCACATATGTATAATAAGAGGAAGGATCAGAGCTTGGTCCTGCTTGAGGTGAATTAACAGAAGACAGAATTAAGGTTTTCAAATATTTGTAAGGCCAGCATGTGAAAGAGTTGTTACATGTATTCTCTCACAGTCCAGATGTCAGAAAGAAGACCATTAGGAAGGAGTTAGATTTGGGCTCAGCTTAAAAAAAGAAGGGTGTAACAATTATAGCTGTCTTAAGAGGACTGGCCTGCTTCATAAGACAATTCAGGGACATTCAGACAGAAGCTGGACAACCATCTGCGAGTCGTTCTGTAGAAGGGAATTCTGCATGGAAGCTACAATACTGGGACCTGAGGCAGGTGATGGTTGAGAGGGAGATGGCAGAAGAATGAGCCACTTGAACTCTGAGTTATCTTAAATTCTGAGTGCATGCAATATCACATAATTTGATATTGTCACATCTTAATTATTAAATAAATGAAATAAAATTATTGAAAAAAGTAATGGCCAAAGGACTCTTGAGGCCACAGTAACTTCTGGTAGATTGGAGGAGAGAACGATGAGAAGGCAGTCTCCTCTGAAAATAATTTTCAGACACTCTGTCTCCTTTGACATTTGAGTTTTCTTTGAGCCTAATGGGCAACAGTGAAATTTCAGGGAAGAAACTTGCATTTTTATTTATTTGTTTATAAATTAATTGGGGGAATTGGGGGAGGGGAACAGTGTTTGGGAATTGGGGAGGGGGACCAGCCAAGTTGTCATTCCTCAGTCTTAGTTGTGGAGGGCACCAGTTGCCATCTGGCTGCCCGATGGCAGCTCATGGCCTCTAAGCTCAAGGTGCTGTGTTACAATCTTAGTTGCGGGTAGGTGTAGCCACCATTCCATGCAGGAGTCAAACCAGCAGCCTTGTTGTTAAGAGCACATGCTCTATCCACTGAGCCATCGGGGTGGCAGCTCAGCTGAAGGTGCTGAGTTCAGTCTTAGCTGTGGGTGGACATAGCCACCAATGCATGTGGGAGTCAAACCGGCAGCCTTGTTGTTGAGTGCACGCTGTAATCATTGAGCCATCCAGGTGGCAGCTCAGCTCAAGGTGCTCAGTTCAGTCTTAGTGGCAGGCAGACATAGCCCACCATCGAACAGTCAGTCTTGTTGTTAGGAGCACGTGCTGTCACCTGATGAGTCATCCTGTCACCTGTTGGCAGCTCAGTGGCAGCTCATTTCAGGAGGGTGCAGCATCACTGGCCCATGTGGGAATCCAACGATGGCCCTGTTACTCAGAGCTTGTGCTCTTAAGATAACTCTTAACCAAATGAGCCACTCTGCTGGCCCGAAACTTACATTTTTAATGCTTGAAAGGCAATGAGCAATGAAGGGCATACAATGTTTGACAAGAAGCTAGAAGGGAAAAAAAAAGGAAAAAAGGGATAGAAATTCTCTCCCAGGAAAAGCGGGTAATTGTGAAGATAATAATCATAATAAAATCACTAATACATTTTTTATAATTATTGAACATCTATTATGTGCCAGATTCTGTGCAAAATGTTTTGCGAACATTTAGTTAACTCTCACAAAAAACCTAGGAGGTAGTATCAGTGTCATCCCTCACATTTTATAGATAAGAAAATAGAGCATTTGAGTGGTTTAGCAGCTTGCTAATAAGTAGTGTTGGGATTATTCAACAGGCCACTTAACTATCTAACTCAAAAACCTTCAGTTTCCAAGATGCATCCACAAAGGTTTATAAACCAAAGTTTCTCTAATTGAGAGCTATTTTATTATTTTAATATTAATTAGAATCTAAAGCTCAAACAGCTTTCTATCTCAATTTCCCTCTCCCCTCCTCTCTGTCTCTCTTGGATAAAGCAGTGCTGCAGCTGTATAGCCAGATGGATGCAGCTTGGAATGACAGGGGTTCTCTCTGTTTGTAAAGAGCAGTTTTATGTTCATCTACCCGTCTGCTTGGTATCCATGCAACCATGAAATAGAACAGTTTTCGCATATTTATATTCTTCTTCTTCATGCTACGCAGAAATGGAGAATTACATGGTCATTTAGAAGTTTGTCCATTTAGGAACATCTCATAACTCCAAAAGGAATAAAATTACAGGAGACCGTTTTTCTTCTTTTTTTCAGAGATTATGTTCATGTTGTAGTTAACCATATGGGTACAATTTGAATTGACTAAGACTCCTTAGAGCAGCTTACCTCAGCTCGCAAATCAGTTCTGCAAATGATTTGGCTCAGCAAAATTGTAGTTGGTTCACAAATTCTCACTGTTCATGCCCACACCACTATTTGTCCATTCTTAATGACCCTGTTGCCTTCTATTTAGTCTTGCATTGATAAGCCAAGGGACTAGGAAACATCTGTTCCTAACAAGTATTCTTAGAGATTTAATAGGGGAAGACTACTCTAGAAATTAAGACATAATCTACATGGATTCTATAGCACAGGGAGTATAAAAAAATGCTTCTTTTCCATATCCTATAGTGGACACATTTCATTAAGAATGTCATTTCCACAGCAATCCAAGTCCAGGGACAACATTAAAGAATGTGGGTATCTCTCCATTACCTTCTAATCTTTTAGCCCCATTGATAGATCTGTAAACCCTCTTCTACCACACATGCAGCATTGCTGAGGATGGTCACTGCTAACTTTCACACATGCCCATTACAATGTGTGGCTCTATAGTAAATTATTTACCCTAAATTTACGTTGATCTGAACAGAAGCAATGGGACACAGGAGACTAGACAGTGTGATGTCCATCTAGGCAGGAACATGACTCCAGGCATCAGACCTTGCCACAACTCTTGCTTTGTACTCTTGCTTTTCAAGTGGAAGAAATTAGTAGCCTCTGTAACCTGACATGAGATCAAATTAATTCACAGGTTCAAAAAATGTTAGGACTGAAAGAGACATTACCTCATCAGATTATAGCAATATTTTTCAAATTACAGGTTATGACCCTTTAGTGAGTGGTGAAATCAGTCTAATGAATTGAGATTGATTAAATATGGTCACAAATTCTCTGATTCTGCTATTATTAAAGAAAGGGGTATGTGTCTCCTCGTTTTGAATCTGGGTTGCCTCAGTAACTTGTGTGACCAATAGAATGCATGACAAATGTCATTTTGGGACTTCAGAGCCTACGTCATCAACAACCTTGCAGCTTCCACTCAGGTCTCTTGAAATGTTCATTCTTGGGACACTCTCTCTGGGAACCTGGAAGCCAAGATGTGAGGACCCAGATCACTTGGAGAAGCCAAGCAGTGCTGCTTAGTTCACACCCAGAGCTGAGCTCCTAGCTGAGAGAGAGTATCCACTGCCTCCCATATAAGTGAATACTTCAGGATATCTAGCACAGCTGAACCATCAGAAGTCTGCAGCCCTGACCTGCATTTGACTGCAACTGCACTAAAAACTACAAGCAAGAACCACCCAATGGAACCCATTCAACCCACAGAACCACTTGAAATAATGATACCAGTTTGTTTTTTAAGTCTTAAGTATTAGTGTTTTGTTATGCAGCTAAAGATAGCCAGAATATAGGTCAAAATATTTTTTTTTAGTGAAATAGTACAGTGAATAAAATGTAATAGAAAATAATAGAGGGATATGAAGAATAAGTGTTTTGTAAAAAATATTTATATTGTGTGTGTTAGAGAAAGAGGGAGATACAGAAATAGAGATGAGACTATATTATGTAAATTTTTTTTTTTATATTTTAGAAAACAGGCTTATAGGGCTATTACCCACATGCTATACAATTTACTCACTGTACAACTCAGTATCTTTTAGCATATTTACCAAGTTGTGCAACCTTCACTATAATCAACTTTAGAACATTTCCATCACCTCCAAAAAAAACCCACCAAAAGCAAAAACAAAAAACTTTAACCATTAACAATACTTTCCAATACTTTCAACAATTGCTTTCCAATATCCCCTGCCTAATCTACGTTCTGTTTCCATAGATTTATTCTGAACATTTCATATAAATGGAGTCATGCAACGTGATCTTTTGTTACTGGCTTCTTTTCATTTAGCATATTTTTAAGTCTCATCCATGTTATATCATGTATCCATATCCATATTTCATTCTCTCTCTCTCACCTCTCTCTCTCGCCCAATATTAATCCACTGATGGATAGACCAGATTCACGTATCCATTCCACAGTTGATGGGACATGTGGGTTGTTTCCACCTTTGGTTTGGGCTACTATGAATAACATTGCTATGAATACCCATGAAAAGTTTTTATGTGGACATATGTTTTCATTTACCTTGGGCATGGTACATATATGTTTAACATTTTGAGGAATTGTCAGACTATTTTCCAAAGGGGATGCACAATTTTACATTCTCACCAGCACTGTATGAGGGTTCCAATTTTTCCACATTCTCTTCAACATATGTTATTGGCTATAATTTTGATTACTATAGCCATTCTAGGGTGTATGAAGTCACGTCTCATTATGGTTTTGATTTGCATTTCCTAAATGGAGAATGAGCTTGAGCATCTTTTTGTATGATTATTGATCATTTCTATATCCTTTTTAGAAAAATGTCTATTCAGACCCTTTGCTCTTTTTAAAACTTAGGTTATTTGTTTCTTTATTAAGTTGTAAGAGTTCTTTATATTTTGGATACAAGTCCCTTACCAGATATATGATTTGCAAATATTTTTTCTCATTCTATGGGTTGTTATTTCACTTTTTTGCAGTAGTTTCTGTAACGCAAAAGTTTTTAATGTATGTAGAAGTCTAATAATTTATTTTTTCTTTTGTTGCTGTGCTTTTAGTGCTGTATTTACGAAGGCTTTGCCAAACTCAAGCTTATGAATATTTATACTTATTCCTGTGTTTTGTAGTTTAAGATCTTATACTTATGTCTATGCTCAGTTTTGAGTTCATTTTTGGCAGGGTGTGAGGAAGGAGTCCAACTTCATTCTCATGCATGTAGTATATTCAGTTGTCCTAACAAGATTTATTGAAAATACTATCTTTTTTCCTATTGAATTGTCTTGGCACCCATGTGGAAAATCAATTGATCTGGTGCATACTGGATTAAAGTCTGGAAAAATCTCGTATATATCAATGCATTTTTTTTTTTTAGAGGGAACCTTATAGATTATCTAGTCCATCCCTCAAGGAAGCCTGCCCATGGGTTAGATCCCCTTGGCCTGTGCTCTTGTGACACCCTATACTCCTACTTGAATGCTTATTGATTTTGCCATTTCCTGTTTATTGTCTGCCTTCTTAGCTAGACTTACAATTCCAAGGGCAGAAATTACTTCTACTTTGTTTGCTTAGTCCAGTACTTGACATAGAGTGAATGCTCAGTAAATATTTGCTATGTTGTTGATTCAAAGGTGAGTGAGACCTTGAAATGTATAAATGTGAATTGACCTATCCAGGATCATATACTAAGTTAGAGTTAGAATCAGGACCATAATCTAGTTTAGAAACTTCTACTCCACTCTACCATGTCATTAGGCATAATCCTATGTATTGTAGGTATCAGTAAATGAGAGGTTTAGGAGTAAATATTTTGTTGGAATGCCAATTAAAAATATGCTGACTTATTTGGGAATGAGCCATTTAGATTTTAATAAAGAAAATAAGAGAAAAAAATGGCACTTCTGGTTTCTGGCCTGGCATATAAGGATCTTGGAAGTCACCACTCTACCCTGACAAGTAAAAAGCTGAACATGCTGAAAATCAACAACTCTTCTTAGATATGTTAAAGAAATGAGGTAAAAAGGCAAACCACTGTCCCCAAAGTTGGAGAGGCAGACAGGGGAATACAGAGAATCACAACTTACCAGAGCCGAAATCTACAAACAAAAACTTCCATGGGAACCAGTACCAAGGTAGGAAACTCTGAACTGTAATTGAAGAATTGCTGGAGGACTTAGAGTGGACAAGTCTGAGAATTAATTACTCCTGGGTGACCCAACTATAGTGGGTCCCACACTTCTGTGAGTTTTACTGCCAGGAACTGGACCAGGTTCTCACTGACTATAGGGGTAAAAAAATCCCCTCATGTTTCCAGCAGGGGAAGAAAAAAAGAAATTATTGTGAAATATGCCAAAACAGTCTGTTCATAATAAGGCCTACCCTCTAGAGAAACTGTTTTACCAGAGACTAAATTATATTTGGGCTTTAGAAGAGCCTAAATGGCTGGGGGACAGGAAATTCCCAACTCTAGCTCTCTCTAGCCTACCACATGGGAGAAAGGAAGTACCCAGCAGCAGTTTCTTCTAGCCTTACAGAGAAATATCCATCCAACTCTAGTCCACTCTAGGCATCCTGTCCCACCTAAGGCGGGGGGCAGGGGATGGCTTGGAAGCACCTGTGAAATTCATAGCTCAGAGACTCAGGATCACTAAAAGACTGAGACCTATTCATAGGACTGTAGAGCATTTCCTCTTCTCTCACACTTTACCACTACAGCACTAAAGGCTTACTTACCACAGTTCCTTTTATCCAGCACATCATATCTGGCTACTAAGAATAAGCTATAAGGCATAATAAAAGGCAAACTACACAGTTTGAAGAGACAGAGCAAGCATCAGAATCAGACAAAGATTTGGGAGGAATGTTGGAATTATCAAAACAGAACTTTAAAACAACTGTGATTAATATGCTAAGGTCACTAATGGATAAAGTAGACAGCATGCAAGAACAGATGGACAATGTAAGCAGAAAGATGTAAATTTTAAGAAAGGATCAAACAAATGCTGGAGATCAAGAACACTGTAACAGAGATGAAGAATGTCTTTAATGTGCTTATTGGTAGACTGGACATAACTGAAGAAAGAAACTGAATTTGAGATTATGTAAAGGAAACCTTCAAAACAGGAAAGTAAAAAGAGAAAAAGACAGAAAAAATGGGAACAGAATATCCAAGAACTGTGGAATAACTACAAAAGGTATAACATATGCATAATGGGAATACCAGGAGAAGAAAGAGAAAGGAATGAAAGAAATATTTGAAAAACAAGAATGACTGAGGGTTGGCCGGGTGTTTGGTTGGTTAGAGTGCATGCTTTGAACAACAAGGTTGCTGGTTCGATTCCCACATGGGATGCTGGGCTTCGCCTCCTGCAACTAGATTGAAAACAACAATTGGACTTGGAGCTGAGCTGCACCCTTCACAACTAGATTGAAGGACAACGACTTGACTTGGAGCTGATGGGTCCTGGGAAAAAACACAGTTACCCAATAAATATTAAAAAAAAATAAAAAGTGACTGAGAATTTCCCCACATTAATGCCAGACATCAAATCATAGATCTAGGAAGCTCAGAGAACACCAAGCAGGATAAAT
>NW_017731554.1:624144-690118 GCF_001890085.2 Hipposideros armiger | reverse complement strand
ACACACACACACACACGCGCGCGCACACTAAAAACAAAAAAATAAACCTACACTTCAGATTATCACATACATACTGATATTAAAAAAAATACTTTGAACTAAGTGAAAATGAAAGTTCTTAAAATTCATGGGATATAGAGAAAGCAGTGCTTAGAGAGAAATGTACAGTGATGAATGTATATATTAGAAAAGAAGATAGATCTAAAATTAATTCTCAGCTTCCACTTTAGGAGACTAAAAAAGAAGAGCAAATAAAATTTAAAGTAAGCAGAAGAAAACATATAATAAAAATTAGAACAGAGATCAATGAAATTAAAAACAGGAAATTAATAGAGAAAAATCAACAATTATAAACAAAAGCTGGTTCTTAGGAAGATCAATGAAATTGATCAACCTCTAGCCAGGCTAACTAAGGGAAAAAAAGAGAGAAGATACAAATCGCTAATACCAGAAATTAAAGAAGAGACATCATTATAGATCCCATGGACTTTAGAAGGATAATGAAGGGATATTATG
Source organism: Hipposideros armiger (assembly GCF_001890085.2). Taxonomy (NCBI): domain Eukaryota; kingdom Metazoa; phylum Chordata; class Mammalia; order Chiroptera; family Hipposideridae; genus Hipposideros; species Hipposideros armiger. The sequence goes on along the minus strand of NW_017731554.1, from coordinate 689,602 downwards.
AATAACCATATGCTCATAAATTTGATAACCTAGAAGAAATGGACCAATTTCTTGAAAGACACAATCTGCCAAAATCACACAAGAAGAAATAGACTATCTGAGTAGGCCTATGCTATATACTGAATGTTTGTGTTCCCCCAAAGCTCATATGTTGGAATCCTACCTCTCCACAATGGTATTAGAAAGTGGGCCTTTGGGAGAAAATTAAGTCCTGAGAGAAAAGCCCTCATGAATGGGGTTAATGCCCTTCTAAAGGGACCCCAGAGAGCTCCCCCACCCCTTCTGTCATGTGAGATTACAGTGAGAAGATGGCTGTCTATGAACCAGGAAATCAGTTCTTGCCAGATACTGAATCTGCTGGCAACTTGATCTTGAACTTCCTAGCCTCAAAAACTTTGAGAAATAAATTTAAGTTGTTTATAAGCCACTCAGTCTGTGGTATTTTTGGTATAGGAGCCTGAATGAAGACAGCCTGTATGTAATGAAGAAACTGAATCAATAATTGACAACCTTCTCAAACAGAAAGCACCAGGCCCAGTTGTGTTCACTAGTGGATTATACCAAATGTTTAAGGAAAAAATTGTACCAATTCTCTAAAATCTCTTCCAGGATATAGAAGAGAAGGAATACTTCCTAACTAATTCTAGGAGGCTGTCATTACCCTACTACCAAAATCAGACAAAAACATTACAAGAAAACTACAGAAGAATATCTCTCACAAGCATAGATATGAAAGCCCTCAACAAATATTAACAAATAAAATGAATTGTATATATGACCAAGTGGTATTTGTTCCAGGTATGCAAGGCTGGTTTAACATTCAAAAATCAATGAATCTAATCTATAATATCAACAGGATAAAGAAGAAAAATCACGTGATTATATTGGTAGATGCAGAAAAATCATTTGACAAAATTCAACACCCACTTATGATAAAAACTCTCAGAAAACTAACTCTAGAGAGGAACTTCTTCAAATTGATAAAGAATATCTACAAAAAATGTACAGCTAACATAATACTCTATAGTGAGAACTAGAAGCACCAGAGGATTTTTTGGCAGTGAAACTATTCTGTATGATACTAAAATTTTGGGTACGTGTCATTATACATTTGTCAAAACCTACATAATGTACAACACCAAGAGTGAAGCCTAGTGTAAACTGGACTTCGGGTGACAATGATGTGTTACCATAGGTTTATTCATTGTAACCACTTTGGTGAGTCAGTGAGTGGTGTTGATAGTGGAGAGGCTGTGTATGTGGAGGCAGGAGGTATATAAGAAATCTTTGTAGCTTTCACTCAATTTTTCTGTGAAGCTAAAGCTTTAAAAAAGATAAATGCTATTAAAAAAAAACTGTCCAAGATACAATTAAAAAAAAAATCAAAGGAGTTCTTTTGCTTAGACTTTAGCAGGACAGATAAAGTAAATTTGTCAGTCACATAAATTGTAGACACACCAACAGTTCTTGCTGCTTAAAAATAATCATCATTGACTTTACCTATTAATACAAGACTACTGACAAAATGTGTTATCTGCATGATTAGTTTATATTTTCATTGTTCAACAAAAGGCAAGAGAAAAAAATATCTCTGAGTTGCAACATGAAAGTAATTTACCACTTCATCACCCTTAAACAAAAAGTTCAAATCAAAGTGTGTTCATTCTTGACATATACCATATGCCTGAAAATGTTCACTGAGTAGAAACCTGGATGTGAAAATAATAATGCATATGAATGGCAACTAATTAATATTTCAATGAAATTTTTTATTCAGCACAGCTGGGTGTTGGATAATTCACATGCTTGGTAGGGGAGGGGTCGTCTAATCACATTTACTCATTTTGAGATGAGCATACCAGGGTGAAAAACAGTGAAGGGATTTAGCCAGAGACACAACAAGGACTAGCACTCAGTTATTTTGATTCTCAGTCCCAAATACTTTTTTTGTTCTTTAAGCCATAAATTGGCCTCGTACCTAACTAGTGGTAGGCACTCAATGAATACTTCCTGGAGAAATGTTGGATGAGTTGAAAGAGCATGAATTTGTTAATATATCTCTAGAATGGTCTAAGCAAGAGATGCACTGATCAGGTGATAAATCAGAATATAGTGGCATTGCTCATCATCACTTAAGGTCGTTTATTCAGTGAGCCTATAGTAGTCTCACCTTTAGGCCAGCAGACACTAGCTCGGCCTGCCACTCACCCTCTGTTCTGGCATTCATTATGTTTCACCTGGACTATTATAATTTTGTTCTAAATCAGCTGTCGTCTTCTTGTCTCAGCCCATTTTACTCCGCTCTGTATGTGCCTCAGGAGCTGTTTTTAGAAAATACAAAATTTGTCATATAACTTTCTTCCTCCTGCTCACTGGCTAAAAGTCTAAGATCTTTATCATGAAGTACAAGATTCTTCACAATTAATCATGCCTACCTTTTCAAACTTTTCTTCCTCGCCTTGCTTCCAAATGCTCTAATTTCCTGTCGACCTGTCGCTCAGGCCCCAAACCTTGGAGCATCCTGAATTCCTTGATTTCTCTTATATTCCATATCTAATCCATCAGCAAATCCTGAAGGCTTTACCTTCAAAATATATGCAAACTCTAACCATGCTTAGCCACATACATTGATACCGTCCTGGTCCAATTCACCATTATTTCTTGTGTGGTTTATTGGAATACTTCGTAACTGTTTTCCCTGTTGCCTGTGTATCACACAGTAAGATAGATGGTGATTCTCTTAAAACCTGCATCAGGTCACGTCACTCCTCTGTTCAAAGCCCTCTATGGCTTTCAACTCGCTTAGGATAAAATCCAGAGTCCTTACAATGGCCCTAGATCTTCTACTACTCTCCCTCTAGTTCACTATGGTTCGGCCATATGGGTTGTTCTGTGTGAAGACCTTTGCATATGGTATTTCCTCTTCCTGAATATGCTTCTCCCCACTATCCACATGACTAACTTTCTCATTTAATTATGCTTTCACCTTGAATGTTATCCATGAGGCCTTCCCCATCCAATCTATACAAAGTAATCTCTCTCTCCTTATGCATGGACACTCTTACCCTGCTTAATTTTTCCCCATAGTATTCATCAACATCAGATATATTGATTTGTATATTGATAGTCTCCCACATTAAAATATACATTTCTTTAGAGAGGGTAGTGTCTTTGTCTGCTCTGCTTATTTCTACATCTGTAATTCCTAGAACAATGCCTGGCACAGAGTAGAGGCTCAATAAAACATTTGTTTTTCATACAAGAAATAAAGATGATTGAGGGTATGAGACAGTGTGGCTTATTTCCTCATGTTAAAGATCGAGTTCAGTTCAGTTTCTTTTGGATAACTATTTGATCAGTGTTCTGCTCTAAGTGATAGGATGTCTGCCCTGGAATCCTATAGAGGCATCTGTATTTCTAGTACTATGAATACCATACATATGACATTTATAGAATGCTATATGTTCTTTATAGTAACTTCATTTTTATTATTTTATTTGACCTTCATAACACAGCATGGAAGATATATTATTATTATGTTATTTCTTTTTAAGCTAGGAAATCGGATACTTTGCCAAGAAAGGAAGTGTCAGTGCTTTAAAGATAAGAAAATAGTAATCTCGCAGAGAAGATGGATTCAACCAAGGCCCTAATTAAACCTGGAAAAAGAAAAGACTTAGGGAGATAATATAAAGTCTTTTGATATTATAAGGGCAGTCTACAGAAGGGTAGACTTAATTTCAACAAATAGAGGAAGGAATATGTTTTTCATAATTAGATCCATCCAAAAATGGAACAAGCCCCCTTGGGAGTGACTCATTAGTAGAAATGGTGCAGCAAAGACTGGACTATTGGCCTCTGGCCAAACTTGTCACAGAGGGGAAGCCAGAGAGGAAGCCCCATGTATTCTTTAAAATCAATGATCTATGAATCCGTAAAATGCATTACATTTCCTGCCTCAAAGAATCTTTTAAATGCTTAAGTGATGAAAAAAGAGCCATTAGGAATAAGGGTGACAGAAGTCACTGTGTCTTGCGTAGCTTCCCTCTGTATCTCAGGCAGACTGTAAGGAGAAACCCCAGTACAAGATTCAAGTAAAGAGCTTGAGGGCTTAACAATGAAACCAAAGAAAGCATATAAGCCAGGGCAATGCAGGTTGCTACAGTAGCAGGAGAAGAAGTACCACACATTTTCTTTCAACAGTTGATGCACAGTCCAGTTTGCTGCTTCACCTTTGCACCAGCTGCCCAGAGGGAGGTAGCAGCATCAGAACTACAAGTGTCTGTAGTGGATAATGTAAGAAACTCTTAGGGGATGATGTGCCACATCCTGGGGATTTAGCTGTTGTTTGTGAGTGGTTTTCACAGAAGTAGTTATTCCTTTCCTGGTTAACCTGCAGCCAAGTGTGTGGGCCAGAAATTCCAAAAGATAAACAAAAGTCCCAACCTAAGCATGCTCCAGGGAGCCTGCTCACTCATTGAAAAGTCTGTCACCTGCAAGGTTTAAGATAAATAAAATACGGGAGTGTTGCTAACACTGAACTCATTTAAGTGATACTTTAAATAAGAGCTGGGGTAAGAGAGGGGTTGAAATAGAACTCTTAACCAAATGGCACATGAAAAGGTAATCTTTTCTTCTTGTTGAGTTTCAGTTACATTTAAAAATAATTTTAAAAAAATGCAACTATTGTGGGGTGTTCAAAACAAGTCACCCCAAGATGTACCTCTGTGGAAGGCAGATTGTTTTAAGCTAAAGACAACTTTATCTCCACCCTCCTCCCCCAACTACCTAGAATTTGAATTAGAGGCCTTGCCCATAATAAGAGATTATCAGAGATAACGTCTTTTGACCTATCTATAGGACAGGGCAAACTACTAATTACTAAACATGTGTTTTCCCTGCAATGACCTTCTGAAGCCCCAAGGTGCCTTACCTCACCCATAGCTCAGGGTGTCATATATACCCATTTTCCCTTCCTATCTCTGAACCTCTCATGCATGTGGGGTCTCTGACTGTCTCATGGATGCTGGGTTCCATGCATATGCATGTAATTAAATTGGGTTATTTTCTCTTGCTAATCTGTCTCATGTCTATTTGCTTGTTAAACTAGCTGAAATAACTCTGAGGGTAAAGTTTCTTCCTCCTCTACACTATATAAAAGAAATATAAAAGCAGTTGTCATGAATATGCAAAGAGAAAACTTCATCGTCTAGGGTCTTCTATGAGGGAGCCTTACAGTCAGTAAATTCCTGTGAATATTAGTTGAGGAAAAGCCCTAAACAAGAAACTTAAGGGACTTAAACTTTGGTTTGAAGAGCACATTGTTGTCTATTTTTGTTGTCAAAACAACTCTAATTTTCATTTTGAAAGATCTCCCCACCTCCTGTCTTATTATGTTGCACCCTTTCTGTTGGCTCCCAGTTGTCTTTTGGAAAAAGCTCAGACTCTTGTGTGGTCTGGAAGGCCCTTCATACCAGCTCCACTCTGGGAGGAACCTCAGCACCAGCATCTTCCTCCTGTACGTGCCCACAGAAAAATTCTCACTGTTTCCTGAACACACCTTGCCTTTGCTCATTTTCATTCTGCTTGGAATGTTCTTTCATTTTCTCCATCTAACTAGCTCCTTTTCATCATCAAACCTATGGGTGGTGATGGTGGGGATTTAACCCTTTCTGAAGTCTTGCCCAAATCCCCAGATGGAATTATTGTTCTCTGTGTACCAATGACATTTGTCATATTTACTGTTATGCTATTATAGTTTCGATGAACATATTTATGGCTCATGTTGGATTATTAATTAAAATGGATATTAGCTTATCAATCCTTACACTCTTTTTGATGATGCAGTTTAGCATAGTGGTTCTGGAGACAGGCCACCTGTACTTTTCTGTAAACTGTGCAACCTAAGAGTATGTGAAGTTGGCCAAATTACCTAAGTTTCACAGAAAGTGTTTGGAATAAGGCCTGGTCCATGTACTCAATATATTTTAGCTTTTGTTATTATCTTTATGTGCTCAGAGCCTGGCAAGATCCTGATATTTAATAATCATAACAGTGAAGACTAGCAGAATATGCTACCCCAAAATATGCCTCTTTGACATAAGGATTATTTTGAGAAATGGAAGACATAGCAGAACCTCTGAAAATAGTTATCTTTTGTAAGGGAAATTTACATTTATAAAACAAATCTCCATTTGTAAGGGCATCTCCCTCTCTGTAGTAGGGACAGGTGACTCTAAATCATAAGAGAATCTTATCAATGGAGAAAGCATGGACTTTAATATTTATAACAAATCTTACCCTTATTTACTGTGCTTTTCTTACTAATCATCCCATAACTGGTCTCTGCACACCTCTCTTTTGCCTTTAGCTAAAGATGATAAGTCAGCGGCTTAGACCACCTCAAGGAACTACTCATATTCCCCTGGGTATCTCCCGTGTATATACAAGGCACACATGTTAATAAACTTCTATGTGTTTTTCTCTTGTCAACCTGTCTTTTATTACAGGCGTCTCAGCCAAAATCTCAGAAAGGTGGAGGTAAAATTATTTTTCCTCCTCTAGAACAGCAAATACTTACTAAGCACTCAGTATATGTAATGCTAAGTATTTTTCACATAATGTTGCATCAATTCACACAACCAAGGTCAAGACTAGGGTGAGACTGGCAAGGCATCTAGGGCACAAAATTTAAGGAAATGCTCACTCTCAGGGTTTGCAGTGCTCTCTGCTGGCTGTGCACTTGGGGTATCTCCCGTGTATATACAAGGCACACATGTTAATAAACTTCTATGTGTTTTTCTCTTGTCAACCTGTCTTTTATTACAGGCGTCTCAGCCAAAATCTCAGAAAGGTGGAGGTAAAATTATTTTTCCTCCTCTAGAACAGCAAATACTTACTAAGCACTCAGTATATGTAATGCTAAGTATTTTTCACATAATGTTGCATCAATTCACACAACCAAGGTCAAGACTAGGGTGAGACTGGCAAGGCATCTAGGGCACAAAATTTAAGGAAATGCTCACTCTCAGGATTTGCAGTGCTCTCTGCTGGCTGTGCACTTGCATGGCCCTGAGATTGAGTGCCTCCTTAAATCATTTAACAGCTTTATTGAGATAAAATTCATACGCCATCTAATTCACCCATTTTAAATGTACAATCGAGTGGTTTCTAGTATACTCGCAGGGTTGTGCAACCATTATAATCAATTTTAGAATATTTCCATCATCCTCAAAAAGCCCATACCCATTAGCAATCATTCTTCACTTCCCTCTAAACTCCCGAGCTCTAGGCAACCACTAATTTATGTTCTGTCTCTGTAGATTTGCCTATTGTAGACATTTTATATGAATCACACAATGTATGGTCATGTGTGGCTGGCTTCTTGCACTTACCATGGTGTTTTCCAGGTTTATCCATGCTGTAGCATCTATCAGTATTTCATTCTTTTTTATTACTGAATGATATTCAATTGTACAGATAGTCCACATTTTATTTATCCATTCATCAGCTGATGGACATTAGGGTTGTTTTTACTTTTTGACTATTATGAATAATGCTGCTCTAAATACCTGCATGAACATGTTTTCATTTTTCTTGTGTATATGCCTAGGAATGAAATCACTGTGTGAAAAGGTAACTCTATGTTTAACATTTTGAGGAACTACCAGGCTATTTTCCACAGTGGCTATACCATTTTGCATTCCCACCAGCAGGGTTCCAAATTTTTTGTACCCTCACCACACTTATTATTTTCCATCTTTTTTATTTTTTATTTTTTGCTATAGTCACTCTACTGGATGTGAAATGCTATCTCATTGTGGTTTTAACTTGCATTTCCCTAATGGCAAATCATGCTGAGCATCTTTTTATGTGATTATTAACCATTTGTATATCTTCTTTGGAGAAATGTCTATTTGGAAATTTAGCCCAGTTTTAAAAATTTCACCTTTATTGAGGTTTAATGGACAAATAAAAATTTAAGATAGTTAAAATATTTAAAGTGTATATCATGGTGATTTGATATATGTATACATTGTGAAAGAATTCCTTACATCTAGTTAATTAACATATCTATCACTTCACATATTATTGTGTTTTTTTGCCAATTTTTAATGAGTTATTTGCCTTTTATTGAATTATAAGGGTTCTTTATACTTTTTGGATACAAGTCCTATCTACAAATATTTTCTTCCATCTGTTGGTGTCTTTTCATTTTTTTGGTAGTGCCCTTTGAACCACAAAAGTTTTAATTTTGATGAAGTCCAGTTTATTTATTTCTGTCACTTTTGCTTCTGATATAAGGCTTTGCTTAACCCAAAGTCATAATTTACTGTTATGTTTTCTTCTAAGGTTTTGTAGTTTTAGGGCTTACATTTAGGTTTATGATCCTTTGGAGTTAATTTTTGTGTAACCTTAAACTTAGCATCTTGGATAACTCACTTGCTTCACCCTAGCACTGCCCTGCTTTCAACAACTCTCTGAAGTAAATAATATTATTATACCCATTTACAAATGATTAAAATGAGACTGGAGTAGTTAAAAAATGTGCCCTATGTCACACAATCTGTACACAGCTCAGTGTTGGAACTCTTAACCATAATGCTGTATTGCTGGTTTTTTGGTTTATACTGATGGCTTCTTGCATGAATAAATAACTCACAAAAAGTTAAATGCAAATTTTTGACATATTCTCTATTCACTTAAAGAACTGTGAAAAGTGACCTTAATTGGTCTTTCCTCAGAGATTTCCTCAGATTAAGCAAAGCTTCTAGAGAACAGAAATGGAAACTATAAAATATTAAAGCCTCAGGGGAGCTACATTGAAAAAGTAATGTTTCATAATGAGATGCTGCAAATAGCTTAGAGTTGATTTATTCTCCAATTCAAAAAATATTTGTTGACATACTGTACAAAGTGCTGGTCAATGTGAGATCGAAAGAGGGAGAAACCAGTCAAATCTGATTACTGCCTCTGACACAGCATTTCCTGTAGTACACCATGTAGTGTAGTGGGTCTGCTGACATTGGAAATCTATCAGAAATAGAAAAAAGCTTGAAATACAGAGTAGATGAGAACACTATGTTGTCCAGGAAATTTTATTTGGGGTTAAAGATTTGCCATGGCAGTGCCATAAGGGAAAGAGAAGAGAGCAGATAAGGCTTATGAGAGTAGTAGTTTAACAAATTCATGTAGTGCATTCATTGTGTGTATTCAGTATTTTGAGATTATACTTTTTTGTTGCCAAGATATTGGGGTATCAAGTTCCAAGAAAAATATATGAAAATAAATCAATCCTTAGATGTAGTTTAGTGAAATGTTATAAACATCCACATATAAAGATGTTATCTTAACAATAAAACAAAAACAGATTCTCTACAAAAGAACAACAAAATCAGGTTCATTACAGGAAAAAATAATGGACTTTCAAGTGTGACGAGAACAGAAAAAAATTCCTGACACACCATCGGCACTTAGTAAATATTTGTTAAACAAATGTATGTTCTCTTGTACGCAAGTTCTCAGAAAGTATGCAAAAAAAAGTTACCATTTATTTATTTATATTACATTTTGCTTGTTTTTAAGTTAAATTTATTGGAGTGACATTGGTTAATGAAATTATATAGTGTACAATTCAAGAGTACAATTCTATAATGCATCATCTGTACATTGAATTGTGTGTCCACCATCCAAAGTCAAATCTCCTTCCTTCACCATATATTTGACCCCATTTACCCTTTTCTACCTAACCCATCCCTCCTTTCCCTCTGGTAACCACTGAACTGTTTGTGTCTATGAGTTTTTGTTTGTTTGCTTGTCTTGTTTGTTGCTTTCAGTTTTATATTTCATATTAGTAAAATCATATGGTTCTCATGATTCTCAGATTCTTCTGTCTGACTTATTCTGCTTACCACAATAACCTCAAGATCCATACGTGTTTTTGCAAATGGCAATATTTCATCTTATGGCTGAGTAATATTCCATTGTATATATGTACCACATCTTCTTTATGTAATCATCTATTGAAGGACACTTCGGTTGTTACCATATCTTGGCCATGGTGAATAGTGCTTCAATGAACATAAGAGTGCACATATCTTTAGAGATGTTTTCCAATTTTGGGAGTAGATACCCAGAAGACAGATTGCTGAGTCATGTGGTAACTCTAATCTTAATTTTTTGAGGAACATCCATACTATTTTCCATAGTGGCTGTACCAATTTACATTCCCACCAGCAGTATATGAGGGTTCCCTTTTCCCCACATCCTCTCCAGCACTTATTACTTGTCTTGTTGATAGTAGCCATTCTAACAGGTGTGAGGTGGTATTGTGGTTTTGATTTAAATTTTCTTAGTAGCTAGTGAAGTTGAACATTTTTTCGTATATCTGTTGGCCATTTGTATGTGTTCTGGAGAGTTTTTTAGTTTTATTGAGATGTAATTGACATAAGGCACTGTATAAGTTTAAGGTGTACAGCATAATGATCTGACTTACATATATTGTGAAGTGACTCCCACAATAAGTTCAGTTAACATCTATCATGTCATATAGATACAAAAAAAGGAACAAGAAAAATAATGTTGTTTTTTCTTTCTGATGAGAACTCTGTTAATGACTTTCATATATACCATACAGCAGTGTTAACAATAGTCATCATGGGTCTTTTGTTTCTAAATCTCTGTGATCTTCTCAGCATACCAGGCAGCAACCTGCCAGGTCAACCAATTTAGATTTTATATTCTACATCTCCCATCTTCTTTGGTATTCTAAGTTATTTGATGTTCACTATTAAATCAAAGAGAATGAAAACAATTTAAAAAATAAGATTATAAATGACAATATGGAAAGTCAGTCTCATTACTTCATGGTCACAATGCATATGGAAAGTTTTGATGATGATGATGATGATAATGATGAAACAAACTCTTATACATTAGATTTTCCATAGTACAATAATAGGGAATACATAACTGATATGGTTAGAACATATGAGGACTTTTTTTAAGAGTTGCTCAGCACAAATATTCAAGAGAATATTTTAATTATGGTATGGGTTTCTAAATTATTTCACTTGCACCATTAAGAAAGATATAAATCATTAAACATGATTAATGGAATCCACAAGATGCTCAAAAAAGATCAACAACTCTGTTGACTGACATTTGTCTTAAATAAAAGGAAGTGTCTTTAATTGCAAACTCCAAATTAAAATGTCATCAGTGGCATTTATAAACATCAGTCCTGTCCTTCATTTTCACTAATGCTAGGGCTTATTTACTCATTAACTTATGAAGATCTTATAGAAATTAATTGGAAGGTATCTAAATGAGGAACTCTGGAAAGTCTCGTGAAATCTCCTCTAGCAAAGACAATGTCCTTTCCTCCTGTGTTGACTAAAACAGAGTGGGACAGACACTTGCTGTCCTATCCTTGGTGTCTGCTGTGGGCCTCTCTAGAGTGGGCGAAGGGTGAGATAGAGTCAGGGAATTTTTTCACACCATATCAAAATCACTGGCAATTTATCCAACTTTTAATCAGAAAACTATATAGTTAATTCAGTGTGAGGAAAATAGAAAACATTTTTTTTGTGTACCTGTTTGGGAGAGGCATTGTTTAGATAAAAGTAACTATTAATTGGTTAAAGTTTTATATGGAAAAGACATATCTGAGACCAAATGAAAAATCTAAGAGCCCCCAAAGGTAGATATTGCATATGTGATGACTTTTGCATTCTAGCACATAGTAGCGTAGGCACCTAAATATTTTTTGGATGAGTGAAAACCACATGGGTCAGAGGACATTCTTAATAATTGCATTAGCTTTGCAACTAGGGTTTATGTTCATAGCAGTTTGACTCTGGAGTAGCTTCAGAATCTAACCTGAATCCAAACTGACCTCAGGGTCAGCTCTGGCCTGAAGTTGTGTGTGTCCTGGTCTCTTCTAGATCATTTGGCGAAGGGGTTAGATAGGGCCCTCTTGGAAATACCTCTGTCTCCTCTCAATTCCAGTGATAAACTTGAACAAAAGTAGTGGAAATGAAGTAGCACAAAGGGCGAGTTATGAAGATCTTTTTAAGGCGACATTCTGGTAAATGTTAGAATTTTTTTTTTTATGGGGATAAGGTGAAGTAGGGAAAACTAGCAATAGTGCATTTAGGGACAATATACAAACAAGTTATTTTTCTTCCTTGGCAAAAATAAAAAAAAGGTAATTTATATAAAAGCAACTAACAAAGAGTCTGGCACATAGAGCAGGCATTTAATAAATATTAGTTTTTTTCTTTCCCTTCTTGACAAAGACAAAGTATGCTTAGAATAATTTTTCAGTAGCATCTTGGGTATTGTGTGTATGTATGTGTGTTTGGAGGAGGGTGTTAGGTAAGGAGAGAATGAGATAATTTTATTCTCAAAATATGCATATTTAAGAATATATATATTTATAATATTATATATTATTATATATGCTATATTATCATATATGTAATACTATATTATGTTGTATTATATATTATATATAATTTAATAATAATGTGTTGAGTATTAATTGCTGTGTCCTCCAGAACCATCCTCACAATCATTTCTAACCTTGCCTTGGTGATTAGCTAGGCAAGCCACATGTAGCCCCTTACTACAAAAATTCAGAAGGGAGGATATGATTCAGTGCCCATCCTTTGAGTTTCAAAGTAGACCTTTGAAGCTTCTAGTAGAGATAACAGCTTTGAAAAGAAAGGGCAGGAGAGTGTTGAATTGCAAGAACCTGAATCTCCTAAACATTGAGTAGGACATTGACTTAAATAGCCTAAATGTCCAGTGGCATTGTGGAAATGATGACAAGTCAGAGTGAGTAAATAGATTTCCCAACCTGGGGGACTGAGGAGCAGATTAGACAAAAATCAAGAGAAAAGGATGCTGGTGGGTGTCCCGCACCAAAGGACAGCTCCAAGAGCTGGGGGGAGATAGGTGATGGATGACCAGAGCTTCATGTATGTGCAGAGATCTGAAAACAGACCTTGAACTCTGCAAAGGGAGGTGGGGTGTTGGGGGGAAGTGTGACATGAGTTCGATGTCACCAAGATGTGAAAGCGATGGAGCACCCCTGTTTTCCCAGGCCCACTTGCCATGAGGAAGGTACAAATACTAGCGAGTGTGGACAGGGCATCCCCAGCTGGAAGAAGGCCATGGTGTGAACTGACACCCCAGTGGGCCACGAGGAGCTGCCTTTCCTCAGCACATGCCTCCCAAGACAGATGACCACGACTGAACCTCAAACCCAACCCTCTCCAACACCACTACAAACAATCCATGATGCTATCTCATCCTTCAGCATTTCAAATTAACTTCAAGGAAAAGAGGGCTAGCTAAGGGAGAAAGTTCTTACCCAACAAGGTTTACCACCAGGGGAAATGAGGCCATGAAACAGAAACTTCATTTAGTTATGAAAAAATAAAGAAGAGTGTGTTTCTTACACATCTGAGTATACATAGTTTGAAAAATATATACACATATGGGCATAAGCATAAGGACGGAATATACAGCCAAATATGGTGTAGACAGCAGAAATGTCTCTGAGCTAGATGGCCTGGGGGGTGCGTATGAGAATGGAGGAGAAAATTAGAAAATTTTTCTTCTTCAGTACCTGAAGATGAGTCAAGACGGACAAATGTAAGTCAGGAAGGTGGGCTGCTTTGAAGGCCTCCTGCCCATCTAAAGACAAAAACATCTTAAAACACTGTGTAGGTTAAATTATTTATGTCTGCAAACCAGAAATCATTCACTGGTTACCATACCAGCCCCTGCATACAGATTTTACTTTTATGCTTCCAGATTCACTTGTAATTTAATGAACACCTTACTAGCCACTGATTTTTTAAAATACTGCAGTCAGTATAATCAAATTGATTGAACTGTAATTGTTAATTTATTAAAATAGTTGTTAAAAAAATCTATCAAAAGACAAAACACTAAATGAACATGGCTAGAAAAACACAACCAAGTCTACATAAACTCACTATAGTTTTGCTGAGCTGCAGTCTTTGTTTCTGAAAAATCTAGAGTTTTTAATCCCCTTCTCCTTTTTCTCTCTTTCTCCCTGTTTTTCCTTCCTACTCTGCATATTCTATTTACAGTCTTTGCTTCTCCAGAAACAAAACCTGGCCCTTTTTAAAATAAGAGAACAGTTTTTACAATCTCAGAGGCTATGTTCCAACTCACATATTTCAGATAGCTCTTTTCACCATTTCTCGTAAAGATAAAATAGGCCTGAGTGCTGTAAAATTCCTCTACTGAATTCAATATGCCTTCTCATATTTGACCTGAAAATATGTTTCTTATTCTTTGTATTAGAAACAGGTTCACTGACAGTACCCCAGCTCATTTTTAGCATTAAGTTGAAACTGCTGGTGTTTCAGGCAGGAAACACAGCTTGGGTGGGATCTCAGGACAGAGCTCACAAGAATGTGTCACTTGATTTTCCCCCTCCTCCCACCCTACCTTACCACAAACAAAGATGAAGGAAAACCACAATGGAAGATTAACATCTTTCAAAGGCCATGGGATTTCATCAAGTTAAATATTTGTTATTTTCTTCCTTGTGAATTGATTTCTTCATCTCCATGCAAGCATAAATTTCATTCTTGCCCTTTATGTAACAATTTGAGCAAAAGTAAATCACTCTCAATTTATCAGATGATTTCTTTTTTTTTTTTTTACATTTTTAAGATTTTTATTGGGGAATTGGGGGAAGGGGAACAGACAAGTTGCTGTCCTTTTGTTCTTCAGTCTCATTGTGGAGGACATTGCTTCACTGGCTCAAGTTGGCACCATTATTGCACTCTTCCCGGGCAAGGCAGTTCAGTTACCGGCTTCTGGATGGCTGCTCACGCTGGCTTGGCTACACACGGTAGCCCATGGCAACCCACTGCAGCAGGGGCTGTAGCCTACGCCTTCGCCGGCAACTCACGGCAGCCCAGCTCCAGGTTGAGCTGTTGTTCAGCATCTTAGCTGTAGAGGGCAGTGTCACTGGCCCTCATATGTGGGATCCGAACTGGGGCCCTCTGGCATCCCAAGCCAGCTCTTAACCAATGCACCACTTGGCCAGCCCTATCAGATGATTTTTTCAGAGGTGATATGTTTTGGTGGGAACAGCCTTGGGATAAAAGAGGCATCCAAGTTCTGCATTCAGTGTCACTACTTATGAGATTCTGGGGCAAATTCCCTTATATATTAGTCTCCTCAGGCTGCCGTAACAAAATACCATAGACTGGGTGGCTTAAACTACAAAAATTAATTTTCTCACAGCTCTGAAGGCTGGGAAGTGTGAGATCAGGGTGCTAGTATGACTGGGTTCTGGTGAAACCCCTCTCTTGGCTTTACTATGCTCATGTGGTGGAGAAAGGCCTCTCACTTTTTCTTATAAAGCCACCAATCCTATCAGATTTAGGACTCTACCCTTATGACCTCATTTCACCATAATTACCTCCTAAAAGCCCTATCTTCAAATACAGTCACATTGGGGATTAAGGTTTCAACATATGAATTGGGGGTGGGGTGGGGTGGAGAGGAGGGTATGCAATTCAGTCCATAGCACCTTGTATCTTGGTTTCTTAATCTAAAATAAACTTAATAATATCTAATTTACCTAGCTCAAAGGATAAAGATCTAATCAGATAATCAATGTATATGAAAGTATTTTTCAAATACTTTTTAAAATTCTGTACAAATGGAAGATATTGATTAATAAAAACAATGTTATTGAAGAAAAACACCATAATTAGAAAGGTTAATATATTTTTAACTTCTGAGTTGTATACAGACTGAAAAATTCCTTACTTATCTACTTCAGTGTAGGCAAATTGGGACAGCAATGTCTTAAAATAGCTTACATAAATGAATGTGTAATCATCTTAACTGATAATGAAACATTTGTTCTTGTCTAAGCAATTAGCTTCACGAAACCTAATAATTACATCCTGCACCCCTTCTAAATTTCATTCTACATGCAAACATCAAATTATTTTACAAATAGTATTTAAATATCACTAATAACCCTAGCCAACAAATCTGAAAACCTTCCACAGCAGTCCTGCACTTCCATTAAGTATCTGATTTATGTAAATAATACCAAAAAAATTAAAAGTTTTGTCATTTTAACCTCTTTAATTTTTATTTATTATTTTTGAGTACTGGCAATATAACCAGTGCTGTATAAAATAAGAGAAAAATATTATACCAGCATAAAGAATAACTTAATCAGAAGATATAACAATTCAAATATAAGAACATAGGTTTGAAAGATGGTCATTAGACTTTCTAGCTTTGCTTCTTTGAGATATCAGCTGTTTTTAGAGCTGTTTCACCACAGTGTCTTCAGCAACTAGTACTGACTGTCACACAAGACACATGCTACTTTTGAAAAGCTATACTCAGATTGACTTCCTGTTTCTGTGTTAGTCAGTAAGGTGATAGAGGACAGCCATTATTCCCAAAGGAAGGGTCTCGCTCTATGCTGAAACCTAAAGGAATAATTCATCCACACACATGGGGTATTCTGATCTCTCATTCTGTAGAGACAATGAATAATAATAATAATAATAATAATAATAATAATAAAACAACTATCAAAAACAGCAGTTCTTAAGCTGGAATTCAGGAATGCTTCATGGGGTCTGTAGACCCTATGTAAATCAATAGTTTTCAATGGACTCTCAAAAGTCTTGTGACCTAAAAAGATTTAAAGTCACAGAAATAAACGTTAGTTAATTCATATGTGTTTTCTTCCTCAAAGGATTTTCTTTAATGTTTTATACTGTTAATAGTAAAACTTTTAAAAAACACCAAAGCATGCTCTTATTATTAATACTCTTATTAAGGCACTATGCTTAATGCTATGGAGAATATAAATATGAATAAAGTATATAGCTGCTATACACTCAGGATCATAGAGCAGAGTTAAGAAATTTGTACAAACAATAGCCAGGCAAAGTAGACTGTGATAAAGACAATAGAGCAGGCATTAAGGAATTCTTAAAGAAACTGTTGAAAGCATTAAGACTCCATGAAGGAAGTTGTGTTGGGCTGGGCTTTGAAAATATGGGGAGTCACCAGGTGTAGTTTGGGGAAGAGTGCTCTGAACAAGAAGAGTAGCATAAGAAAAAGTGGAGAAAGAAAAGCATGAGGCATATTTAGAACATGGATTTGGGGAAAATAGCATAGTAAGTTATTAAATTTGGATCACAGAGTATCTTAAAATGCCATATTGGAAGGAAAAAAAATTTTTTAAAAATCTGTAGCAATAGTCCAGATCAAAAAGGAATAAAGTCCAAAGTCAGACATTATCCTTGGGGAAAGGATGCTAGTGTAGAGATGCACTTTTTGTATATAGGTTTCAGCATTATACATGTTAGAGAGTGTGAGGCAGGGAAGGAAAGGGTCCAGGAAAATGTGATGTCTAAAGATGTGTGAGACATATTAGAGGATATTGCATTGTTAGTATTGTTTTTACAGAGGTAATTGAATTTGGTCCCATAGGTATAAAACAACCAGTTTTTGAGAATTAACCACTATCTATAATTACCTCAGTAGACTGATACTAATTAACCTTTTCACTGTAGATGTGATGGAAGTTCTTTTACTGCTTAGAAAGCAAGAAGACATTGGTTCTAATTTTCTCTTACAGGACTTGAGAAGCTACATACCCAAACATAATGTGAAGCTTTATTCTTCCCCAAAATCAGTGATGGTCAAATAACATTGGTACAGTAGAAGAAGTGGAAGGCACAGTTGATAGCAATGCTTGAAATCAGTGATCAATGGTGGCTCAGCCAAGTGCCAAGGTGGGTTTGTTAGTATCTCAAAGAAAGGAGAGTTAACGATTAAGAAGTTTATGATCTTGGGCCGGCCGAGTGGCGTGTTGGTTAAGAGTTGGCTTGGGATGCCAGCTCTGAGCAGCAGGGCCCTAGTTCGGATCCCACATGAGGGCACGTGACACTGTGCCCTCTACAGCTAAGATGGTGAACAACAGCTTGACCTGGAGCTGGGCTGCCATGAGTCACCAACAAAGATATGGGCTGCAGCCCCTGCAGCAGGGGGCTGCTGTGAGCTACCGTGAGTGGCTGGCAGCCAGCGTGACTGGCCAGCAGCCGACGTGAGCTGTCGTGAACCGCCATGAGCTGCCGTGAGCCGCCGTGAGTGGCCGTCCCATGGCAGGTGAGCGACTGCCTCACCTGGGAAGAGCACAATGATAATACCAACATGGGCCAGTAAAGCGACGTCCTCCACAATAGACTGAAGAACAAAAGGACAGCAACTTGTCTGTTCCCCTTCCTTGATTCCCCAACACTGTTCCCCTCCCCCAATTCCCTAGTAAAATCTTAAAAAAAAAAAAAAAGAAGCGTATGACCTTGTTGATGGAGAATGTGTGAGAGAGGGAAGCGAGTCAAAGGAAGGTACTTTAAAAGTGTGTGCCTTACAGAGGAATGTGGAAGATTAGAAGCAATAATAGGGCACTGAGAAAACATCAGAGAGGATAGGGTGAGAACCAAGAGAGGATAACCTCACAGAACCCAAAGTATAAGAAGAAAATTATGATTAACAGTGTGTGCAGTATTGAGAGAAACTGAGAAGCATGTGGTCTAAGAAGAGAACATTGGGTTTGAGATTAGTACTTTGCTCAAGACCTCAAAGAAACCAGTTTTAATAGAGTGGTGGGATGGAGGCCCACATTTAAAGGAACTGAAGAGGCACCCCAGCTGAGAAAATGAAGAAAGGGGTTTTGCCTATATATAGGAGAGGTGTGGTGGTGCTTGCTCACTTGAGAGTGTCAAAGGTAAGTATTCAGGGAAAGAGCAGGAGACAAGGAAATATTGAAGATGTGAGGGGGAGGAGAGAGAGAGAGAGAGAGAGAGAGAGAGAGAGAGAGAGAGGGAGAGAAGAGTTGAAGAAATAAGAAAGAAAGTTGAGGAGGGAATGGGAGAATAGGAAAAGAATAAAGATGCAGAGAAATTCTTGGCTATAAAGATGGGTATAAATATCATGATAAATTATATTTATCTTCTTTGTAAAATGTATTCTCTTATAAAGAGAATAAGACTATCACTAGAAACTTAAAGGATAGAAAGAATCAGAATAGCTACTAAATATTTCATAGCACAAAGAGTAAAGTAATTCCCAAGTAGCAGTGAGGATTAGCTAAGCTAAGAGAGTGTGGATTCGTAGTGTTCCAAATTATCCCAGTTTCTTGACTTCCTTTGGCCTTCCTCAGCAGCCAGAAAGCCAAAGAAAAAGCAGGTAGAGGGAGTGACCTTGAGCTGGGGATTAACATGGGAAGTTTGACACAAGGTCAAGCAGAGTGAGGGCCATTGGGTCCAACTGGATAGAAAGCCAGAGTGTGCATTCATTGTTTCGTGTTAATTGGTCTTGTATCCTGAGCTTGCCTGTGAACTTCTGCAGATGGTGTAGCACAGAGGTTAAGAGCACAGGCTTTGGAGTTAGTACAGAGCTGGTTGAGAATTGTAATTCTGAGATTTATAAAGAGTGGGTCTTTATAATGAAGCAACCCAGATGCTAGGAGTTGGGAATTATGGATACCCATGATTTTGGATACTAATTTGCTTCTTGTCTGCTGACATAAACAAATTAGTATCATAACATTTAGAATAAAATAAAAGCAATGAAATGGTAATAAGATCTCTTATTAATATACCTGAGAAGCATGTCATAAATCTAAGGTAGCATGGCAATTGTTTCCTTTGTTTAAAACATAATTTTTACTGTTGAAAGTCTGAATACATACTTGTTTGTCGATAACTAATGAAACATTCAAATTCAATTCATTGAAATTTAAAAATTCTTCCTGTGTTTTGATCAGTGCTATAACAGACCTGCTGTATCTTTTGAATACTGATTATCTAACATATTAAGGGGAAAAAATTACAATCTCCTTCCAAACCCATGTTGCAGTCTGAATGCATGACTCTATCACATATATTTTTAATTAAAAATATATATAGTTTCTCTTTGTTCAAAGAACTGTATTCATAATCTGTGTTTTGCTGTTTTACTACCCTACAGGTAAAAATTAATAGGGAAAAAAATTGAGGGCAAGGAGGTTAATGTCGTTTATTGAAGAAATGATTTATTCCTTCCAGGAGAATAATTTACATCAGAGGCCACTAACCTCAACATTAAATATTAAAGAAATAAAAATAATTAATTAAAAACAAAAACAAATCAGGACTTCTGGTAAGATGGCGGTATAGCCAGATGCTGTGCCAATTGCCTCCCAGGATCACACCAAAATTACGAATAATTTGTACAACATTCAACCTCGGAAATCCCCTGAACACTAGATGAACAGAACCTCTAAACGAAGGACTTAAAGAGGAAGCTACACCAAGTCTGGTAAGAGGGGCAGAGATGAGAGAGAGTGAACTTGGTCAGGGACATTTTTCTCAGAAATAGAACATAAAATCCTAAAATTTATATGGAACCCTAAAAGACCCTGAATAGCCATGGCAATCTTGAGAAATAAGAACAAAGTGGAAGGTATCACGTTACCTGACATCAAATCATACTACAAGGCTACAGTTATCAAAACAGTATGGTACTGGCATAAAAACAGACACATAGATCAATGGAACAGACTAGAGAGCCCAGAAAGAAACCCAGCCATATATGGTCATTTAATCTATGACAATGGAAGCAAGAATTTACACTGGAGTAAAGATAGTCTATTTAAAAATAGTGCTGGGAAAATTGAACTGGCATGTGCAAAAAAAATGAAAGCGGACCACATACTTACACCATACACAAGAATAAATTCAAAATGTATTAAAGACTTAAATGTAAGACCTGAAACCATAAAACTCTTAGAAGAAATCATAGGGAGTAAATTTGCAGACTTTACCCTCAGTAATATTTTTAGTGATATATCCCCTCAGGCAAAGGAAGTAAAAGAAGAAATAAACACTTAGGATTACATCAAGCTTAAAAGTTTTTTCACAGCAAAGGAAATCATCAATAAAACAAAAAGGCAGCCTAATGAATGGGAGAAGATATTTGCCAACTATATATCTGATAAGGGGTTAATATCCAAAATTTATAAAACACTCATACAACTCAACACCAAAAAATCAAACAACCCAGTTAAAAAATGGGCAGAGGATATGAAGAGGCATTTCTCTAAAGAAGACATACAGATGGCCAACAGGCATATGAAAAAATGTTCAACCTCCATTGAACCCAATGAACGCAAAAGGACAGGGTTCAGTGCTGGTAAGGTTGTGGAGAAAAGGGAACCCTGGTGCACTGTTGGTGGGACTGCAGATTGGAGCAGCCATTGTGGAAATCAGTATGGAAGTATCTCACAAAACTGGAAATGGAACTACCGTATGACCCAGCAATTTCACTGTTGGGTATCTATCCAGAGAAACCCAAGACACTAATTCGAAAAAATATATGCATCCCTATGTTTATTGCAGCATTATGTACAATAGCCAAGACTTGGAAACAACCGAAATGCCCATTGGTAGACAACTGGATTAAGAAACTGTGGTACATTTATACAATGGAGTATTACTCCGCTATAAAGAAGAATGAAATCGTACCATTTGCAACAATATGGATGGAACTATAGACTATCATGTTAAGTGAAATAAGTCAGTCGGAGAAAGACAAATACCATATAATCTCACTTATATGTGGAATCTAAAAACTGAATGAACGAGCAAATAAACAGAAATAGTCTCAGAGATATAGAGGAAAAACTGATGGTTACTAGTTGGGTGGGGATGAGGGAGAAGGGGAAGGGATTAGACAGCATAAATAGGTAACTACGATATTGCCACAGGGATATGAAAGACAGTTCAGGGAATATAATTAATAATGTTGTAAATATTTTGTAGGGTGTCAGATGGTCACATGTCTTGATAGGGAGACTACTCCATGGGTAGGGTAAAGGCTTGATCACTGCACTGTACATCTGAAGCTGATGTTGTATAATATTGTATGTCAACTATAATTGAACATATATATATATATATATATATATATATATTTATATATATATATATATATATATATATATCTCGTCACGGGATGTGGAGTATAGTGTGGGAGTGGAGTCGATGGAATTGTAATAGATATGTTTGATATGGGGCAGGGGGAGTGATGTGGTGGTTTGGGGTAGGGGAGTTGTCACTTTGAGGGGTAAAAAGTACAACTATTGCACTGTGTTGTACACCTGAAACTAATTTAAGAAAAAAGGAATTGGCAAAAAAGCAAACAAACAACAACAAAAAAACTGGCTGTATCATGAGAGCTGAGCAGTTATAATTATCCTTTACAATCTTTTTTCTCAAATGCAGTTCGTAATTATAATTATTAGATACCTATTAGATACCTATTTCAAATGTCCCACACATCAACAATGGCAATATGATTTTAAATCTACTCCAAAACATGGTTCATGGATTTAAATTGCCCAACTCCAGTTGTTAAGCAGGTTTCTCTAATTGTCAAGATATTTTATACTCTGAGTCAATAATAGAAGGGAAGATAAATTTATGTTGATTATTGGAATGTCTAAGTATTGCTTCAGAAGGTAGAGGATTAAAATAAAAATTTACCTAAATCATTTTGGGGCATTACGTATTTTCCTATTGTTAAAAATCATTTAAATGACCTCTGCTTTAAAGCCTTCCAGTATCCCTTGAATTGATTCCCATTAAATCAGTTAATTGTACTGGAAATTTTTTTCGAACCTTGTGAAAATAATACAGTGAAATCTTTTCACCACCCCCTCCCAAATCAATTATAACAACCTGTGATGAATCTGAAAGAGAACAAAGTGCCCTTCAATACCTTATTTCAGAAACAATAAAATAATACATTTTTCTTACTTTTAAGAAGCTCTTCATTTAAAAAAATTGTTCCTTTTTAAAAAAAAAATAATGTTATTGAGATATATTTACGTACAATAAAATGCAGCCATGCAGCCATTTTAAGGATATAGTTTGATAAGTTTCGACAAATGTATATCCTCGTGTAATCACCATCACAGTCTAGATAAAGAATATTTCCATCACACTAAAATGTCCCTAGTCTATTTGCAACTAATTCCTCACCCACCCACTTCCTGAAGCAACGTCTCTTCTGCTTTTCAACAGTCTAGATTGGTTTTGCCTGCTCTAGAATTTCATATAAAGGGAACCATACACGATATACTCTTTTTTTCCTAGCTTCTCTCATGAGGCATAATGTTATTACATTTATCAGTAATTTTTTCTTTTTTTATTGCTATACTTGTTCCACACTATGGTTATACAGAAATTTCTTTATCATTCACCTGTTTGGTGGACATTTGAGTCCAAGTCTTTTGGTGAACACATATTTTCTCTTAGGCAAGTTCCTAAGAGTGGGATTGCCTAAATACATGGTAAGTGTATGTATAAGTTTATAAGAAAGAGCCAAGCAGTTCTCCAAAGTAACTGTACCCTTGTTAGATTCCAGCCAGCAACATAGGAAAGTTCCATTTGCTCTACATTTTTGCTATTGTGTTTCCCTGAAAATAAGACCTATCCGGAGAAGAAGCCGTAGCATGATTCTTCCAGGATATGGAGGGCACGCATCCCTCACATGAAGATTTTATGACCTGTTTCAGGGAGAAGGGTGACTTTTCCACAAAGTCCTTCACGTTAAAATATTCAGTATGCCAAGGTGCTGTATTTTGGCACCTAAAATCATGCTACAGGTTATTTTCCGGCTGGGCCTTATTTTCAGGGAAACAGGGTAGTGTCATTAATGATGCTTTCTTCCTTGTGTTTTGTGACTTTTTATTTTTTAGTTCGAGTTCATTTCTTGGGATCTTGTTTGTAGGAATTCTTTCTTTATGTTTTAAAATCCATATAGGCTGAAATTTATTGTTAGACACTTTTACTCTGATAGACACTTTTGAACACTTTAACTGTATTGCTTCATTTGAAGTTCATAGCAACATTAAGGGGTATGATTTCCAGTCTTACAGGGTCATGCCTAGGCACAAAGAGGATAAAATACTCAGCTAAGATCATAGAGCAGGTTAATAAGTGATAGAATCGAGATTTACACACAGGCTGTCTGGCTCCAGAGTCCACACTGGAAACCAGGATCCCATTGCACAGAAATTGTATTTTGGTTAAAATATAAACAAACCTCCTGATTTTTTCTTTACAGAAAGTACATAATTTTGTTGTTTAACACCACCATGTTCTTGCTGATGCTCCTGTCCCTCTAGTGTTTCTTTTGTAGGAATTCTTTAGGACCTGTTTTGAGGAAAGAATGCTCCCGAGAGGATCTGTTTGTTCTTCTTCTAGTTGTGCTAGAATGAAAATCAAATATCTCTGCATCAGAAATCTCTAGATACTTCAGTTTTTATTGTTTTTGAGGCCTATCTGCTCATAATTTCCTGAATGTTTGAGCTTTTCCAGGAGCTCTTCTCCATGCACCAATGTCCTTGTCTGTATTTATTACAACTAAGAGAGCCTAAGAAAATGTCCTGACTTGTAAACAGCTATGGATACAGTAGATACTATGCCAGAAAAGAAATCTAGAGGTTCTTTCTTAATCTGTTACATGATATTGGGGCCTCCACTTCCACCTTTATTTGGAAGACACAAGTCCACCTTCCAGTGCCCTTACAAAAATATCATGGAATTATTTTGTTGCAAATCCAACAAACCCTGGCATTTATTTCACAGATTGGTGCTATCCTCCAAATGGCCAGTTCAAGAGCCAATCACACAGTAAGTCAGAGAAGTAGAGGAAGTGGATACGATGATCCCATATCAGCCTGCACGTGCAGAATTAGTTGTGGAAATGCAGCAAAAGCCAACTCACAATGTCAATTTCTGGTTATATGAAAATTGGAGAAATTTCTTCTTATGTTAAGCAAATGTAGTAATGTACTATATAAATAATGGCCCCTGCATTTAGCGCATGCCAAGAATGATGTTTGAGCACTTGAAGATCTCTTCAGCTGTTGATTCTTGGCTGTGTCTTAGGTTCACAAGGTGAAAATAGCTACACCATTTTCCAATTTCTAGTGCTGATTTATTTACCTAGTAATGTACTGACCTTTGGGTTAGCTGGCTTATTGATTAATTACTGCCTTAAGCAACTATTTTCTTTTCTAGTTGAGAGAATAGTTCAAAGGCTTTGACATTTGAAAGGTTGTGTCTGCACAGTAACTAATCAGAAGTTAGTGGTTTACAAGTATGTTTGGCACTTGTAGGTTCATTGGCCCAGAGTTTCGAATTATAAATTTACTCACAAATGTACATTCCATGTCCTGGCTATCAGCAGGGATCACTGTGGCATGACACGCTTTTGTAGTTTTGTAATTGCAATGCACTTGTGTGTATAGAAGGAAGGCAAATTAGAAAGAAATAAAGATTAAATTATAGGCAACATTTTCCTTCTCTACTCTGTTTTGAACATCTGCATATAGTCATACTGTAGGTCACTTAGAAAAAACTGTTGTTTTTTCCATAGACTATTTTTTAGAGCAGTTTCAGATTCAAAGCAAAATTGAGCCAAAGGTACAGAGATTTCTTACCTTGTCTCCACACACGTACAGACTCTCTTACTATCAACATCCTGCATCAACATGGTAAATTTGTGTTAATCCCTGAACCTCCATTGTGACACATCATTATCACCAAAGTCCAGTTTACATTAGGGTTCATTCTTAGGGTTGTACATTCTATGGGTTTGGACAAATGTATAATGACATATATCTGTCATTATGGTATCATACAGAGTAGTTTCACTGCCCTAAAGAGCCTATGAACTCCATCTATTCACTCCTCCCTTCTCCCTAACCCCTGGAATCACTAGTCTTATTACTGTCTGCATAGTTTTGCTTTTTCTGGAATATCATATAGTTGGAATCAAACAGTATGTAGCCTTTTCAGATTGGCTTCTTTAACTTAGTAATATGCAATTAATGATCCTCTTTTCGTGGCTCATTTCTTTTT
Organism: Hipposideros armiger; assembly: GCF_001890085.2. Lineage (NCBI taxonomy): Eukaryota > Metazoa > Chordata > Mammalia > Chiroptera > Hipposideridae > Hipposideros > Hipposideros armiger. Next base: position 663,593 of record NW_017731554.1, on the reverse strand, counting down.
AGTGCTGAATAATATTCCATTGTCTAGATGTACCACAGTGATTTTTTAAAAACGTTCCTCTTTGGGGGGTGGTTAGGAGGTAATCAAGGATGGAATAAGCCATTTCTAAAGTGGAAATGGGAAATGAAAGACTGAAGATACTTAGTTGTGAGAATGGAAAGGAGATTGCATAATTGTATTGTGACACAAAGTAGGAAAGCAATACATGTTTGTTGAACTGAACATAAAGAGGCCTGTTCCCTGGATTAAGACTTGTGTGCAGGGACCAAAAGAAGTGTAAGCCATGATTAACCATATTAGTTAGCACATCATCTATTGGAAGACAGTTGCCTCCTGGTGACTCAGTGTTCTCAAGACTCACTCTTAGATTATTAAATTGGCCAGCCAGTCTTTTAGGGGAGTATTTGGCAGGAGATCAGAGAAAAGTTTCTCCATGCTGGGTCTTTAATTAAATAATAATTTTTTATAGAACAGTGAATGAAAAATTCAGATTCTAAGAGGCACTCTTAATTGAAAAGAGTCTTTCCATAAAGTTCCATTTATTTTCTACTCAAGAGAATCCTAAGCAATCATCTGATATATCTGTACCTATTTTTCAGCTCTACGCTGGTGAAGTTTTTTCTTTTTGAACTGTTTTAAAAGTCAAAATAGTGCCTGAAGTGGACCAGATAAAGAGAGGTTCTTTCAAGGTCAAGTTCTGAGGATGAGCTGGCCACTGCTTGTTGGCTCCACTAACCCAGAGGAGAGATGACCGGTTCCTTTGAGATAACTGGTAGTGATGACATCCAATTAGAAGTTTTCATTTTTTATTTGGGGCCTGAGGATTGGGCTTTTTCAGGTTTCAAAAGAATTATCACAAAGTAGTAAGCTGGTTCAGCTTTCAATGACATCTAGCAACTTTTTTCTCCCCACTTTTGTAACTTGTATGGATTATTTCTTGGGATTGTAGCTATCCAGACACAACATTTTCATGCATTAAATAATTAATTCATTAATTTAAGCAATACTTACTGAGCACATACTATGTGTCAGATAATGTTCTGGGCACTAAGGATACAACAGTGAACTAGATAAAAGGAGCTGTTCTCTCATGGACTTTATTCCCTAGTGGAAGAAATAAACTATGAGCAAATAGACAAATTAGATAGTTGTGAGGGTACTAAGAGTTATGAAGGAAATACAACAGGTTGATGAATTGGAGAGTCATTGTATAGGATGGTTAGATAAGGACTTTACAGACCTGAGCAACAAAAAGATCAATTTTGCTTTAAACAATTGAGTGAAATTTCCAAGGACAAACAGAGTATACACTCTAGATATATAAACTCCTTCCTAATTTTGGCTTTTAGTTATTCTCCTGTTCACTTACTCTAAAGTAAATCTTGGGCCGGCTGAGTGGCACGTTGGTTAAGAGCTGGCTTGGGACGCCAGAGGGCCTCGGTTCAGATCCCACATATGAGGGCCAGTGACACTGCCCTCTACAGCTAAGATGCTGAACAACAGCTCAACCTGGAGCTGGGATGACGTGCGTCGCCGGCGACAGCGTAGGCTGCAGCCCCTGCTGCAGTGGGTTGCCATGGGCTACTGTGTGTAGCCAGCAGCCAGCGTGAGTGGCCAGCAGCCAGCGTGAGTGGCCAGCAGCCGCTGTGAGCGGCCAGAAGCCGGCAACTGATCTGCCTTGCCTGGGAAGAGTGCAATGATGTTGCCAACTTGGGCCAGTGAAACAACGTCCTCCACAATTAGACTGAAGAACAAAAGGATAGCAACTTGTCTGTTCCCCTTCCCCCAATTCCCCAGCGCTGTTCCCATCCCCCAATTCCCCAATTAAAAAAAAATCTAAAAATAAATAAATAAAGTAAATCTTGACACCCAGCAAGTCCACCCATGTACACAGTGGCCCTCTTGCTTTATTTTAAAACAGGAATTGGCCATCAGGAGTATAGAGATATTTAGGAAATATAGAAATAGAAAATGAAGACCTCTTCCTACCCTCTAAAGAAGAAAAACAAAACAAGAAACAAGTAACCTTAGAGCTATTACAGCTAAATATAAGGACAGGTAAAACATTAAACAAACAAGTGGTAGATTATGTCAAGCTCAAGAAGGGGTATTTTTATAGCAGGCTAAAAAAAAAAACTGGTCCAGATAGAGCAGAAATATGGAGAACTCTGCAAGGTAGGTGATTAGAATAAAGAGCATATGATAGAATAGACAACATGACTGAAATCTCAAGAAACTCTGGGCAACAATTAAGGCACAGAATGCAAGAAGAAAAGGTAATGCTGTCAGAAACTTCACTGAACAACAACCAACCAACCAACCAACCAACATACAAGGCTATATAAGACAGTTATAATTCAAAATTGCAGTAAATTAATGCGACATGACTTTTAGTATCTGTGAGTATAGAGCAGGAGAATCTATAAAGGAGGGGAGGGGCCTTCATCTTCTGATGGCTTGAGAATAGGAACCTTTTTTGTACAATGTTACAAACTCTGCACTAATTTAGTTTTGAGGGGCAGTAGAGAAAGCCCCTGTTAATTAAGGTAAAGGGGAAAATTCCACCTCAATTTCTTCAGACCATCTTTTTTTAAACTATTTTTTTTATTGTGGTAAACATAAAAGTTATCATTTTAACAATTTTTAAGAATAAAATTCAGTGGCATTAATTATAGTCCTCTGTTGTACAACCATCACCATTACCTATTTCTAAAGTTTTGCATCACCCTGACCAGAAACTGTGTACTCATTAAGCAACAACCTTTCACTCCTCCCCCCAGACCCCCCACCCCGCAGACCCTGGGAGCTTCTCTGCTCGCTGTCTCTGTGATTTTGCCCATTTTTGTTGCCCTGTATAAATGAAATCATACAATATTTGTCCTTTTGTGTCTAACTTATTTCACTTACCGTATTTGCCGGTGTATAAGACGACTCGGCGTATAAGACGACCCCCTAACATTTCCACTCAAAATACAGAGTTTGTTATATGGTCGGCTGTGTGCGATTTTGCGAGTGTGGTAAAATCGCATAACAGCAAAATCGCATAACAGCCGAGCATACACCCAGCAGCGCTGCTGATGCCTGAACGGTATGTGGAATGAAGTGGGCGGGCATCGGGAGGCCACTATGGCACGGGGCAAGCACTATGGGCAGTCTATCTGAAGTGTACCTGGCGTATAAGACGACCCCCCACTTGGAGGCATATTTTTCAGGGCCAAAAAATTGTCTTATACGCCGGCAAATACGGTAACTTCAGGATGTCTTTTGGCAATTTTTGAAGCCTTAGACCAATGGCAGGATCTGAAAGATATGGAAAATGTGAATTTAAAGTGTTTTAGTCCATTCAAAATTTTGGTGGTACCAGAAAAGAAATTATATCTATAAGGAACAATGGCTGCTGAACTTTCCAGAATCCCAGACTGGTGTCTGTGCCAGAATCTGTGGGTTATTACAGCAGAGAAACACATTTTGTTAGCGTGAAGAAGAAAGTCATGTGAAATCTGATGCCTTCCAATCATCATTATACATGACTGCCCACACTGAAACAGTGCTGAGGACCACGCTTCAGAGCTCGGCCAGACTCACTATGCTACCTCCTTTACCAGTTGAGAACGACATGGTTGCTGCATAGACAACTTAATAAGATGAATCACCCAAACCTTACTTGACCACACAGATGTGACTGGTACATATGCCCCCGAGGGGCATTTTGTTTTCGCCAGTGGGATTACTGCCCTTTATCTGCACACTGATACTGTTTTGTTCACGCTCTGCTTCCTTTCTGGAACTTCTAACACCTCCGAGTTTGTTTGCAGTGGAATGAATATGTGTGTAGTATTGCAAGTTACAACACACCTGAAGAGATTAAACCATTTCTTGTTATTTGTATCAATTTTACATTACCAACTAAAATTAGTTTCAAGGGTAGAGAAATTTGTAGAAAAACCAAGACAGGACAGATAACTGGTGGATTATTTTCCATGCTGTCTTGAATAACTGTCACTCTTGACAGATACCTTAGAATGCAGTTATGCAAGGAGATGCTAAACTGTCAGCATTTCATTAAAAAACAATTGTTGAAGATCACAGGGTGAATACTTACCATACCCCAAAGCACAGAGAACACCAATATATTTGCAAGAATGTCCCCAGAGAGCTCAAGAGCCAAGCATCTTCATGGATTGATTCACCTTTTAAGCATCTGCAAAGACACAACAGGGAGAATCTTAACTTTCTCAGAGGTGACCATTTCTATGAGGGAATTACAGCTGTAATGTAGCTGTCAAAATGAATTGGTGGATAGAAGCTCTGATTTCACAAGCCAACAGAGATGAAGGATATATGATGTGTGTCTTTGTGTGTAATGGAAGTAGAGTTTTTAAGGGAGTTGCTTTATTCTGAAAACTGGTGGGGTGTCACTTACAATGATACTACACAAAGGGCTATGCTGTTGGGCTCTTTTGAAGAGGACAACCATTAATGGGAATACCAGTGGAAAGTTATGGATGAAGATAGTAGTGGGCCTTGAAAAGCATGAAAGGAGAAGCAATCAATAGGGTCTTGGGAAGAGGCTAAATTTGTATCAGGTAACTGGGTTGCATTGGTCTGTTCCTTTTAGGGAAAGTTGAGATGGTGGGAGTGGGGAGTGGGGGCTGGGGGTGAGAAAAAGACTTGCAAGATGAATATAGCAAAAAATAGTTTGATTGATGCATGGGATATAGGACAAAGGTTCTGAGTGGGATCTATAAGGATGATAATGTTAAATAGACACATCAGTTATATAAGTATATCTGGAGGGTTATGAAAAGAATCAGTGTGGTGACAGCTTAAGATTGCTGATTGATGGCTAATTGGAGAAGGTATAAGAAAGTGTTGTTCTTGTCATATGTTCATGCCCCCTCATCAAACATGTTTTCACATTATGTGTGTAGGATTCATTTACTCCTCCGGTGACAAGTAAGACAGAAGCAGAACAGTACATCCTGGCTCTTTTTGTGTGGCCAGTCTCAGAGGATATTAGTGCTACCCCATGTAACAGGTATGTTCCAGGGGACAGAGCTCTATTGGACTTACAGGATCTGAAATAGAGGTTTTGTGACATTTGACTTTTTTTTCTGTGTTTATCCTCACAGCGTGTGATCAAATTCAACCACCTGCCTTCAGGCACCTGCTGTCTTGGAGGGTTGGAAGAGATTTAAGGGGCTCAAGGGACTCAGACCATGTAACATGGCTGCCTGGTCTAGTCTGACCTACTCAAGATCTGATTAGTATCTCAGCCCAAAATCCTTGGGGTCACACTTGTGTTTCTTCTGTTTCTCTTATAACCCATAACCAACCTGTCAGGAAATTGTGTCAGCTCTACCTTCAAAATGAATCCAGAATCCAGCTACTTCTCATCAACTTTGTGGTGAACACATTGATCCCAGCCACCTCTAACCTGTCTCCCACTTCTGCCCGTGCGCCCTATAGTCTTGTCTCAATACCTCTGCCCCAAGCCCTTCTCACTGGTCCCCAATCCACTCAGAGTGAAACCCCAAGTCCTTTATATGGCCCACAAGGCCCTACACAATTTGACCCTTCAACTCTTAGGCCTCGTGTACTACTCTTCACCCCCTCATTTATACTACTTTAGCCACACTGGACTTTTAGCAGTTACTCAGGCATACCCATTTTGCTCTTGCCTCTATGCCTTTGCTCCCTCTGTTCCCTGTATCTGGAGTACTTTTTTCCATATATCCATATGGCTCAATTCCTTACGTACTTTGTGTCTTTGCTTATATGCTACCTTCTTAGGGAGGCCTTCTCTGGCCATCTCATTTAAAACCTTCTCCACCCCCGTTATGTCCTATTTTTCCTGTTTTATTATTCTCCATTGCATTAATCACCATCTGTTATACACTTTCTTATTTATTTTATTTATACTCTATCTCTCTTGATAGGATGTAAATTCATTGGGAGCAGGGATTTTTGTATGTTGCTATGTCCCTAATGCCCACTATAGTATCTGGCATATGGTATAACTCATATAAGTATGTATTTGCCGAGTGAAGAAATGAATGAATGTTACTTATTTCTTAATCCTGGGTCCAGGACATGGCCTTGTTCTAATTAGTATGTTCCTGATTCAGACTCTGTCTTAACATGCCCCTGGCCCTTAATTATTTGGGTGATTTAGGCTTGTTTTTCTCTTGTCATTGTGACCCATCCGCCCCCACCCAGCATTGCAATCTCTTCTTGTGAAGTGGGGGTTACCACCTCCTACCAGCACTTTGTGAGGCTGACTGCTGGTCTACTTGCCAAAATCACTCTGTATGATCTATTCTTAGGGTTCTTGTTCTCACCTTCTGTTACTGTTCACCATACTTCCTTGATGCCTATAGAAAGTAGGGCCTGTTTTCTGTCATCACCATGCCTTTCAGGTACTGTCTTCCAGCACTGTGACTCTATCAATATCTGTCTAACTAACATGTCCAGCTTGGAGTACAACATATGGTTAAATTTTCTTTTCATATTCAGATTAAATGACTGAATCTCTATTCTGCCAATGGTGAAAAGACATTTTCGTCTCTGGGGTACTTTGTCTCATAATAGCGAGAACCTCAGTGTCTTATTCAATCCAAGATTCACACATCAAAGATGAAAACCAGAAATCTACGTTGTTCGTTACAGAGACCTGGGTTGTTGTCACTACCACATGGTGTCACTGTTGAAATGTAGGCAGCCTGAACACTGATGTTGCCTATGTCTGCTTGTCAGAGAGCTGCAGTTACTTCGTGCTGAGTAGGTGGCATGCTACCACTGATATCTGAAAATTCAGGAACCTGGTCTGACCCCATTACCCGCTGAATAAAGATGCTTCAGTGACTGGGGGCTGTTGCTGCCAGCTCGGGGTGAAGGTCTGGAAGAAGAAATCCTGCTCTCCAAGTGTTACCTTGAGCTGCTGCCAGTCCATGCCAATGTGTGCTTGGGCTCCCAGTGTTACTGCTTCTTGGGTGGCTGGCACACACATATACGGTTTGTACACATCTATGCACCCTTCACCCCAGACATAGCAAAGGTGCAACTTCCTAAGAGGTTTTCAGCAGCCTCCTGTGCTGCCTGGGATCAGGCTCTCTCCAACCCCCAGTTCTGATCCTGAGAGTACAAGAAACCCTTCTCTTTATTTGACCCAAAGTCTGACTCATTTTGTATCTCAGGAAGAATGACGTTTCTTTTAGAGGAAACCCCCATCTTATTACACGTACAGGTAGGCCCATGTTCCAGGAACTGGCCTCACCCAAATGGATATGCATACTTTTTAGATTGCCCAATACTTCCTGGTCTTTTATTCCTGCCTATGGTATAGGATACCACAGAGCTTGACTTTGATGGAAAAAGAAACCCAAAGGGCATGTTCTAACTATAAGGGCAGCAAAGATTAAATGACCCCTGTAATTGATAGGCATTATAAGCACAAAATCAACTTCTGAAGTAGACAAGATAAAAGGCCACTACCTCGGAAAATAGTAAGAGTTTTCTCTTCTTTGATGTTGACTTCATCTCACACTTGGTAATTCTGTAGAGCTCTGACTGTCACCCTACAACGGTTTCCTTATGACTCAAAAAAAGCCCCCAGGTTCTTGCTACCCAAATTGAGGTCATTAAAATGCTTGAGTGAACTTTCAAGTTTCTCTCTGTTTAAGAAAAACTTATGTAGAAGGTGTGTTTGGGCCAGGCATCCAAATGCCATGGGAATTATCTCAAAAGAGAAACATTTCTGTTTTGCAAGGCCTTCATATGAGCATATTCAAAGATGACAAATGCCCTTGTATTTTGGCATGTTTTTCTTGATTTGCTGTTAGGATTTCTACATAGGAATTATACTTGATGATATATTGGTGTTTTTTGATGTCTTAAAGCACCTCTCAGGGAGGTGGGTGCATCTCCAAATGAAGACAATGAAACAAAATTTCTGAATTTTTTTAAGCTATGCAAAGATTTTTGTTTGGTTTTATTTTCTGAAATGGATTTAGGAAAAGAAATGATGAAAAGTCTGAAGCTCTTAATCTGGAAAGCTTCTACCTATACTAGGGGTACCCAATTATCTCACTTTTACTGAACCCTAATGGCATTAAGAGCTTCATGTGAGAGGGTCACTAATATTATGGCAATGACCTCCATACATAATTATGGGAGTCTTACTCTTCTTCCTGACTACCAAGTCATACCATTTGATTCAAGTCTATTTGAGGATAATGGTGTAGAACTAAAACATTTTTCATTTACTAAATGGATTTTACTTGAAATATGTACTCCATTAATTTTCTCAATAGTGTATAGGGAAAATACCAATACCATTAATTACTAAATGGCACGGGATGTCTTCCTTTGGTGGGAAAGCAGGCATATCATTTGTTTATTGTTAATTTCTAAGAAATTATTCTTCAACCTTTTCAATAAACAACTGTGAACATTCCTTCTTTATTATGCTAGAAGGTAGAACAGAAATTTATGGCTTTGGTATTAGGAATTAGGCTGTAGAGTATAGAGATTCTCCAATCTAGTTTTTACAGTATGCTTAAAGTAAAATTGATGGAACAAAGTAGCTCTCTGGCACAAATGAGGACTGTCAGTGTTCCAATTTCTGGTTAAAATTTAAAGAACTAAAATATTTGAAAAAGGCAATAGAGCCTATTTCAAAGTAATAAAAATAAATCCTGCTCTAAAGAATAAGTACATTAAGTGTCTGCGATGCTTCCTGGAACTCTGGGCTTGAGTCTATAAGACTATACCAGGGATCCTAAACTCAAATGCTTACAGGGCCACTCCAGTAACATTCATTTTGGCTTGTGAGAACTGAGGTGAACTGCAGAGTGCTCATATTATTTAGAAGGGGCAGCTGCTCCTCAGCTCTTGCCAGTGATTATCATTAGGAAATGAGAACATGGCTTTGTCAGAGCTTTCATCTCTTCAAGAGAAGCCATGAGTCCAGGTTTTTATGAGAAAGTTCCCATACAATTGACCTAGACCTTCATAGGCTGTTTTAGTTCATCTTAGATATCATCTTTGCATCTCACCAGGAGAACAATTGTGTCTGATATTTTGCTACCTGAGTCAATAATTCAAACTTTCAGTAAGGGTAGCCAAGAGAGAGGCAATAGCCCATTATTCAATATATATATACTCAATTGAATTGAATACCAATTTTTTGGTGTACACACACACACACACACACACACACACACACACACACACACATAGGGTGCCAAAAATGTGTGTATGTGTGTGTGTGTGTGTGTGTGTGTGTGTGTGTGTATGACAAATTCTTTTAATAACAATCCAACACAAGTAATAAATGAACACAATTATATGGGGTAAATATTTTTATATTAGCTAACCTAATTGTTAAGCTTCGATTAATATATTTTAAGGATCATATAACTTGGGGCAAAATCCAATGCTTTACACACACTTTCTTGGCTAAGTGTAAACTCTTATTAGTCACTAACCTTAGTTTTTACTGTGAGAGCAGTAGAGACCTTGAACTCATCATAGACATAGATGACACAGAGCCAAATTTCAGCCTTTGACTTTGGTACTTTTGGATTCAAGATCTCTTTAGTTGCAAAAGATCTTACTTTTCTTTTGCCTTGATCCCTCTGTAGTATACAGGCCTTTTTATATAACATCCTCATCGATTTGAAGGTTCTTGTAAACTCAATTAAATGCATTTGCTTGCATTTCTTGATGAACCTAATCTACATGCTCCAAATTCCTAATTCATATAACCTCGAATGAGTCAGTTAACCTCTTCATGCCTGAGCACTAATGTGAGGGTCCTGGCCTTAAACATTTCCAAGGTCCCCTCCACCATTCTGGACAATGCACTATGTTCTCTGGTTTTCAGGCCCATCCTATGATTAGGGTATAATTCTCTCACTTCTATGCTTTGATGACTCTAGAGAAGTCTGGATGTCTTTCCAACCCATTGTGGTTTATTCTTCTTCCTCCTCCATGTTCATAGTAAACAGCTCATCCATACCTGTGTAGGACTTACCATCTTGTGAAGGGTGTGTGTGTGTGTGTGTGTGTGTGTGTGTGTGTGTGTGTGTGTGTGTGTGTTTAGTTTTGGAACTGTTAAACATAGGAACAGCACATTTTATCTTATCTTCCCAGCAGGTAGTATAGTTCTTAGCATATAACAGGCATACAACAAATGAACAAATTCTCAAATTAGTGTTCCCGATTTTACCATTTTTTTCTCTGCATAGTTTTAAAACACCTTTTAAACAAAACACTGATTAATTTTGTAAAAGTAGACCTCTTCAAAATATCTAAGATCCAAGATATCTAATATCTAAGATATTGTGAAAAAAACAAGATGTAGTACTGACAGTTTGGTTCCTATTCAGGTTCCATAACATGCATACATATATGTGTGTGTGTGTGTGTGTGTGTGTGTGTGTATGTGTATATATATATATATATAATATATTCATATATATTTCTGGATGTTGATGACATTGATTAAGACAATACCAAAGTCCAAATTTTTAGGCCTAACCTAATTGGTCAGTCTTGGTGTTTGGGTCCTACGGACTAACTGGACATCCAAACCAACACTCTTATACACATTTCAGGTACAGTACAGTGTGGTTTCTTATTTGAGAGCAGTTATGTACATTCAGGATATGACAAATTGTAGTTATTCTTTACAAAATTTTAGACGACCCTATTTTGAGCATAGTTAAGAGGGTCTTGGCCATATGCAGAATGATCAAGTTTGCTTCAGGATTGTTAACTAAGAAAACCATCTTTAGTGCAAACATCATTGAAATTACATATAAAGATGCCTCTGCCAGGGGCGGCCGAGTGGCACATTGGTTGAGTTGACTTGGGACACCAGCTCTGAGCAGCAGGACCCCGGTTTGGATCCCATATGATGACCAGTAACACCACACCCTCTACAGATAAGATGGTGAATAACAGCTTGACCTGGCGCTGGGCTGTGGTGAGTCGCTGGTGACAGCATAGGCTGCAGCCCCTTCTGCAGTGGGCTGCCGTGAGCTACTGTGAATGGCTGATAGCCAGCATGAGCGGCTATCCAATAGCTGGCGAGTGACTGCCTCACCCAGGAAGAGCACAATGATAATACCAACACGGGCCAGTGAAGCGACGTCCTCCACAACTAGACTGAAGAACAAAAGAACAGCAACTTGTCTGTTCCCCTCCCCCAATTCCCCAATAAAATCTTAAAAAAAAAAAAATAGATGCCTCTGACAATTCATCATGTGCAGAAAATTCTCCTAAAAGGAGCATTTGTGTTGTAGCTTATATGTTATTTAGCTTTACATACTTAGTGATTATATAAAATGAAGCATATTCAAGATTCCAAGAGTAGAACCTTAGTTTATACATCACTTTACACTGTTAAGAATACAGAATTTTGATTAACTTAGAATGGTTAGTGTCATGATTATAATGTAGAAATAACTGGATGCTAAGTTTTCCCAACAAATTATAGATGCAGAACCTAGAACCCTGAATTGCTCTTGCCTGGTTCTATTGACCTGAAGGCCTATGGTTATCACATTAAATAGAATTAGAAAGCTCTGAATCCACAATTCAAGTCTTTAAGATTTGTGTCTTCATCAGAAAGTAGATTATTCTAATGTACTGGTCAGAAGAGATAACCATGAAACAGAGGTGCAAATACTATTGGGTTGTCAGAAAAGTCATGAAGTATTTTTTCTATGTTTTTTGTTACAAAATGTGTCATGACTTTTCCGACAACCCAATATTATTTTGGAGACATCCACGTGAATGGGCAAAGGAAGCTTTGGCTTTAGTCAACACTAGTAATTGTATTTGGGTCATTGTTCTCTATATAGGGGACAGTCTTTTATGTGTCAGCATGGAAAAAGCTACTTAACCACTGGGATAATGGAGAAGTAATTTGTTAGTTTCCATACCCTCAGTAATCAACTTCAATTCATATCCAACAAGAGTGGAAGATTCTACCCTTTTGGGATCTATGGGTTAGACTTTTGCAAGATGAACTTCTGGCAATTTGGGATTTTTCTGTTGCTGTCACTACAGGAGAATGAGATCAAAGCTGGGAAAAAGTAAAACCAGAGGCTGGTGCTCACCACACCACTCTTTTTTGGATTCTCATGAAGAATACAGGCTGTTTCTGAGGCCTAATGCCCAGTAGCCACTGGAGGGAGCCTGCCTTATTTCTCAGGATCAGGGATGAGAAGATGGGAATTGACTTCCTTCGCTAGTGTGTTCAGGGATCAGTTTTTTAAAACATCTTGGCCAGATGAAAAATCATTCTGAAAGACTCACAGGTAAGTGATTAATAACTTACCCCTACAAAAAGTAGAAATCTATAAATGTTTTCATTTAAATAAATATATCTCTTTCACCCTACAATAAATTGTATTTAGGTAATTCAATTTAATTAAAATTCAAGATAGTCAAAGGCTGTCCTTTCTCTTAAAGGCCTTATGTCTATAAAGATGAGCTCGGACACCCACAGAGCCTTTTGTTTAGATGTTTTCAGAGTGGCTCTTAGAAACATCACTGAACTTTTACCCTAGTGTCTTGTTAATGGGTAGTGGCAGGGATTCTGGCCTTCAAAGAGACTGTTATAGCTTTGGCCATCACCATTATTGATTCTGTAGTGAGTCAGGTTCAATTTTGATTTAGGATTAAACCATTTCCTTTGATAGGGTGAATGAACTCTTCCTGAATCCCCCGGATATTAATTATCTGGCAGGACTTAGTCACTGAAGTTAAAATTGAATTCTTAGAAAAAAAAAATAGGACCTAAAAAATAGAACATTACTACCCAAACTCATGGGGATAAAGCGAATATGATAGTGAAAATCTCCCTTAAAGAGAACAAAACAAACCTCTCACCTCTAGGCTATCATTCCTTTCTCCACCTGAATGAAATTTTACTTTCCATTTCTTTTCTGTTAACTTGGCCTTCTCTTCACCTGTTTTCTACCTGTACTTAACCTGTACTCCACCTGTTCTCCATCTGTACTCCTGAATTTGCTCTGCTTTTTTCTGACCCAATCTTTGCTATTCATCCAACAAATTCATAAGGAACTCATGCTCTTCTCTTTACGTCTGGAGAGCTCCTGTCTTTAGTTAAAGGTAATAATTTTGAAATAATATCAAACTGGGTTCAAATCCCAACTTCACCTCTTACTAGTCTTGTGACTTTCTACAATTTTTTAACCCACTGTAAGCTTGTTTCCCCTCTGTAATTTGGGTTTAATAACATGTGTCTCAAAGAGTTGTAAAGATGAAGTGAGATGAGGTATGTTACATACATAAGGCAGAGTGTGGCAGGTACGTCCTCAATAATGTATTGTTTTGAATAGTATCCTTCCCACCCTGCCCCCCCCCATGTTTCACCTCATTTATGAAGACTTTTTCTATTACTCTATGGGCATTGTTTGAACTATCTTCTCAAATGCTGTAGGACTTACTCTCAGAACTCATTTGAAACTAAAACCACATAGGTGGCTATGGTATAGTGGAAATGGCACTAAATTAAGAGTAGCATGATTTGGGTTGAGTCCTTGGCTCTGTCATTCCTGAATGTGAGTGAGTCACTTAACCTTTTTGAGCTCTTGCTTTTTAACATAAGAATAAGCAGTGCTTACCTCACTGGATTGTTGATTAAATAAGGTAATTTTATTGAGGGCTTAATCTCTGCCAGGTCCTGTCCCAAATTCTTTACATGAATTAATGTCATTTAAACTTCAAAACAACTGTCTGAGGTAGTTACCATTATTGTCTCCGTTATGTTGATGAGGAAACTGATGCTTAGGCTCAGTCACTTGCTGGAGTGGAAGGGGGATTTGCACCTAAGTGTGGCTGATGCCACCACAGTGTGTTACTCATGGAAATGCTCCCCATCTCTCAAATGTGATACCAGTGAAAGGCTCAGATATGGTTACATGCTTGGCACTGTTGAACTGCTTCATGTGTGTGCTTCGCCTCCCCAGGGAGATTGTAGACTGCTTCAGAGTACATGGTGTGTTTTAGGTATTGGTTTGTTTTCTTTCTCTCAGTTCCTAGCAGAGCATTGCATTATAGCAGGCATTTAATACATTTCCTATTGATTTAAATGTGTACTCTTAGCCTTCTGTCCTCCTGAGGACTTTCTTGAAGCCTTTCATGTTAGTAGTAGGCAGTAATGTCTGAATTTAGTTGTCACAATAAAATGACACAATAATGATAACACAATAGTTAAGAGTTTCTGAGTACTTACTTTGTACCAGACTGGATTATCTCATTTACTCCTTTCAATTATCCTACAACTTACATGCCATAATTAACCCATTTTACAGATGAGGAAATTGAGCAATGATGTCCTCTCTCTCTAATGCTACAGAGCTAAGAAGAGATGGAGAGTAGAAGCCCCAATTTGAAACCAGTAGTCTGATTCCAGAGCCTGAACTCTCTCGACTTCTTAAAAATCCGCATTAGATTGACTGACCTTCTAATTTCTTGTTTGACAGATGTTTGCTACCCAAACTCTTTCTGTAAATATTTTTTTATTGTGGTAAAATATACATGATATAAAACTTACCATTTTAACCATTTTTAAATGTATAGTTCAGTGGCATCAAGTATATTCACATTGTTATGCATCTATCACCACCATCTACCTCTCAGAACTTCCTCATCATCTCAGACTGAAACTCTGTCTTCATTAAACAAGAACTCCTCATTTCCCTCTCCCTTTCCCTGGTCTGTGAATATGTTTTCCTCCAAGGTATGTATTTGACCGTTTCAATTCTTGAGAACTAGTCTGAGAACTTCCATTATGGAGTCCTTGGCAAATTCTGCATCCCTATAACTGTCTTCCTCAGCTTGGCCCTGAAGCCTTCTGACCTTACGTTCTGACAGCAGCCGGCTTGAGGTCAGAAACATCCTTGGTGACAGATGGCTTCTCCCGTATGAATCAGCCCTTTCCCAGATTTTCTCATCATCAGGGCTTATTCATTTCTCTTTTGTTGCTGCCACATCCCCATGACGTGGGTCCAGAATTCTGAGTCACCAGCTTTACTTACATCAGAGAAAGTTCGGATAACAAAGGGGAATTGCTGTAATTATCATTTGCCATAAACTGTGTGCCGCCTTGCTGGGTGAGGAAGAATCCCTGTATTCTGGGTGAAGATGTCAGCATCACCCATATCTCAGTAACAGACAGAGTTGAAATGAAATAATCTGGTTAGAATTATGAGAACTATTCCATCTGTATATACACAGTAGTTCCTCCCTTACCCATGGTTTTGCTTTCTGCCATTTCAGTTGCCTAAAGTCAACTGAGGCCTGAACATTTTAAGTGGAAAATTCCAGAAATGAACAACTTGAAAGTTTTAAATTGTGTGCCATTCTGAGTAGCGTGATGAAATCTCACACCATCCTGCTCCGTCCCATCCGGGATGTGAATCATCCCTTTGCCCAGTGTCTCCACACTGTAATCCCTCTCTACCTGTCAGGCAGTTAGTAGCCATCTTGGTTATCAGCTCATCTGTTGCAGTATCACAGTGCTTGTGTTCAAGTCACCCTTATTTTACTTAATAATGCCACATCATCATAACTTTTATTATAGCATTTTGTTATAATTGTTCTATTTTATTATTAGTTATTATTGTTAATCTCTTTTTAAAGCATTTATATGTTATCTATTTGCAGACTTTGTGTTAACCAACCACCCAGAATAGAAAATAGTAATAAGGGTTAAGTGTAAAATTCCAGACTTTTACTTTTTATTTTTCTCACTTTTCTCCTACTACCAAAGGAATAATACATGCTCAATATAGTAATTTAAAAATATAAATGTATAAAAATGTTAAATACTCAAAATTTTGTATGTTAACATTTTGGTACATATCTATCGTATTTTTCTAACAATAATTATATTATCTAGCTAGTATCACACTCATTTTCTGCTTCTAATATTACAAGTTTCATGAGAAAGCCACATCTGTTTTGTTAATTACTGTATAACCAAATTCTTATCACATACTAGGACCTCAAAAACGTTAATCTCTTACAGTGGCTGGTTTATAAATTAAACTTTGTCATATATATATAGGAAAATACACTATATATATAGGGTTCAGTACTATCCATAGTCTCAGGCATCCACAGGGATCTCAAAACATATCCCCTGCGGATAAGTGGGGACTACTGTAATGAGAATATAGAGAGGAAATGGCAGATTCTGGGGCCTCTGTTCTTATTGTCCTCTCCCAAGTATTCCTTTTCAGGTTGTGGATGGCATGACATTTTTCATCTTAACAAGCCCAGTTGATGAAACAAACACAGATACAGAGCCAGATGACTACAGTTGTTTAATGTTGCATTCTCCCTAATGTCCGCTTGTGATAGCCACTTAAAGTCACATCTTTAAAATAGAGCTGATGTCCACAGCAGCTGTGGTGCCCACGTAAAGTAGGCCTATTTTGCAGTATGTCTATATGGATACAGATATGATTATAGACAATTTTAGTTTTCTGCTTCAGTTTTCCGGTTGATACAAATCATATTGTTGATTCCTCCCTTCTCAATGCATATATCCCTTGAAATTCACGTTTTCTTTATTTTGCCAGCTTTCTGGCATTTATGTCTGCTCGTACATAAGACATAAATCTTATGCCTTTTGTATCTAGTCTTACTGAGCAAGATTCTTTTGTTTTTCATTATGTTTTTAAACAGTTTCATCATTCCATGAAGCCTGCCTTGACAAACATAAAAGGAGTTGATATACTTTTTTTCATTTAACTCTTTTATAAGTTACCTTTATTGACATACACTTTTTATTGGATGCTAATTTATGAAAAATGATGCACATATCATAACTCTACAGCTCACTAAATCTTCTCATCTGAACGCATCCACAGAAATAGAGCAGAGATAAAGAAACAAAATATTATGGTGACTTCTAGCAGTATAGGTTAGTTTTGTGTATTTTTAAACTTTATGTAAGTGGAATCACGCCATTTATACTCTTTTGCTAAAAATATTTTCCCCTACAATTTTAAATTGAGGTCCAAATAATATTACCATTGATTGTTGTGTCATTTATGTCTTTTATATGTATCCTCTTCATTTCTTATTTTTTCTTTGAATTTTTAAAAAAGAATTTGAGATGTTAATCCTGTAGTCTCCTGCAGTCTGATTTCGCAGATTGAATCCCTTAATGTTTCTTTAGACATGTGCTTGTCTCTATTGTTTTCTGCATAATTGGTGGTGCCTCAGGGAGGCTGATCAGGTTCAGGAGGCACATAACATCTGGCTTCTCCTTTTGTGGTGTCACCAGTCACTAGTAATCATTGCTTGGCTCCTGGATGAGAACACTGAAGCATGCAGAGGATAAGGATTTGGCCAAGTGCTCAAGGCAGAGCCCAGGTCTCCTGGAGCCTAATCCATTGCATTTTACAGATGTGCATTGAAGACTGAACTGTAATTTCTGAGTGTAATTCAACGTATCTTTACTTACTATTGACTCAAGTATCTGACTCTTGCTGCTTGTGTGTCCTCAGTTTGGAAGGCACAGGGTCACATTTCTTGTGTTGCTCCTGTGCACGACATTATTTATGACGGCAGTGATTTTGTGTGAAAGCAGAGTAGAGAGGAAAGTCCTACTTTTTGTGGCATTTTTATTTTAGAACGATGATGTCAATTAAATTCAGATAAATTTGTATTTAATAAGCACATGCTATATGCTCAGCAAAGTGAAAAATAAATAAAAAGAGGTAAGATAACATCTCTGTCACAGAGGGGCTCCCAGTCATTTTTTTACAGGGTCTTGTGTCTGAGAGGACTCTGAGTCTGAAGACAGGGATGCAAGTTTCACCAGCATTGCTTTCCAGCTCTGTGACAATGGGCAGTCAGTTTGATGGCTATGGGTCTTAGTTTTCCTCATCTATGAAAAGCGGGCCTGTCCCACAGAGCGGTTAATAAGGTCTAAGTAAAAAAAGGATTGTAAAGAGCACTGTACTAATGGTACTATTACATCATCTCAGCTTGGATATTACAAGAAAGGGGAACCCATTACTTTAAAAGCAGGTGGTTCTTGGTTTGAAAAATTCTAATTATAACATTTTCCTTTGAATGACCCCCAACTCCCTTCCGGTAACTTCTACCTGGTGATTCCTGTCAGCCCTTCCATTGCTTCCAGTATAAGCGTATCTGTCTCTTTCCTCACAGTGTACATGCAGAGTTTTCTTTCTCCTGTTAGTCCTCCAGGTATTTGAAGACAGCTGTCATCACGTTGCTATGTTCCAGGAAAATCATCCCCAACTCTTTCAATCATTCTCCCTGGTTCTAAATTGTAATTTTCAAGGTAGGATATACATCAGAACTGCCTAGGAGATTTAAAAAAGCAAGCATTTTGAAAAAGCTCTCTAATTGATTTTTAAATTCTTAAGTATTTTAATATCTTAAAAATCTTAAAGTGTCTCTAACACTTTTTAAACTTTCTACTATCCCTCTTAAAATATTACTTTACTAATCCAAACACATACTACAGATACATATGGACAGGTCAAGTTACTTAGGGTTTGCTAGCTGTCGTAACAAACAAATCAAAAGGTGATGGTAGCTCAAACACAATAGAAATTTATTTCTTGCCTATATGAGTTTAAAATGGAATTTCCTGATTAGTGGGTGGCATTGATTTAGGGTGCCAGACTTATTGCCTCCTACGGTTCTGCTATCTTTAAAATGACCACCAGAGTCTTTGTGTTCATCTGCATCAAGCTGAAAAAAAAACACAAAAATGAGAATTGAGCATATGGGCATTTTGATGGACTTATCCTGAAGTAGTGCATATTACTTTAGTTCATAAAACCACATGGCCACGCCAACCTGCAAAGAGGTATACCTAGGAAATTGGGTTTGGGAGACAGGTAACCAGTCCATACTACTATAGTGTATAATATGTAATGACTATTTCTTCTGACATATGAGCACTACCTATTAATGCGGTCATAAGGATGTAAATTGTCTGGATGACAGAAGACACCTTAAATAAAATTAAAAGACAAGTACAGATTGGAAGAAAATGTTTATAATATCTCAATGCTTTAAGTAGCTGAGCCATACTGTTAACTCATTGAAGTAATGAAATAACTAAATGTTTTTGGTGTTTTAAAAAAATGTATGCCAAGTCAGATTTCCCCCTATTGTGTAATCATTCAATTGCTTTTTAAAAACCTAATCACAGGACTTTATATCAGGTTAGTAAAGGCCCATCACTGCAACTGTTTCAAAATATTATCTAATATATCACAAGCTTATAGCAATCATGTACTTAGTAATAATTTCTCCTTTCTCTTTAGCAGAAACATCAGATACAAAGAAAAGTTTCAATCTGTGCATTATAATTAAACTTGTATTATATAATACTAATTTCTATTTGCTCAGTGTTTATGTTTTTTTCTAGACACTCTGCTAAACGCTTCACCTGCATTTAGTTTTAAAATTTTTACAACAACCTTATTAAGTAGCTATCATTATCTTCCTTTTAAAGATGAAGAAATTGAGGATAACAGAGGTAAGTAATTTGCCCAAAGTCATATGACTAATAACTGTAGAGTTAGGGTTCTAATGTTAGCATGCTTTACTTCAGAGATGATTTTTTAATCGTTCTCCTATGTCATCTCCTAGGCAATCCCTTTTATAGCAGGCCAAAATAGGGAGAGAGCAAATGTGGTGAACGTAATCAGGGAAGACTTTATTGGAAGCAAAATTTGTTATGACTCTAAATAAAGGGTAGGGTTTAGGTAGGTAGGAAGAAGAATAAAGGGCAAGAGTTTATTTACATATTGTATTTTCTCTAAGAAGACCCAACCATTCTATAAGCAGCACTCTTTTGAGCCTTGGCAGACAAGGATGATAAAAACGAAGATTCAGAGTTACAGGAAAGTGAGGTCTTGTACTGAGGCATCACAGTGGCCTGAGCCTCTTCAAGACACATGTGTTGCCAGTGTTTGTCTCTCTATGGATGTATGGTTTCATTGATCTACTTGGAGAAACTAAAACATCCATAACAATATTTACAGGAACTACTCATGTAGGAAATCACAAAAAAAGGAATACAGGTACCCACATTTTTCAAAAGTTTGCATTACACCACTTTGTTTTCATGAAAAGACTTACATTAGTACCCGTTTTTGCTAACTAAAAGAAATCCAAAGAAGATATTTGCTTTTATGAAAAAAGGTGAAAAGCAAAAATAGCATTTAGCATTTGTTTTGCAGTACACACCCCAGCAGCAAGAGTGGCACCTCCAAGCTCCTTCCTGGGGACACTAGCATCTCAGCAGCAAGCCGCCATTGCTTTGAACTGTGAGCATCCGTGCTTTATCTTGATTTATTTTGTGTATCTGTTAGCAAGATGTATCTTATCATACTAGAAAAGCCTAAGAGAGCTCGTATGGTGTTACACTTAGTGTAAAACTGGATATAATTAAGTGTGTTTGGTGTGACTTGGTAGGTTATTTTTTTGGGCCTGGGAAAACTCAAAAATTTTTCCATATAAATGAATGGCAATTGCTTCTTCATTTTACACCATGTTGGCTTACGAGAGGTTTCACAGGAATGCTCTACTTTCAAAACAGGGGTGAAAACTTGTATTAGGATGGCTTCACTGGGCAACTTGTTGATTTCTAGAGCTATGTCGCCGCCTGGTGGTTGGTAATGAAATTACAGCAAATTCACAAGGACTACTTGGGTAAGATCAATGATTGATTATATCCACTATAAAAATTGTCAGATAATTATACAAAACAAGAAAAAAAAAGCAAAAAAACAAACCAAAACAAAACAACTAACAAGAACAATAAAAACATGCAGCATCCTGAAGTTATCTTTCTATACTGCAATGATATATTGATTTCTTCCCCATAGAGACCAATACTATTTTTGTGCATGCGCTATTACAAGCATTGATTGGGAAGCATCAAACACAAAAAAATAATTTAAGGGCTGTTGCACTTCTAAGGAAGTATTGCTTTATTTTCTGGTATGTATTTAATGAAAGACTAAAATAAACTTCATTTAAAATGTTTTTAATATGGATTCAAGGGGAAGGAGTTATGGTGGAAGGAAAAATCAGAAGTAAATTTCAAAACTTTCCCATGAGTTTAGATTATTCACACACATAATTTATATAACTGAAAACTATAACAGCATTGATTACAGTTTAGTTAATTCTGGTTACAGTTATTATCTCTCAGCCTTTGTTGCTTTTATGAATCATGTCCTTCTAATCCTTGGTAAAAGCATAAATTAAAGATATGGACCTTAGGCCCCAAATCCCCAACTTTCCCACTGCTTCATTTATATCCACATCCTTCATTTTAGTGACAAAGCCCTAGTGAGACCAGCACTTACAGTAGTAGGGCCAGTTAAGGAAGTGATTCAGAGTCAAGTCAATGAAAACACTTAATAAAAATGAAAACGTGAATACCTTACATTGGTATATAATATATTCTATTTTTAATACCTATCAGTTTAAACATGTTTTTATAGACATTATTTCATTTGCTCCTCACAGCAACCCCGAGAGGAATGCAGAGCTAATAGTGATTTTTTTTCTTTTTATAAGTCAGAAGACTCAGGCTTGGAGAGATTATTTCTTACCCAAGACCATTGAGCCTCTTTTGATGTGTGATTTCTGTATGCCTCAAAGGAGAAGGTAATTGTCAAAACACTTTCCTCTCAAATTCCCATTTTTCAAACCTCCTCATGGGCTTTCAGTGCTAGTCCCAAAGCAGGATGACAGTGCAAATGGAATCACAGTGGATTTTATCTCCTGGCATCTTCCTCATCCTCGGATCCAGACCCTCAACGGTTTAACACTGAAAGGCATACTATGTGTTGACTCAACACTTGCTGTAACCTGAACAGCTACTTAAAAAAATAATAAAATAATGACATCCAGCAAGATAAAAATTCCAAGCTAATTATAAAAATAATAATTTTAAGCTGCCATAACTTAATTGGTTCAAATTATCATCAACTACATTTTTAAGCTCTCAGTCTACTGTAAGATATACATATTCAATAAATATTGGGCAAATTAACTACTTAATGACTCCACAGGACTAAATGGAGGGGCATGATATGAAGGGGGCATGTATTTGCCACATGTTAGCTGTGAGATCTTCTGTAGGTTAATCTTTCCTAATCATTTCCTCATTTAAAAAATGGACCTAGTGGGCCAGCTGAGTGGCTCAGTTGGTTAAGAGTTAGCTTAAGAGCGTGAGCTCTGAGCAACAGGGCCGCCGGTGCGATTTCCAGTGATCACAGATGGCCAGTGATGCTGCGCTTGAGCTGAGCTGCAGCTGAGCTGTCAACAGGTGGCAGGATGGCTCAGCTGGTGAGAGCACGTGCTCCTAACAACAAGACTGCCTAAGACTGCCTGTTTGATGGTGGGCTATACCCATAACTAAGACTGAACTCAGCACTTTGAGCTGAGCTGCCACCCGGATGGCTCAGTGGATAAAGCATGCACTCTTAACAACAAGGCTGTTGGTTTGACTCCTGCATGGGATGGTGGCTACGCCCACCAGCAACTAAGATTGTAACACAGCACCTTGAGCTTAGAGGCCATGAACTGCTGACGGGCAGCCAGATGGCAACTGGCACCCTCCACAACTAAGACTAAAGAACAACAACTTGGCTGGTCCCCCTCCCCAATTCCCCAGCACTGTTTCCCTTCCCTAATTCCCCAATTTAAAAAAAAATGGACCTAGTAATGTCTACTTCATGGGGCTTTAGTGAAGATTAAATAATAACACATGCAAAGCATTGTACATAGTAGGACACAATTACTCTGGATATTTATAAAATGTATTTTTTGAGTTGTCTCAGAGAATTAGGTTTTATGGGAAAATAAAAAATGTTCCATTAAGGACAATGGCAGAGATATTTAAACATATCTCTATTGTAGTGATATACTCATACAGATATAATAAAATGGCATATTTTAGTGTTTAAAGAAAATATAACATTTAATTGTTCCTTCCATAATGGAAAGAAAATTAAGTTAGGAGTCAAAAGGAGCCCTCGTCTGTGATTGACAGAACAGGTAGGAAGGTGGACATGAGCAGGAGGAGGAGGAGGAACTAGAAGGCCCCCACAGGTAACCCTGTGGTGTCGTCAGCATCCTGCTACAGACCCACTGAAGCCAGTAACCAGAACTAGGCTAGTGCAAGCACACCAGGATGAAGGATACAGGAGAATGAGGAGAAAAACAGGAAAAGGGGAGGAGGAAGATAGCCCAATCTATAGGATAGAGGATGCTACCCACCCATGAGTCAGCCTCCTCCATGTTCAGAATGTACTTGTTTTGCAAATAAACTTTGCTGTTGGCTGCTTGTTTGACTCCTGCTTCTTGACTGAATTCTTTCTTTCAAGAAGACAAGAATGGAGGAAAATTGTCATTCTCAGTGACATTATTTAGCATCTCTGTGACATTGAGGACACCACTTAGATTCTTTTTAAATTCAGTGTCCTCATTAGTAAAATGAGATTATCTTCCCTGGTTACCTCCTATCTATGTTGTTACAAAGATAAATTGATTTCTGAATGTGACAGGTGTTTTCTTTTTTCTGAACTGTATTATTATGTAAATCTATGCATACGCAGCATGGCTTTCTGGATACCCATGTGAGAGAACGGGTCTACTTTACGTGAGTCTCAAATCCAGGAGAACATGATGACTCTGGTAGATACTCATGTCAAAAGAAAAATAACAGATTATTTTGAAAACACTGCTTTCATTGATTTTTCTTTGGAAGCTTCCTGGGTGTGACATTCATTCCCATCAAATATGCTGTATTGAAAGCTGCTTTTGAAGGAGAACTGGAAGGGCCTTAATAGTATGATATCAGTGCCCTGTTTGGACTGATGTTTATGCTATAACCTGGGAGAGAGCTTGTGCTCCCAGGGGTTCCAGGGAGATCTTTCAGTCCCAGGAGCAACAGGCTAGATTGAATTAGCTTTGGTTTTTCCATCACTAATTACATGGCCGGCCTCAGGGCACAAAACATCTATTCAGTTCCTATAATAAGACTAATAAAGTACCTTTGCTGTCTTTCAGGGTGCCAATTATCTAAAAATTGCCCCAAAATATAAAGCTTAAGACATATCAGAGCTACCCAATCAACTTACAGACACAACAGAAAGCAAGAAAGAGTTACATAGATATACATAGGTTATGCTCATATTTTCTCCAACCCTAGTTTTTGAAAGTGGTCTTGAGCTAGCAACTAATTTATCCTTCAGATTCCACAGTGGATTATAATGGAACTGTCGTAAGCATCAGAAACTATTCTAAATTTCTAAATGCTGGAAGTGCCACAAATGCTTTGTAATATATCCAACTCTCTAACAACCTTCGCTATCCTCATTAATATGAAATATGACTCTTATTTATAATCGAATAGCACTCACTTGCTGAATATTGTCTTGATCCAAGAAACTTCCCTGTGAGGTTGACAACCAGATATGTAGAAAGAAAAGAAAATTAATGGGGTAGTATAAAATTCTCAACATAAACTTGTATTTTACAGAGTGCTATATATTTTGCAGAGCATTTTTATGTCCAGTTTCTCATAAGATAGAATCCGCAGTGAATTCATGGTCTTGGAACAATAGGCTAAGGAGAAACCATTAAGGAGAAGACAGTAAAGAGAGATAAGATCCAAATTCACAGCATCCTAACGTTGAAAGGAATCTTAAATTTTATCAAGCTCATCCTCTCACCCACACAGGAGTTCTCTTTGTATGCTTAACTAGTAATCGACCACCTTCTGCTGAAATATTTCTAATTCAGGGATGTGTCGAGGTTATGAGGCAGTGCTGTCCATCATTGAATGGCTCCATCTGCTAAAATGTATTTTGTTATATTTAGCCAAAGGCTGCCTTCTGTAACTTCTTCCACATCTGCATTTGCCTTTCGTGACAAGAAAGCACAGGTTTGTTCTTTACTCATAGGAAAGCTATTCAAAACTTAAGGACTAGAAATTTGTCCCCACCATGCAGATCTCCATGCCAAAGAGTCTAGTTCTTTCAACAACTATCATGGCCGGATTTTCAGGTTCCGGAGTCCTCCAGGTGTGCTCTTGTCTCTGGACAGACGCTGGTTCCTTGCTATTCAAAAAGTGCTTTGTGTCCCAGCAGCTTCAGCATCACCTGGAGCTTGTAATAAATGCAGATTCTTAGACCTCATGACAGACCTACTAACTGCGTGCTTTGTGTGAGCATTCAAGTTTGAGAAGCGCTGCTCTAGTTTGTTGGGTTCTCTCTTAAAATATAGCAATGAGAATTATGTATATTCAAGTACCATGAAATATACTGAAATTATTTACCTGACTCAGTACATTGTATTTGTATCAAATCTCCTATTGTTGCTTTATTTATTTATTTATTTATTTATTTATTTTACTTTTTTAGCAAATGCCTAACACAGTTAATACCTCCTAAGTTTATGGCCAGTGATAATAAGATCTAGATCTTTTTCACATAAACTATTGCTAATAAAGCTTTCATCTTCTCACAATGGTATAATTGATATTTTGCACCTGTATATGAGAATATACACATATCACTATAAAATTTTATCCTGTCAGTTGAAGCCAGTCTTTCTACTCTGTTGGGATAACATTGAAGCTTTATTTCATCAACCATCACATTATTTATCTCTCCCAGCTTGCATCCTTTTAAAAATGGATGAGCATGTCTCTCTTTAAGACACTGATAAAAACAGTGAAGAAACAAGGCTAAGGGCAGAATGCAGTAACATATTTCTAGAAACTTCCTTTGTAGAATCATTGTTTTAAAAATGTTTGCTGGAAACCCATCATGTGTTGGAAACTACCCTGAATCAGATAACCTGCAATACACAGAGAATGAGGCAACCTTCTTGGCTTTGAGAAGCCCACCATCTAATGTGAGCTCTGGATCCTGTGATTCTGCAAGGACATCTCTGGCCAAGGCTACCATCCCTTCATTAGGCTAATTATGGGAACTGAGTCCATGTCTGTGTGCCCTGGGGCAGGTCTGCTTTGTCACCTAAATAGTGAGGAAAGAACCAAAGCGAATTCAATCTAGTCTGTCACTCACTAGACTGAAGAATTATCCCAGACACCGTGAGAATACAAGCTTTGCCTTGAAATTATAAGAAAGGACAGCCAACACCGCAAGATTTTTATTTCTCCTGAGGAGTCCAGTGAATCAAAGAGCAAAGTGACCTTCTAAAATGTATACCTTCTGAAAGAATGCCAGCATATACAATGCACTTAGCAATATCTCAGACAGATGGCATGGGAGAGTATTAAGAAACCCTGATTTCTGACCAATTTTGTATTAGTGTGCTGATGCCTTAGAATTGTTCCATCATTAATTAAATAAGACAAGATCAAGATCTATACCAAATTTAGATGAATGTTTTAAAAAAAATCCAGCTCTGTGTAAGATAGTGAAACAATATTTAGATTAAACAGGCCTTCAAAAAACACATTCTAGTGGGGAAAAACAGAAAACAAAGAGGTTCTTCAGCAAATAAATGAGATATTTTTAGTTATCGAGAAATGCTGCAGAGAAAATAAAACATGGTAAAGCTGTGAGTTATATATTTGACCAATGAAAAGAAGTCAATGTTACCAAATTTTGAGGGAAGAATGTTCCTGGCAAAAGGAATGGAATGTCTCATCCTGTTCTATCCAAATCTCCCAGAAGCTAGATTCCCCCAAGTTCCACTTATCAGGTAGACCTCAGCCAGGTGTCTTCCCTACTTCGTTTTCAATGGACACTTCTGATCTTATAGTTGGTTTGGACATTTTATGTATGGTGTTTGCAAATTCTCTCTTACCCAGGCCTTGTGGACTGAATTCTGTTTAAGGTCCCATGAAGACTCATTCATATCTGTAAGTCGTCCTCTTTAGGGAGACACAGCCCTGGGTTGCTCCTCTGATTAGACCCCAGGAGCTTTTACTCTGTGTCCCCATAGCGCCCTGTGCTTTCCTTTCTCATAGAACTTGGCATGCTATATGGTTGTCATTTACATAACCGTCTCCCCGACCAGCGAGCTCTTTGGAGGCGAGGACTAAATCTTCAGTTGAGATCCCATCACCTAGCACAATATCTGATAACATTCGAGGCCCTTAGACGCTTGAGATGAATGGATAAGAAATATTAAGTGGTTTGAGATTCACATTTTTAACTTTACCTCATCTGGCTGTGTCATATTGCCATGTTTTTTTAATATAATTTTTTGATGACATTAACTACTAAGAGTGATTTTATAGGGTTATATTTTCACATTGTTAAAAGTATGGTACATGTTGCAATTTAAATTTAATTTCATGCTACTTAAAATGGCTTTGGGCAACCAGTCTTACTGGACAATATAAAATTCAGTGGGGCTTTGTGGCACAAGATCTATATATTTCTAATCACCTCTGGTATACACTATTTTGCTCAGCTGTAAACAATATGTGGCAATAAAGCTTTGGTTTTTCACTTTAGAAAACCAAAGTACTTAATTTTTTTCCCTATTATTTATGTGCCTTTGTTCTCCAAGAAACGTCTTGAGATTTTTTTTTCCATCATTCTTCCTTTACATAAGAAGAAATCATGATTTTCCAGGAAAACAAGCCTATGAAACAAGCAATTTTAAGCTTCACTTAAAACTCAGAAACAGAGTATAAGTGATAAAACAAGTAATGTGATTTCGGGATGAAAAGAGAGTCTCCTTACTTCTCCCCGATTTCTCTTCTAGCCAATGAACCTTTTCCTGAAATTTCATAATTTAAAAAATTTTCTTGTTAAAATGTAAATTCCTTTAGAGGGATTAGATATTAAGCCTGCTTCACACTGAAATTTAAGTGGCTAATATCTGATTTTTTTCATGAGGAAAATTTAATAGCATATAAACTCCCGTCCTCTGGGGGGTGATGGAGGAAGATAGAAAGAACTACAGAGGTGAGGGTGTATCAAAAAAGAAGCTTGGAACCCCTAATTTAAACTTTGTCAACTCTGCAGTTCTGCAGGGGTTGATGTTGCCATCTGGGCAGGCCCCGAGGCTAAACCTGAGAGAATGTGCTGCTTTCTCCCTATCCTTTACAGTTAGTTTCGGATCCAATATTGCTAAATCTTTTAATAATTTCCTGATGGCATACCATGAAATGTGAGGAAATAAATCCCTTGTCTATTTTTGAATTCAGAGTGAAATATTCTCAGTTTATTGATTTTGAGTGTATAATTGATTCTGGCCAGTAATAGGCAAAATGATTTTAAATCTTCAATAACTGTGCTATGCCCATCTGTGTATTTACATATGTCTTCATAAGAATCACCAAGGGTAATTTTACATTTATCTATTCAAGTTCTGGCCAGTGTTGAGTTTAGCAATGTGTTACTCACAGATATTTTTTTATATTAAAGCCAAGTTAGTTTTCCCAATTGTATGTGTTTGTCAAATACTGAATAATTCAGATGACTTTTAACCAGTTCTCACTGCAAATACTGAGGGTGGGGGATGGGACTTACAAGGGAGCCCAGGGGAAAATAGAGCAAGTAGTGAATTAATCACTGAAAGTGGTTAGTAAGAAAGAAAATGGTGATCACATTAATTTGGATGGCAAAGTTCATCTGGGGTAATGTTTGGAGGAAGGCTAGGGGTGAATAAAAGCAGCTAACGTTATTAAGTGCCATGTTCTGGGAATTGTGCTAAACCCTTCACATGCCTTATCTCATCAAATCATTACATAAGCCCTAGGAAATCGGTACCACTATAATCCTGATTGTATAAGTAAGGAAATTGTTGTTGAGGGATGTCAGTAACATGGCTAGAGAGTGAAAGGTTGTCTAACCTATCGGATGATGGCTACCTAACTGGTCAGTGGCCATATAACTTTAGGACCCAAACTTGAAACCACTGCTTTCTACTGAGATGGATCAAGATATAGGCAAGAGGGAAGAAAGTGCAAAATAGATGAGGCTCTTGGGATATGTATTAGAGGTACATACGCTTCAGCTCCACCTTCTCTGTGAAGTGTTTTTGGTAGCTACAGTTAGAACCAACCTTTTGACTGCTGTGATTCCATAGCACTTTACATGTAAGTCTGTTATAACACTTTTATAGACTGATTTGTTCTTCATTATGTATGGACCTTTTTCAAACATTGATTTTTAACAACTTTATTAAGGTATAATGATATATAATTGACATACAATAAACTTCACATATTTAAAATATACAATTTGATAAGTTTGACATATGTATATGCTCATGAAACTATCACACAATCATGATAAGGAACATATCCATTACCTCCACAAGTTTGCTGGTGCCCTTTATCATTCCTCCCTTTATCCCTTGTATCAGCCAGCGTTCTCCAGAGAAACAGCACTGATAAAATGTATATTATAAGAAACTGGATTATGCAATTTTGAAGACTGAGAAGTCCCAGACATGCACTTGGCAACTGGAGACCCAGGAGATTCAATGGTGTGGTTCCAGTTGAGTCCAAAGGCCCTTGAACAGGAGGGCCAGTGGTGTAAATTCTTATCCAAAGGTTCCAGCCCAAGAAGAGCTGATTTTTCAGTTTGAGCCTAAGGGCAGGCGAAGACAGGTGTCCCAGCTCAAGTAGTCAGACAGGAGGCATTTGCTCTTACTCAGCCTTTTTGTTCTATTTAGGTCATCAATTGATTGAGTGAAACCCACCCACATTAGGGAGGGTAACCTGTTTTACGCAGTCTATGGATTCAAATGTTTATCTTATCCAGAAACACTCTTACATACATACCCAGAATATAGTTTCACCTAATGTTTTGGGCGCCCTGTGGCCCAATCAAGCTGACATGTAAAATTAACCATCACACCTGTCCTTCCTGTCCCTATTCCCAGGCAACTACTGATCTGCTTGTTGTCACCAAACATTAGCTTGCATTTCTTAGAGTTTTATATAAATGAAATAACACAGCAGGAGCTGTACTCTTTTTTTGTATGACTTTTTTATCTGACTTCTTCTCATTCAATATAATTATTTCACCTATGCTGTTGCATGTATCAATAGTTCATGCCTTTTTATTGCTGCATGGTTTTCTGTAGTATAGATGTACTGCAGTTTATTTATCTATTCGTATGTTGATGGATATATGGGATATCTAGTTTTTATCTATTAGTTTTTTAACTAATAGTTTTTAACTATTACAAGTAAAGCTGCTATGGACATTCACGTACAAGTCTTTGTGTGGGCATATATTGTTATTGTTTTGGGATAAATACCTAGAGGTGGAATGGATGGATCATATGGTAATTGTATGTTTAACTTTTTCAAAAATAGCCAAACTCTTTTCCAAAGTGGGTGTACCATTTTACATTACTACCAGCAGTCTATGCAAGTTCGAGTTCTTTCAGAACCTTGCCAACACTCAATATGGCCAGTCATTAATTTTAGCTTTTTAATAGGTGTGTAGTGGTATCTCCTTTTAGTTTTAATTTACATTTTCCTAATGACTAATGATATTGAGCATCTTTTCATGTGCTTACTGGTCATCCATATATCTTCTTTGGTGACAGTGTCTATTCAAATATTTTGGCCATTTTTTTGGACTGTTTATTTTATTATTGATTTATGAGAGTTCTGTACATATTCTGGTACAAGTATTTTATGAGATATGTCATTTGCAAATGTTTTCTCAAAGCCTTTGGTTTGCTCATTCTCTTCCATGTTTTTTTTTCAATAGCAGGTGTTTATTTAATTAAAATCAAATTTATCAGTTATTTTATGGATTATGATTTTGTTGTTTGAAAGAAATATTTTCCTAAACCAAAAATGCAAAAATTTTTAACATTTTTTTCCATAAGATTTATAGTTTTAAGTTCTGTGATCCATTTGGAGTTAAGATTTGTGCATAGTGCATGTTACGATCAAAGTTATGTTTTCTTTTTCTTTTTTGTATAAGAAAATCTCACTATTCTAGTACAATGAGATTTGTACTAGAAAAGTACAAATGGTGAAAAGACTGTTCTTTCCCACTGAATTACTTTGGTACTTTTGTTGCAGATCAGTTGTCCATGTATGTGGGGGTTTATTTATGGATTCTCTTTTCTGTCACATTGACCTATTTGCCTATCTGCACTCCAATAACACACTGCTTGGATTACTGTTGCTTTATTATAGGAGATAGTAGTGTTAATGTTAACCTCGAAACTTAGCTTTTCTTTTTCAAAGTTTTTTGGCTAATCTAGGTCCTTTGCATTTCATTATGAATTTTAGTATAATTTTGTAATTTCCACAAAGAAAGTCCGCTAGAATTTTGATTACTATTACATTGAATTATATATCCATTTGTGGAGGATTGGCATTTGGCAATTGTATCTTCTGAGCCAATATATCTCTTCATGTATTGAGGATTTCTTTAATGTCTCTTGGGAATACCTTGCATTTTTCGGCATATAGCTTTTTCACATCTTTTGTTAGATTTATCCCTAACAATTTTATATTTTTGAAGCTATTATAAATGGTACTTTAAAAAAATATCAGTTTTTAATCCTTTGCTATTACTATAAAAATGCAACTGATTTTTGTATATTGACCTTGTGTCTTGAAGCCTTCCTACTCTCAATGATTAATTCTAGTAGCTTCTTTGTAGATTACATTGGATCGTCCACATAAATTATCATGTTGTCTGTGATAAAGGCAGTTTTACTTCTTCCTTTCCAATAGTGCTATCTATAAACTCTCTCAAGGCAGTAAGCTTGGGCAATTTTAGAGTTCACCTCATTTGTTTCCCACCTTTCAGGGATTACTGTCCTTCAATGCCTAATGTACAATGTTTTGCAATCTGTTGTTCCATGCCTTTGGTCTTTTTTATCGTTTCAAGCAAAAGGGTAAATCTGATCCCTGTTAGTTCTTAATCAAGAAGTTAAATATACATTGATCGGTCAGATAATATAAGAATGTTTACAATGAAAAAATAATAGTTGCTACTTTCTACATCCCCAATACTTATTCCCCAGAATCAATCACTCTAAATGTTTCGCGCTGTTTCCTCTGGACCTGAGCTCTAGATTTCTACTTGCATGTCTATATTGCTTTTAAAATTTTTTCAATTTTAAGATTTGGCTTCCTGTTCCCCATCCTGCCAATGACATTCCCACCTCCACATACTTCTCCCCACCCCCACCTTTTAATTTAGGTATGCCATAATTTTTGGTAAAACATAAGTTTTATATTAATATAGCTCTATAAATATGTTTACAGTTAAGCCACAGAGTGCAAAAAATTAAAATTTCCTTTTAAAATTATATATATATATATATATATATATATATATATATATATATATATATATATACATATATTTGAGTTTAAAATTAAACCTGCTGGGGTGTCAGATCACCTAGGAGATTTTAGAAGAATATGTACGTCTAGGCTTTGACTTGGATCTGCTGTACTTGAATCCCTAGGCTGTAACCTTAAAGGATGTATTTTTAAAACACTCAGTGTGTCACTCTGACTTTGCTGGTCCTCTGCAGTTTATGAATAACTGCCTTCCAGCTCATCTCATTTAAGAAGTGCATAGTTGTGGCTACGATAACATCTTCATCGTTATTGAATTGTCAGGTTGCACTGAAGTTTAGCCATTTCTCTCTGACACTACACATCATAATATGCTATGATCTCATCTGTCAACCAGCACCAACCCACTGGCCTGGGCTTTGCTAACAGTGACTGGATTATAATTGGACCTGAACTTGTTGACCTCGGATACGGGATGTACATTACTGGGTTCACTGAACTGAAATAAGAGTTAACAGTCTTTTTTGAGGAATCACATGGGATTAACTCAATTGCTTATGTGCACCTATATTTTAGTGGTATTATTCAGTTGGCAAAACTTTGAGTTCGGGTTAGAGGTAGCCTGGAACACAGTGTGCTGTGCAAATTGTCATGAGCACTGCCTATCTCTCCATTAACTTCTGTATAATTAGATTTCTACCATATCAAGAAATATTCAAAGTGTGCAAATGGTGAGGCTTCACCCTGTTTAGCTATCCAGTGGGAACCAGGGTATAACACAGTGAATTAACTCTCTGCCCTTGAAAATCTAGGAACTGTTTTTAAGCAGTAAATATTAAGTTAGAAATACCTTCCTGAGACATAAGTTCCAGGTCCTTCCTGGAAGATACTGTGACCTTTCCCAATAATCATCACAAGTGTTAATGCTAGATGTATTATTAATAAAGCATGTGCACATGTTGGAATTTTCGAACAGTAAAAGTTGGCTTAATGACCAGTCAGACTCCAATATGTAAGCAACACTGTCTCTGAACAGCTGTGCTCCATAACTCAGCTTCATCTTACAGTTCTGAAAGTCAATGTCCTTGCCTCATACTGTATTTCCCCATGTATAAGACTCACCCTTTTTGAAAAATTTGGGGTCTAAAAACTGGACGCGTCTATTTTTTACTTGCATATCCCACTGAGGACGAGGCAATATATGAAGACAGTGATTCGTGATCAGACACAGATGAGGACAAGTTAATGGTTGGGAGTTTTGACAGTGATGAGGAGTTGTATGAATTTTATGATGAATAAAACCTGAATTCAATAACTTTATGTAATACATTTTTTTACAAATTTCGGGCCCAAAAATTAAGGTGCGTCTTATACATGGGAGCGTCTTATACATGGGGAAATATGGTAGTCTGATGCAGGCATGAAGTAATTCCAACAAAACCCAAGTCTTCCGAAGAGTTCTTTCCTTGAGAATATACCACACTTTATTAGTAAAAACCAGCCTAAAATTTTTGATTTGTTGAAATACTATAAAATCTCACATACTCCATCAACCATACTTTTCCAAAAACCCTTGGAAACTGAACTTGATATCAACCTCTGCCCTTGGAGGAGGCTGTTTTGCCTTTCAGAGATCACATTAGATGCTTTAGGAAATGCTGAAACTCTAAAATTCTCCATAACAAAGAAAACTGGCCATTAACTTATTAATTCATACATTCATTCATTTATCCTTTCATTCATTCAAGAAATATTTAATAAGTCCCTTCCATATATCAGGCGCTGTAGTACTGAGAAGTACTATGATGAAAAATAACACAGTGATAGGAAAAAGGGTAACAGGAGGCTTGGGTCGGGGGGTGAGTGTTATTTTAAACACAGAAGGCCCTCTTGGTGAGACATCATTCTATCAGAGATCTAAATGTGGTGAGGAAGTAAGTCATGGGCATATCTAGGAAATATGTTTTGGATAGAGGAAAGAGCAGGTGCAAATGTTCTGAGGCAGAAGTTTGTTGGAATGTTTGAGAAATAGCAAAGGGGACAGGAGACTAAAAGGAGTAGGAAATGGGATCAGAAAGATAGGAAGTAGACCAGGACTTGCTACTGTATCAAATATAATTTGAACGTGATTTTACTTTTTTTAAATTTTTTTTAGCTGAGCCATCCTGCCGCCTGTTGACAGCTCAGCGGCAGCTCAGCTCGGGCCAGGAATCGAACTGCTGTTGCTCAGAGCTCACACTCTTGAGCGAGCTCTTAACCAACTGAACCACTTGGCTGGCCCTTGAACATGATTTTAAACATTGAAAGAAGGCTTTTGGTGTGCCTTAGGCAGAAAAGTGACATGGCCTGATTTAGGTTTCTAGAGGATCCCTGTGACTGCCATGTGGGGTATAGATTTGGCGGTGGTGGTGGTGGTTGGCGGTGGAGGGTTGGGAGTGGTTGGGAATGTCAGGGGAAGAGTAGAGGCAAGGATGTGTAGCTCCTGGGACCCTTATGCACCTGTTAAAAATACACCAATAAAGTAAAAATAGCAGATCTTCAAAGACAGGTTTTATATTATTGATTTATTGCTGCAGCTGTGATATCCTCAGAAAAATTCTGCATTGCTATAATTCAGTTGTGCAAGTTAGTACTAAAATAAAATGCACCATGTTTTAAAAACTAGCTTCCCCTGCCCTCTTCAAAGAAAGAGGAAGGCAATAAAATACATGAAATTCTCCTTTTTTTTTTTTTACTGCATAGTGGGCATAAATTGTTACTTACCCAGAGTGTGTAGGAAAGTGTTGCTTGTAAGGCAGAGTTGTGAAGTGTCATTGCTCAGGTTTTCCAAGAATTGATTTTATAAGCGATCTTCAAGGAAAAAAATTGGAAGGAAAAATATGATTCTGAGTTTTGGCTGAAAACACAGAAATTATTAAGCCGAAAATTTTTTTATAATATAAAATTGTGTAAAAAATAAACGTCTTATAATGCAGATTCCTGGGTCCAAACTCCAGAGGTCTGAAATCATAAATTTTTAGTGAGATCCAAGAATCTATATTTTTAACCTGATGTACAGAAGTGAATAGTCTGCTTATAATTTAGATAATTATCTATGAATAGACTTTCTCAAAACTAAGCCTTTGCTAAAAGTTTGACAATATATGTTTAATTAAGACCATGAAGTTCAGATGCTTTGTGGGGTCTGCTCAGACTCTACACTTTGCCGGAAACTGCTTTCTTCTCACCCTCTTATCACATGGTTAGTGAGAGACAGCCATTTCCCACGTGACATTATTTCTGTTCCTACCTCTCATCTCTAGCTGCAGTTGATTCGTCCAGAAGTGCTGTCTTGACCCAAGTCAGGCTAATCAGAGCTGTTCCCCAGGACCAGAGATTTAAGTCTCCTGGTTGAAGCCATAAAATAGAAAATTTGAGTGTTACATTACACTGGAGAGAGCTGATTATCAGTAATGGATAAGAATGAAGCCCACATGGAAAGGAAGGCAAGAGATAATATGAAAATAGTCCTGTAATATTTGTGTTCTATTTCAATTATTCTTTAAATCCATTCCTATCCTATACCTCAGCATCTGCATTAGTTAACAATTACTGTGTGACACATTATTCCAGAGCTTAATGAAGCTTCATGAAGTTAGTTCAAATTGGGCTTCTGTTACTTGCAAACAAAATAATAATTTTAGAAAACCTCAATATTGACAGTTAATAATATTTTAATATTCTACTGAAAGTTTGGGTTGTTATTAAGGAGGCTATCCTATTCCTGAACAAGTAGCTACTGTATCAGGACAGTGGACTCAGGGAATACCTGCAGACAAAGCCAAAGTTTCTCCCACAAAGTGTCTGGATCTGCCTCAAATTGTGGACAAATACATTATCAGGGCCCTAAAGTTTTATATTATAACACTCTTAGTTGAGAAACATTACAAAGCAGGCATTACTAATTTCCTAACATTGTCACACAAAAAAAAGCTCAAAAGAACTTTCTCACCACCAATAGAACTTCATAGAACCTCTGGTGAATTTTCAAGTTACAATAATTTCAAAATTTACCTTTCGATAATAATGACTGACTTATTATAGAATACATTCAATGATCAGTCAGTTAAAGGCCATAAGCACCTGAGAGGCTGGGCAATGTAGTAGAGATGAGTCAATGTAGAGTGGGAAAGACATTAAGTTCATGGACACCTGAACAAATTCCAGCTCTGTCGCTCACTATCTCTGTGTGGTATTAGTAACTTGCCCACCACACCACCACCATGCTATGCTTTGGCAAGATACTTAGCTTGCCTGAACCTGTACTTGAGAGAAGTGGGAAAGCATTTTTGGAGAAAACTGATGGGGGAAAGGCTCCAACTACTTTTATTTGTTTTGTGGTTTCTCCCCTCTACTGATACCATTCCTGCCTGTTATTACAAAAGGAAATCATGAAACTCAATGTAATTACATGTTAAGAAAGAAAGAAGTTTAAAGTGAAATGATAAAAATAGAAATAGAAGAATTAAAAGAAACAAAAAGGTATTAAGATATACATTAACAGATAAAAAGCTAAACCAAATAAGTAAATTTTAAAATGATCAATATTACAGAAATAATGAAAATATCTAAAAGATAATTTTAATCAGATTTAAAACTATGGAATAAAAAAGATTAAAGCCAGTTAAAATTTTAAAAAGCACAAAAATAGGTCATAACATAAAAAGAAAAATTAGACAAAGTTGAAAGGTAAGAAATTGAAAAGGAATTAAAGAAGAATAAATTAGAAACAATATTTTCTAAAACAAAGTAAATGTGCAGTGGTATTCTTCACAATAAAGAGTAAAATTGTAGTTGAAAACAACCTGTGGATATGAGTCTTAAGCAAGGCATCCTTCAGCATGGAGTTCCTGGAATGAAGACCCAACCTTAAATCATTGGCCCATTCATCCAACTAAGTTTGTGTGTCTTATTCACCTTTATATCCCTGAGTCTGGCACGCTGTAGACATAGGTGCTTAATATTTGTAGAGTAAATGAACAAATGTTTAATAAATAGCTTTTAAGATATGTTTATGTAAATTAACTTACTAAATTCTCATAATAACCTCATAAGTTATTTTTACCCTTAATTTTTCATGGAGTAGCTGAGGCTAAGAAAGGTTAAGTGAGCTTGTCCAAGATCACAAAAATAGTGTTAATTTTCTGTTAGACCACAGCCCTGTGGCCAAAGTATCTGAATACCTCTTAGATAACATGTCCACTTAGGCGTGCGTGTACACACACATGATAGATGTATTTACAAGTGGGTACATGGCTATCACTTGTTTCATAAGGATCCTCATTTTAACTGTACAAAGAGCATCAAATCCTAATTAATTCTCATAAATTAACCAGGGGCATAATACTTTCAAATTCAAGACATGAAGAAACTGCAGCAGATGGCTTCTCAGGTGCCGGTAGAAATGACAAAGCATTCCAACTTTGGCATTGTACATGAATGAGCTAAACACATGAAGACCATTTGTACACCATCAGAGGCTACACAACTACTACTGTTGTGTCACTGGGATATAGAAAGAAACTGGATTTGGTTGAAGCAGAACCAAGAACGAGGTATATTTCTTCACAGTAGCATGGAGATGATCAGTCCTGCCCATCCTCTGTTGCAGAGTGGCTGTGAGGATCAAATGAGATCATAGTTTGGAAGACAGCATGCAAGGTAGAAGGATGCTGGGGTCAGAAAGACATGTGGTTACTTTTGATCCTAACTATATGATCATGTGAATTTAACCTTCTCAGGCAAATATCATTCCCATTTCCAAGTATGGACAATATAGTATTGCCTATTTCTCAGGTTTCTTATGAGGATTAAACAGGTTTTGGTGGATATAAAACATACAGCTGGCATTCAATCTGAGGAATAACATAAATGAAACAGTATTTGGAGGACACTGGAGAAGAAGGAGAGGGACTGTTTGTGGCATCAGTGCTTTCCTACCCTGCCTCCAGGTGTACACAGGGCACCATGTAACCTCAGGAAACTGATGGGAGACAGGTGAGATGAGCTGACGAGAACATTCTAACAAGGTAGGAGTTTTGTTTTCTGATTGTTTCATGCATCAATCTCTTGTTAAATACTCAATGAGTTTCATGGGGTTTATATACAGCATCTTTTACATCCCCTGATCTCCTGAGGTGCCTCACATGGAGCTTGGCCCTAAACAGGTGCTCAGTAGGTACTGGTTGAATAATGAGTGAGATAGTTGTGAATCCCTGGTTTACCTGCCATGTTCTTGAGGGACACTCAAGTCAAGGACTAGGACTCTGGTCGTCTAGTTCCAGTTGTTCCTCTGACATCTCTTCAGCAGGGAAAATCACAGCCTCTTTGGGCTGTGGGAGGCTTCTTTTTAAATAGATATTGAAAGCAGGGAACTGGGCCAGATATTTTTGTGATGTCCCCTATACCTCTGAAATTAACATGGTGCCAGATAGGAAACATTGTGTGGATTAGAGGTGGGCTCAAATTTCTCTTCTCTGCATTTCCTCACCAGCGTTGGTGTTGGAATCCTAGGAGAGAAATGTGTATCAGCTTTATTTCAACTTAATTTCACAACTGAGTCTATGGGGCAAGAATGCTCTGCTCAGTGGAATACATTGTCCACTTGCTTGTAGGGTATTATGTCTGTCAGTCAGGCCTTTGACAGGAGCCAGAGAGCAGTCAATTCAAGGTTAAATTCTCTGGCAAGGACAGCACCCTGGGACTCTATTTGGCTGCTTGACAGAAAATTGTCATGTCTTGACTCTTTTCATCTTATTAGGAGTAGCTTTGGGAAGATAAAACATATTGTCTGCATAGAGAAGGATATTTTTCTTCTTGTTTGCTAAGCAAAACAGCATGCATCTAGTTAATTTGAGGAATGCATGAAGCAATTTAGATATTTGGAGGTATGGGGAATAATATCCTTTGAAAGTCAAGTTATAATAGCAATATTCATACATAATGAATAGGATTACTCATCTGAAAGAGAAATCTTCTGTAATAGTGTAAGGAGCCTAGGGTTATAATTTAGTGTGTAAAATCCTAATAAATAACATTTTATCTTATTTGGAGAAACACTTTGGAAACATAC
>NW_017731554.1:620782-622640 GCF_001890085.2 Hipposideros armiger | reverse complement strand
TGGAGCTTATCTATTTATTCCTTCTCTCTTACATAAATATATATTTATGGCACATGTAACTATGCTTGTAGCAAATATTTGAAGACAAGGTTTATTTAATTTTTAGACCAAACACAACTGATGGGCTTAGAAAATATCACATAAATCCCAAAGGACAAAAGCTTCCAAACATGGTAATTTATTACTTTTTCTATTACTTGCATAAGCAGCAAATTAGAGGTTTGTATATTCCCAGGTCAATTTGGATCTAGTGTAAGAGTCAATATTGATATTGATAATCAACATTTTATTGATTGTTTATTAGAAAAACTGCCAATAGTGTTTTCGGTTTTGCTTTGCTGGCACAGAATTGCCCACAATCAGTTAACACATGCCATTGTAATTTCCCACAAGGATCTATCCCAGGGATAGTAAATCCCCGAAACATGGCCCTTCCGTGTTCCTTGCGGATATTACTATTCAAGGCATTCTTTCCCATTGAACCTTGATGTGGTCTCAGAATCTTTTTCA
Source organism: Hipposideros armiger (assembly GCF_001890085.2). Classification (NCBI taxonomy): domain Eukaryota; kingdom Metazoa; phylum Chordata; class Mammalia; order Chiroptera; family Hipposideridae; genus Hipposideros; species Hipposideros armiger. The sequence continues at coordinate 622,130 of NW_017731554.1, read as the reverse complement.
ACACCACACTTGAATCTGCATTGTCAATTGACTGGTGTTTGTATATAAAATGAAACTTATTTGCCCTCTCTAGCAAAGCACAAAATATTCTTGCATATTTATTTAAGCCAAGATTCCTTGAATATTTAATTATTTATAATATAATTGTGAGCAGATGGCAGCCTACAAATTATCCACTTGTTCTGTGTGAGAGGAAGTAATATCTTGCTTGCAAATCATTCCTCCTGGGATGTATTATGATCAATGTCTAGACACTTTCCATTTTTCAATTTTATAAATGACCTCCTTGCGGAATGTCAGTGTAGTGCTCTATGTGTTATGGGATGTTGACTCAATTAGAACAAGTCAAAAATTTTGTGAACAGACACTAATTTGTTGACATTTTTGTGACTTGAAAAATTGACAAATTTAACAGCAAAGTCGCTAGCACAAAATGCTTTTTCTTTTCCTGTTAAGAGAGTAAAATCTGAGTATTACATGAGAAATAAACTCCAGGAGGTCCAGAATTTTGGAGAGCTCTCTTAGAAGCCTTTTGAAAATTAATGTGTGGACAGGTAGACATAGTCAGTTATGACTGTTTTATTTCTCTTTCAAACTTTAAACTTGGAAAACCACTGAGTTAAGTGAGAGGCCCAGATCTAGTGAAAGCCTGAGGTTTAATTCCTGCTCAGTTTCCAGACTAGAGAAATTACCTCTGGGGTAATGTGGTAAGGTTCATTTTAAACCCAGGTGATTTGTGTCTGTTAATTGTCCCTCTTTGGAGTAGGTGAATTAATAAAATGATTACTAGACAAAGTAACACATGGAAATCAATAATGGAGAACAGGCGTGGCCATCTTTCATGAAATGGAGATGATATTGCTAAATGCCTGTCATATATACATATATATATATATATATATATATATATATGTATATATATCAGGGTGCCAAAAAAATGTATACACATGACATGTATTCTTCTTTTGTTATCGATATATATTGAGTATTACAATTTTAATACAGTTTTTTTCCTTACTTAAAATGTGTATACATTTTTTTTGGCACCTGCCGTGTATGCGTGTGTGTGCGTGTGTGTGTGTGTGTGTGTGTGTGTGCATGAAAATCCTAAATGATTACACATACATAAATATGAAGATGAACAGCAATTTCTGTTTTTATATGCCCCAACAAAATTTATTGGTGTTACATTTGCATGTGTTCGCCTTTGTGCATGCGTGCGCTCATGCACGTGCATGTACACACATCCACACTCATCACGACCTGCTGGTGTCTCTTTTTACAACAATGGCAAGGATTAAGCTGCCAGCTGTCTCAGTGAGAACTTTCATATAATTATTTCATTAAT
>NW_017731554.1:619617-620568 GCF_001890085.2 Hipposideros armiger | reverse complement strand
TGATAAATGAGGAGATTCTGAACACACACATTGATTCTTGCAGAGTTCATATAATCAAATGCTGATGATAGATTGTTAATGTCCCCGAATCCTATTTATCTTTAGTCATTTTCTCAGCAAGGTGAAAAAAAAGTATAGCAATACTTGCGTGTTCTTGATCTAGGATACTGTATGGAAAGAACAGGAACTACAATTTATTAAGAAAATGACAATGTCTATTTTTGATGGAGTATCTGGCAGGGTAATAAGTTTATAGATACCTTCACCCATATAAGAGAAGCTGTACTTGAGAATCAGTTAGAATATATAGTTTAGCAAAGAATGAAGCCCATTTTCCAGAGCAAGAGTAGCAAAATACAGTTGACCCCTGAACAAGAAGGGTTTAAACTGCGCAGGTCCACTTACATGCAGATTTTTTAAATCCTGGAATCTTTCAACCTCAGCCTGGAAACTTGCAATATATCTCATGCAGTTGAAGGTATAATACTTTCTAGAAGGATGACAGAGACTCAGATATTCAGAAAAATTGTCCTGAGTCATGAGAAATAACATATATCAATGGAAACTTGTATTACACATTTTTAAAAGAAATATATTTACATTTATTAAAAATAGGATTACCAACTTTGAGGCTGTCCACTAAGATCTGTCATAGTCTGGATTTTTTTTAAAATCAAGAAATAGAAAGTTTAAGGGACCGGCCGAGTGGCATGTTGGGTAAGAGTTGTCTTGGGACGCCAGCTCTGAGCAGCAGGGCCCCGGTTCAGATCCCACATGAGGGCCAGTGACGCTGCGCCCTCTGCAGCTAAGATGGTGAACAACAGCTCGACCTGGAGCTGGGCTGCCGTGAGTCACCGGCGATGGCATAGGCTGCAGTGGGGCGGCAGTGGACTGCTGTGAGCTACCGTGAGTGGCTAGCAGCCAGCATGAGCTGCCAAGAGCTGCTGTGAG
>NW_017731554.1:598598-616957 GCF_001890085.2 Hipposideros armiger | reverse complement strand
TTTTTTTTTTTTTACTTTTATTGGAACATAACTTTGCAACCTACAAGATGACCTGCCAAGTTTGTGGCCCAGGATTCACACTCATTGAAAGTTTATTGAATGAAAATATACTTGACAAACAAAACAAAAGTTAATATGCCTGATGCTTCATTGATGGTCCTGGATGAGATGGGACTGTATTCCATATTCTCTATTTCCTGGCGGTGGTCTTCTAATTTTAAGTAGAAGTTGGAGGCAGAAGCTGGGAAAAGTAGGCACTGAGCTAGTAAAGGTCCCATAAATGGGAAGGGATGATAAGAGAAAATAATACAAAACATCTGAGGTTTCCAGCTTCCTGGGGAGTTGATGTGCTAAGAAATTGTGTCAGCCAATAGAAGCCTGAGTATTGTTGTAAAGCTACTCTCACCTGAATCACTAAACCATGCAAATATAGGAACAAAAATACCAGTGTTAAACTATAATGACCCCTGGCATGTATTGCGTCTTGCTCCTTAATTCAATTTATATTTTCAGAGTGTTCTCTGAAAAATTGTGTTTTACTAGTGAAATCTAATTTGAGCAATCAGATTGTCAAAAAACCCCATTACTGCTTCTTTCTCTTTGCCTCTTTGGTGAACACTGGGATGAAAAAGCAGCATCAAATGGTATTTGAAAAAGTTACAGTAGAGGAGGGGAAAATACAGGCCTGGGTTTTAATCCCTTTACTGCCATTAACCTGCTGGAGATCTGGATTAGTCTCTCCTCTTTAGTCCCTCCCTACCTTTTAAAAAAAATCATACCCGCTCTTACTGTTTCAAGAATTTTCTACTTTGGTTATCTATTTTCTCAAATAATCAATTTTTCTATTTCCATAGCACCATTTCCATCTGTTCTGGTATTCCCCATCTAATGAAAAAAAAATAAAATGAAAGTTTACTATGTCCTCATATCCCTCTAGTTAACATCCTTTCAATCTAAACTTCTAGAAAAAGTTGTCTATACAACTAATTTCCTTTACTCTTTTCTTAACTAACTTCTGTCTTCATCATTCCATCAAAACTACCCTAATGAACATTACAGCAATTTTCATGTTGTCAAATGCAAAGGGAGCTTTTCATAAACCATTTCACCTTGAAACATTTTCCTATCTTGGCTCTTCTAACATCACACTCTTCTGGTTCTTTCATACCTATGACAAAGTTTAAACTACTCATGCGCTTTGAGGCCATTATTAAGTAAAATAAGGATTACTTGAACACAAGAACTGTGATACTGCAGCACTCGATCTTATAACCCAGACGGCTACTAAGTGACTACCTGGCAGGTAGAGTATACAGCATGGATATACTGGACAGAGAGATGATTCATGTCCCAGGTGGGATGGAGCAGAACTGCTTGAGAATTCATCACGCTACTCAAAATCGTGTGCAATTTACAATGTATGAATTGTTTCTTTCTAGAATTTTTTATTTAATATTTTTGGACTGCAGTTGACCATGGGTAACTGAAACTGAGAAAAATGAAACCACAGATAAGAGGAGACTAGTGTATCTACATCATAGCACTGTTGTGAGAGTGAGTTAATACGTATCAAGTGCTTAGACAAGTATTTAGCCTATAGGAAAGGCTATCTGTAAGGCAACGTGAAGGGTCCGAAACTGACCTTACCAGCTAACAAATTAACCTGTTAGTATTTCATGGATGCTGTCAGAAGACACAAGACTATTTGGTCAGAGATAAAGAACTTTAATACTAATGACAGAGCAAGGACCATGAGTGTCATGTTTGTATCCTCTCCCTTCCCCCCCTTCCCCCCCGCCATCCCCAAGTCTTTTGGGGCTGATGTGCATGTGTGTGGGGCTCGGGTGGGTGTTCCTCAGCTGTTCCATTGCAGCTGAAGAACCCGGAGCTTAGGGAACATGCCTCTTGTATAATGGGCTGCAGGCAGAGCTGCTCTTTGCTTCCAAGGGAAACATTAGCCTTATTATAATGGGAAGAAAATCTGCCTTTTTCTCAGGAGAGAGGCATTAACTCTGTCTTCCAAGGGTTTTTCCTATACAATCATCCTTGAAAAGATAGTCCATAACAAAAGGGCAATGCCTTATTCACAAGATGAGCAGAAACAAGGGAAACTCATGGGGAACTTTCTCCTGACATATAATAATGTCATTATATAATAATATGTCATTATTATTTCCCTAGGGAGAATTCATTGCTTCCTCCTCTGTGTCCCACAAAACTTTGTATTTATTATAACTATATCATGTCTAATATGAGTAAAAGTGGTTTATATCTGTTTATCCTGTTTTATTAGTGGGTTTCTTTAGAGCAGGAATTATGGCTTATTCATCGTTTATATTCTTACCCCTACTTCTTGTATTCCATCACCAAGCGAGTGTCTAAAATAATTGGTGTTTAATATGTGTTGAATTATTTCTAATTAAAAAATTAATGAGTGTCATGGGTGGGAAGAGTTTTTCCCTTGAGTCTGTGATGAAGAACATTGTCATTATTCAAAAGGAACATGTAACATCCAGGACAATATGGAAATACGACTCATTAAGCAAATCAACATTTGATTTTTTAAATACAGACAATAGGATTAGAGGGGCTATTAGCACTGTGCTACTTTTCAAAGAAAATTAATTTTTTGGACTCAAGAATGTAATGGCAAATGATAAATTTAACCCCTACAGTATTATTAAAAATTCTACGTATAGTTATATTTTCTAGCTTCAAATTTGTCCTGCTTTAAGTGGATATGCAGCACAAGGGATATTCTGATTTAAATGGCTATATTCTATTTTCTTCACTTCTTTAGAACTGTCAGACAATTTTTCAAGACTCTGAGAAACTGTATGGGGGGAGGGGGGTGGGGGCGGGCGAAAGACATACCTGTATATAAATGCATATTAGTCTATAGTTGTAATTTGCTTTGGTATCCATGGGGATGACAGGAACTAAAGAAATACAAGCTGATACTATGACACAAAACTGAGCTATATGATTTAGCATTAAGTTTTGACATCAAGAGAATTTGATCTGATCTAAAGTGTGGATAAGTTTCGTAAAAGTGTTGTATGCTTATTCTGAGTTTAAGGTGGTGTCAAATTGTGGCTTAGGAGGAGAAGGATTTAGGGCATTCTGTCCTGATGAAAATAGTTGAATATTTTTTTCATGGTTTCAGTTACAGTAATAGTTAGGAACATGGTCAGATTTGTTGAGGAAGGTGAAGGACAATTATCTCCAACAGTGAAGCTTCAGGCAGGAATAGAAAAGGTGAGATAAGAGATGGCAATTAAAGGACAGAGCCTGGGGGAAAACAGTTCTGGGTTTAAATTCTAGGTTGGCCATTTTCCAGCTTTATAATCTTGGGGACGGTCCTAAAATTGTTGAAACCTCAGTTTCTTTGTAAGACGTCTCCATTCCAGACTTCCTGTGAAGACCGAGAATGATAATGCATGTGTACTGCCTAGCCGAGTGCGGATACAGTTAATGAGCAATAGTTTGGGACTTGCATATGTATTTATTCAAAAAAGAATTTGTCCAAAGAAAAAGCATTTCTTTATCTAATGGTTTACTTATAGCTGCTAAAAGAGCTTTTCTGTAATTCCTGGCTGAGGCCCCTTGGTCCTATTTCTCCCAGGATTCTCTAGAATTCTAATTTTTAACCCTCATTGCTTTTCTCTGATGTGCAGGCAAGCCTTCCTGTATGTAAATGAGATAATGTATGAAAATCATTGAGGATAATGCATAGCCTGAGGTAAGCGCACCATAATGGTAGATATATTATTAATTATCATTTCCATCCATTTTGCAGAGCTTTGCTTTCTTTTTGGAGCAGCCTTTTTCACTTGTTTTTTTCCCTACCACTTCTCTGCAAATGACAGTACCCGTACAGCATCTCTAATTTCACAGCTTCATGCAGACTCTTCATCAGAGCCCCAGGCAGACCCTACTGAGGGCCAAGGTCTTCCATACTCACCTGGGTCCCCTCCTCCCCATGCCGGCTCCTCCTTCCGATAACTGGCCAGTGCTCTGGTTTCCTTTTGCTGTCACACCTTGAAATAAAAATGGAATGTCTTTCTTTACTTTGAACCTTGGTGAAATCCTGACCTAGCACCTGGTTCCCAGATTTCATCTCTGATTACCCCAGTTGCTCAAGAGAAATGCAGCTTTACAAGCAGTGCAGCAAATCAAATCAAATTCACAACCATGAAATAGAGAGTATGGTTTCAGACATTCATTATACTGGTTTCAGTATCTGCTATCTGGCACAAGAACTCAAATGCTCCCTGAAAGAAAAACATCCCATGCAGAATTACAATTATTGTCACAAGCAAGGTATTGGCAAGTATATATACATTAAAAACCATCTACTCTTTAGATCTTTATTTTGTTTCATCAGTGAGATCTATTCCTGGACAGTTTCCTTAAGGCTTACATTCGTACAAGTGACTGTTAAAATGCAATGTGGCTGTCTAAAAGAACAGTAAGTGAATGCATCTGTTCTGACAACCGCATCACATTTACCTCAACAGGATCAGAAATGTGGGATATATAAAATAGGAGAAGTAGAAAATTTGGGATATACAAAACAGTAAAATATTAAGAAAATAAGACCAAAGAATCTTAGCAGTTAGGAGGGGATGAGGTGGAGGTTAAGAGAGATGATGGAAAGGCTAGATTTGAGGAGGGAGGAAGGGAGGGAGGGAGAGAGAGAGAGAGAGAGAGAGAGAGAGAGAGAGAGAGAGAGAGAGAGGTGAGAGAGAGAGGATATCCTGAAAAGGGAAGGATAAAAACAGGGGCAGGAGGTGAAATCTTTAAATGTTTCATTAAACATTCACCACCTAAAAGTAATGTGTGTGTGTGTGTGTGTGTGTGTGTGTGTGTGTGTGTTTTCCCTGTGGTTGTCAAATACGAGATTTAAAGTAGATTTAATATTCTAATTTAATGAGAGAGGAGAGGTACAGCATAAAGGAAATGTTATGAGTGGCTGTAGGAGTTAGTGAGTTTAATTTGAGCTTCATGACTATGCATGTTGTTATTTCTAGCCTTTTCAGAAAACATATGCAATGAAATTCCTATACAGTGCTTTTGCAGACTGTGGCTTTTTTTTTCCGTTTCTATTTCCCCCTCCCCATTATTTTTTAATTGTGTTTATACAAAGTAGGCTCTAATTTTTGCCAAGAGCAACACAATTCTTTGCCTCAGCTATATTTTGCAAAATATAAGCTAGAGAGGGGGTGGAGAAATGTTACGCTAACCTTGAAAGTCTGTCAGCACGTTCCCTCCCTAACTCGACTAGCCAGCTGCCTAATGGGAAAATGAATAGGAAAGAGGATTTCAGTGACATATTTAGTCATGTAATGCTGTAATTCTCCTTTCCAGAGGAATGTGAAATTTTGGATGAGAGGGCAAAGCAGAAGCTTAAGAAGAAATGCAACGTTTCACACATTTCTCAATACCAATTGTTTGGTCTAAGTGGTCAAATTTTTGTAAATGAAGGAAATAAAGTACAGGAAACTTACACCTCATGGAACGTTCATAATGATGTGCTACACCCCTGGGGATGGTTTTTATTCCCTTACACACTCATTTAATTCTCATGATCATCTTGCAAATTTCATAGCTGAGAAAAACTGAGATTCAGAGAGGTTAGATGACTTATCCAAATCTCAGAAGGAATTTCAAACCGATTTTGGCCCAAGCCCCAAACTCTATATCCTACTTCCAAACTTTCTTGGTTGAAAAAGGACCTCAAAATATTGGGGAAATATCAGAAATGGCAGGGTCCAGGAATCACTGTTGCTTTCCTGCCCCATAAATTGAATAAGAATGAAATAGAAAATAATGATACCTACTCAAAACATTTGTAATTCCTTATTTTCAGGAAGTCTTGGAGTAAGATGTCTAGGTTTAAAAAATAATATTTGTTACTTTTTGTGTTAATTAGACACTACTATTTACCCAAAATAGAAATTTTAGAAAATGCAGAAAACCATATAGAAGAGAATAAAAATCATTAGTAAACCCACTGTATTAGTTAGAGTTTATGCTAGTTGCTGTAATAAACTCATCCTAAAATTGAGTGAATTAGAGATTATAAAAGTTAATTTCCCTCTCATATAAGAATTCTTAGAACATTTCAAGTAGGGTAGTAGTTCTGCCTTCAATGTGGCTTACCAGCTTGTTATAGCCATCACCAGTCCAGCAATCAGGAAGAGAGGAAGGAACACTTGTGCAAGATTTATGGACAAACATTACTTCTACTCACATTTTGTTTTCCAGAACTGAGCCACGTGGCTCCTCATAGACTAAGGCAAGTGTAGTCCCTGGATAACTATTTTTCCTGTAGTACTAAGGAGGAAGGCAGAATGGATTTCAGAGAACTGCCTTTACCCAAAATAACTATTATTATATTTTATTTTCTATCTCTACAGAATCTTAATATGAAAACCTATGTGTACATGATTTAAAAACCAAATTATGGTATTATACCTATTGTTTTATAATATGCTTTTTTCATTAAGTAACTATGTTGACAATATTTTCTGCTGTAACCTTACCGTCATGTGGCACAGATATTCCATCATCTGGAGGTGCTATACTTTATTCATCCAATCCCCTGTAGTTGTTTCTAGTATTTCACTAATATTAAAGTGAGATCGATGACTATATGTAAAACTTTTTCTACAAATGTCAGGACAATTCTTAGAAGTCAACAGGTAAGAACTTGCTAATGTATATTGTAGAAAGATTATATTAATTCACTGTCCTATCAACGATGTATGGGAGTAAAGACATCTGAAATTTAATGATACAAGAATCACCTACCCTTGGCCTCTCTAGTATAATTATCTCCATTACTCTTGAAATGCACCAGACTAGGGCTCTGCCTGTGAACATTTAATAGTCATTTATAGATATTTACTTCCTCCTCTGCCACTTCCATGGAAAGAATATACTGTACCACCCTTTGAGTTTGGGTTTGGCCAGGCGATCTGCTTTGGCCAGTGAGATGTCAGTCAATTTCATAAGCAGGAGTTTGAAATGCTGTTGCTTGATTGTGTGGGCCCTCTTGTTCTTCTGTCATTGCCATGAACAAAGCTCCCGCAAAGCCTTCAGTGCAAGGGGGATGAGACATATAGTCAGGCCAGGGTCCAGTGGGCAGCTTGGAGCCTCCCAGTCAGCCCCAGCCTATATCAGCCACATGGGAGTGAAACCAACAACTTAATGTTGTATGTCACTGCAATTCAGCCCTTTATTATGCAGCAATACATAATTGACTGATACAGTGCCAAGTGACAACACCTGTGACAAAGGAAACCTACCAGTTATGGAACATACAACATATTAGGAGCAGGCCTGCTTTTTCCCTGGCTCTTTGCACCATTCTTTTTATCTTTCTGGGTAAGTGATTGTCCCTTAATTTCCAGGTATTAGTAGGTGAATGAGCTAAAGTTATCATCCTAGTTGTGCCATTTCAGTCTTATAGGTGTTTTCATTTTTACTTTCTCTCTGTTTTAAACCTCAATTCCAGTCCAGCACAAGAGGCTAAGAGAGTGTGGAACAGCATTTGACTTCTAAAGTGTCAGGCTAGGATGAGAAAAGGAAAACAATTATTAACAGAGCCAGTCACAGACACCCATGGGGTGCATGCTTTCACCCTACATCTTGTAAATGCAGTGTAGTGAGATTATCAGCAAAGCCTAAACCCAGGAAATATGACTGCAAAGGAAAGGCTATGGCATAGTGTCTTAAATGCTTAATAAAAAAATACAGCTTTTGGAATTGTAACAGCTATATATGATGTCCAAGGGGTAGTAGATTGGGGGAGGGAGGTGATCACTTTGTGAGGGGTGTAAATGTCTAACTATTACATTGTTTTGTTCACCTGAAACTAATAAAAAATATAAATCTTTACTAAAAAACAAAACAATAAAAACCACACGTAGTTTAATAAACTCTTATAGATAATTTCCAGAAATATTATTCTGGAGACTGCTCAAGACTCAAGCCCAATTGAGGAACAAATTTTGGTCAATTTCAGCATTTTATTAACTCACAGCATCTGTAAGACCATTCCATGGATAATGCTCTCAAGGTTGCAGCTGCTTCACTCCTTCCTTCAACATTTATCGAAAGCTGACTGTGTGCCAGTAATCCTGGTAAAGACTAGGAATCCAAAGGTGAATGCACACATTCCCTGAGCTCAGCAAGTTCACAACCTAGAAGAGGAATAGCCATGAAACGTAACATAGCTCTTGGAGCACCATAACAGAGCTATGGACAAGGCACCTTCTAACCATCTAAGGAGAAAGGCATGAGGTACAGCCAGACATCATCCCGGTGTCCTGCTTTCACTCTACCAAAGCACCCCACGTTTTACACACCTCATCAGTATCATTATTGATTTTTCTTGGCCTCTTACTACCAAACCATGTATTGTCATTCTGATTTTCCTCCTCCCATGTAACCCACTTCTTTTTAATAATTTATCTCCAACTCCTGTGGTCCCGGTGATAGAAAACTCCCCACTGACCTCCTTTCCTTATTTTGAGCCCCAACCTTGACTCCTCTTTCCAGTAGACTTACAGAGACTGGAATCCCCCACTAAACATTCTCCCAGAATGTTTGAAAGATTGCAATGGAGTTTTGCCCTATATGGAGATGATCTAAAGGAAAAATCATTTAGAACTAGCTAAAGGAGCCTATTATTTTATTACCTGTCTGAGACAAGAGGATGTTACTTCTATTATGTTAATCTAGATCCCAGACATGCTCTCAGTGTAAAACCCTTGCTGGCAAATTGAATGTGGAAGAAACACATCAGCTCTACTCCTTCCTCCCCAAGGAACTCTTGTTCTGCAGCAAAATTAAAGACTATTAATTATTAAGCTCTGTTTCTCCTGAAAATGATACCAAGACCTTCAGACTAATGACTGAGGAAACTGATTAATGATTTTCTTATTAGTTTTTTAAAAGTCAAGGGCAAGTGTTTGCTATTTGACTGTGTAGAAACTATTTTTTGGTCAATATACAACAGTGGTTTCCAAACCAGTCACATACAATCAGAATCATCTGGGGGACCTTTTACAAATAAGGTTCCAAGGTATCTCGTTTGGAGCTTCTGATGGTTACAGAGTGGATCCAGAAACTTTGTATTGTGAATAAGTCCCTCAGGTGATTTTGATAACTACCCTGACTAGGGAATCACTTAGAGAAGTTTCTGGGGAATACTGTAATTCTTGAGACATTTAATTCTCACATTCTTTAAATTGTATCATTTAACTCCCAGTCATAATAGTGATTATGATTCTTGTTTCTTAGACCAAAGTGATAGTGGAAAACCGAAGCTTATGAGTGTCACAGTTAGTGACGCATTTTGATTTTTGTCTTTCGCACACATGTGTATAATCAGGAAGGAGGTAAATTCACGGTCGCATCCCCTTCTCAGGAGGTCCTGGGGAGGGCATCCATGTTGGACAATTCCAAGAACACCACTCATGTGTCACTAAGAGTGCTGTCTCTCCAGAGCTTTAAGGAACCTCTTTTTCAGTGTATTTAAGGATGCTTGCTTCCCCTGCTCCACATCTCTAGGCTGCTAACTATTACATTTTTTTGCCCTTTGAATATTGCCTTGCTCTTTTTCAGGTTATAATCACTCCTGTTGAGGGATCTATATAAACATTCAAAGACTGTGGGGGGAAATTCATCCTTGACTTCTGAGACTTATTTTCTTAGCAACTTCATGGTCCATGATGGGCTATAGCACTGACCTACTAAGCTTCCTTTGATATAGGATCCAATTCCCTTCTTGCAGATGTCTGATGCTTAACACTAGCTTAGCATGTCACCTGTAAGCACACTCGCCGAAACAGTGCGCTTATTTACTAAGATCCCTGACAACCTACACTGAAGTTCCATAGTCATTACAGTGCCTGTATGCATAGAGCCTTGTGCTTCCTTTGGACACACACACACACACACACACACACACACACACACACACACACACACACACACACACACACACAGATGAAAGGTTGGAGGTTGGAGGCCAGCGAGGAAATAAGTAATAGAAAAAAAGACAAGTATTACCTGGTCTCCTCAATACAAAATCTATGATTACTAGGCAACTAGTACCTGTGAAGAGGTGCTGTTTAAATCAGAGAAGACATACGTTCTCAAGGAATTTATCAGATTTGGCAAGATTAACACATTTGAAATAATAGCAAACCATATAAAGCAGGATTTAATTCAGTGTTAAAGCATGGGAAAAGTACGATAATAAAGTGTTTTGGAATTCTATAGCATTGTCTTACCTTTGTCCATTTCTCTATACCATCAAAGAGTAAACTCAAACTAACCACCACCACAGAAAACAATGAAAATGTGTTTGATTGGCTTATGCCAGTAATAATACATCTAGGGCTTTAAAAAAAAATTTTTTTTTTACTATCTTTTCTCTTTTTCTTTTTTGTTTTAACCTAGCATCTAAGCATAACACATGCAGAACTGAATAGGAAAGTGGGAGAGCTGCCTCCCTTATTTTAGAGCTTGACAAGATGTGTTAGCTTTTACATTTTGAGCTCTGTAGGATGTCAGGCACTTCAGAGCAGGGGTGGCATCTATCTTTATGGTGCTACTTGCACAGGCATCCTATGTGGATGAAATCATCCTTTGTTTCATTTATCATTTTTAAATAGGCTTTGTCAAGGTCCCAAATTTCCTCCTAAAGAGGCAATATGTCCTCTAGTTTCATTTGCAAGTCTGGGCACCCCACTGCAGAGCAATGTGCCACTGACTGCCAAAGGGTCGGCCTCCTGTGTGAGCTGTGTGTGTTCCTTCCTCCATGCTTCAGAATGTGCCCCCTAGAAGCTGGAAGCTCATCACTACCTGTTTTCCTGGACCCTCCAGAGACACAGCAGTGGGAGTGCACATTTCTTGTGGTCCCATGCCACTTGTCATCACCATCAGATGCTCTGCAGCACCCATTTCTGTGAGGCAGTGGCTGTCTTTGTTGCCCAGGGGGATCACCTGGAAAAGCTTTTAAAAACACCAAAGCCTGGGACCCACCTCTGAAATTCTGATTTAATAGGTTTCAGTGCAGTGCAGCCTGGACATGGATCTTTAAAGGCTCCCTGGGCAATTCTAATATATGGCCAAGGGTGAGTGGCATAGGGCGGTGTAGGGTTGAGGCTGTTTGCATTGTGGGAGTTAAAATGTAGGTGAGGCTAAAACTGGAGAACTTAAAAAAAAATCATGTGCCGGAATGTGCACATTCAAATCAGCATTTCTCTCTTGCAATTGTCTTTAAGGCCTACTTCACATTCTCCTAAACCTCTTTGGTCCCCCTCCGGGGACCAAAGTTTGTGCTTTGAAGTTGACGATGAGCCTGAGTGATTGATTTCCAAGTGATTGGATGGAGGTTCCACCGAATTCCACTGAAATCCAATAATAGGTGATTATGAAGTGATGAGACTGGTTTGTTTCACTCCATTCTCTACATACCTGCTAGAATTACCTTTAAAAATGTAAATCAGGTGACATCGTTCTCTCCTGAAGACCCTCCAGTGGCTTCTCAGTAGAACAAAATCTGAAGTTATTGTCAAGGTCTACAACAGCAGTGGGGCCCTTTCCCACCACACTGACCATCTCCTACTGCTCTCCCTCTCAATATGTGCCAGCCACACAGGCCTTCTTTTCTGATCCTTAAACTGACCAAATATATCCCCACATCAGGCCTTTGTACTTGCTCTGCTCTTTGTGTGGAAATCTTATTCCCTCAGATCTCTAAATGAGTTCCTTGTTATTCAAGTCTCAGTGCAAACGTCAAATCTTCAGAGAAGCTCTCCTCACCCTTTTTACTCTGGTTACTCTCTACCATGGCACCTGTTGTATTACTTTCATAGCACCTATTACTATCTGAAATTAACTTGTTTATTGGTACATTTATTTGCTGTCTATCTTCCCTAGCCAGAATGTAAGCTCCTTGAGAATGGGGTCTGGTTTGTGTTGTTCATGCTTGTATCCCCAGTACCTACAATAGTGATTGCCTGGTACATATCAGGCACATTGTAATTACTGTTAGAAGGAAAGAAGGAAGAAGGGAAGAAAAAAAGGGAGGGAGGGAGAACTTCTAAAAACGTAATAGTAGTTGATAATCTCTTCCCATTCCCAGTTTTTCAAATACTTGCATGTGCTCAGCCATCTGGATGTGCAGTTCACCTTGCTCCTCTTCAGAACCAATGGGACCTGGATGAGATGTATGCCAATATCTCTGTAGTCTTAGTTAATCCTTAGTTGCTCAAACAGTTGATACCCGACTGTTTTAGTGACATTTGCAGCAGCAGCCTCCATGGTTGGTGGAAGCCAAGATCCCTATGATAATTGGGAGAAACAGTAATCATCCACAAACTTTAGTCAAGTTCAAACTTCAGAACTGGTAGTGCTGAAACATCTCAGTATTCCATGTAGATTATTGAGAGTCTGTATGCCCTACATGTAAGCAAAGATTCTGAAATAAGAGTTCAGAGATAAAGTAAATCCTGTATGTGGAATATATGCTATAGGAATATGTGATGACAGTTACCATCTATCAAGTACATACTACAGGCCAGTACTGAGCCAGCTTCCTAATCTATACTCTGAGGCTTAGAAGAACAGGGGAGGACAAGGACAAAGAAGAGTCCACACAATCCTTATCACACTCAGGCAGTGGTTCGAAATCACATTCATTAGGAAGACCAACAGATAAGAAGTTGCTATAGATAAGAGGCCCATGCATGAAATAGTCCTAAGGTCACTTGTGCATGGTGCTGGCTATAAATTCAGCTCCCCGCAAAAGCTAGACACTCTTGAAGAACACGAGTGAGCTGCAAGAAAGATTATAGGCCCTTATATGAGTTGGAGAGTAGGCCATCTCCTGAGATGTCTAGGAGTGAGGTTCTGTTCCCATATTTTCAGAATAAGATATTCAATAAACGTTCTGATTCAGAAGGCAGAACACCTGTTGCGATCTGGAATGTACTGTATGAATCCTGGTACTTATGAATATTTAGACCTTTTTTTTCAGATCCATGTAGTTCTACCTGAAAATCTTGAGTGCCCCACATATCCAGATGGTTCAGCTGGTCCTACTGGTGAGAATATTAAAAAAAAAATCTTATTGTTTTGCCTGAAAAGCAGCATGGCATTTTATACCAGGTGAGAACAATGGAATACCAGGCTCCCTGTGTCTGAAGAATCAACTTCTGCCTGAAAGTGTCTTCCCACCTCCTCAATTTCCCCTTGGGTTTTTGCCTCCTGCTTAAAGAGGGGGTAGGGGGCTGTAGCAACATTTTATATTCTATTTGCTGCTTTCTGTTCTTATCATCTCTGCTTTTCCATATGCCTTTATCAAATACTGGAATTACAGATGTAAGAAATAAACTATGTGATTTTAAGTGCCCTGGGAAGGGCAGTCTGCCAAGCGTAGATTGCTTCCTGCCTGTTTACCAAGGTTCCTGTATTGCACCATTGGTTAGTGTTCCTTTAGGGTTTGCTTGTGATTTAACTTATCAAATGAACTAAAAACCTGTGGATGGGGAAAAGGAGGAGTGTGGAGGGGAAGAAGGGAGTGAGGTGTATGGTTGATAAATGAGACGTTGTTTTTGGAAGGGGCATAATACACAACCCAAGAAGACTGAGAGCCTAGGACAGGGGACAGGATCCAGAAAGGGAGAAGAGGAAGATGCTAAGCATCGCTCCTGGGAGTGTACCAAGTCCTCACATAGGCCCTGTCCTTTCTCCTTGGAGGAGCTTCTCTTTCTCACCCCACCATTGACTATTGTTATTCAGTACTCTGTTCCTGATTCTCTTCTCACTTTTCTCCAAAGGCTCTCCCAAGGTGATCTCATCCACACCCGTGGTGGCTTCCATTACTACTTGTGTGTTGATGACTCTCCAAACTAAATCCCCAATTTAGATGCTCATTCCTAAACATCTCCTCTTGGATACCCCAGAGACACCTCAAATTCAACTGATGCAAATGCAGACCCTTCAGTTCTCTTCCTTGCTCCTGTCCTCTGTGATTTACCTCCCAGACAAACCTGTTTCTTCTGCCTTATTTCTCACTTCTACAAAAAGCACCAATGAGGAGGCCATGCCCAAGAAGACATCACCTTCACCAAGTCCTGGAGATTTTACTCTTTAATGCCTTCCCCATGTCACTAATCTTATTGCCACTACCTAAGGTGACACCTCATCATTTCTTATCTGAAATTCTGGAAATCTCATCTCTAGTTCTGTCTCTCCAATCCATGCTAATACTTCCTCATGACTTCATGCTTTGCACATGTTCTCATTAATTGAAACAAGCATCATTATATCAACTAATATTTATTGAGTTTTTGCTATTTTCTACAAATGGCCTGCAATCATAATAATCCTGTAAGTTACCTGTCATTACTCAGACAGCAAACAATATACCTTTCATTTGGATCCAGGTCTTATTGATCCCAAAGGTTTGTTCTTTTTACTTTCTTCTTCCAGCCTTTTCTCTAAACCCTCACCCGGTCACTGGGCTTCATTTCTCTGCTAGTGCGTCATCGATTCCTACATACTTTCAGTACTGAAGTTGGGATTTGGCTTCTTCAAGACACCCTTTTCAAATACACATTCAACATATCACAATCTATTTTATGTGTCTCTTTTAGGCTTTCATTATATCCCTTGTGTTACCCACCAAGACTTAAATACCATGAGGTTAAAGACTGTCCATAGATATCATTCCCTTCTCCTTGATTCACCCCTGCCTTCTTCTGAAGAGGATTTAAGATGGTAAGAGTAAATATCGAGGCTTTTATCTTTTATTCCCACTACTTCTAACAGTTCCTGATACATAAAATGTGTCAGTTAGGTGTCATGAATGAATGAATGATATCAATAAACTCTGAAATAACAACTAGGATTATTAAAATCTTAATTTTAGTGAAGAGGGACATGAAGCTTGCACAGGTTGGATGGTTCTGCTCAAGGACATTAACAACTAAATAATAAAATCAGGACATGTATATTTGTCTTCTAGACCAGTGAGACAAAGCAGCTTTACAACTTTTATGGTTTTTGTTGCCTTTACACCTTTGTTTTAGTTCCCTTCTTTTTTTCTTTCACTTCCTTTTCTATCAAATGACTCTCTCTGAAAAGAGCCCCAGGGTGACTACTATGCCTCATCCTCACTTTAATGCCCACAAACATTCCTAAATTTACTATTTCCTTTATCTCTGCTCTCATTTGTCCCTTTGCCTATGTCCTCACCATAGTGTACTTTTTATTTCAGACATTACAGTTTTGATTTCTAGAAGATCAATTTGATTCATTCTTATATCAGCTATATTAACATGCTCAATCTTCTAGCTTCTTGGGCATATGTAGTACAATTTTAATGTGTTTTAATGTCCTTGTATACTAACTATATCATCTTTGTCATTTCTAGTTGGCATCAATTTACTGATATTTGTTCTCTCTTTGAGTTGTGTTTTGCTGCTTCATTTGGTGACTAGGTAAATTTTTTATTTGATGTTAGACATTATGAATTCTATTATTTTTTTTAAACACAAATAAAAGTTTATTTTCTGCTCATATCACAGTCCAATGAAGATTGAGTAGTTTTCCTATAGAAGCCTCCTCCAATAAATAGCTCTCCTCCAATTAAACTTTGGTTTTAATTTTAGTGTTACATATTTCAAGTTACATAAAGCAGGGTAATTATGAAGAATTTGTGTGGTTGAGTAGCTTATTTCTACATCTCTGCCCACTCTTCACTTCCCTAGTATGGGAAGGCCTCCCTTGCAGTAAAGTCTGAGAATAAACTGCAGAGAAGAGGTAGGTGGCTCTTCCAGGTATTGGGGTAAAGTGTAGTACTGAGGATGGCTGCTACAGTAGGGATGGAAGGAGAGTGGATGGGGGTAGAGTGTGGGAGAAAGATAGAAGTACATAAGGAAAAATAGAGAAGATTGTAAAGTGACTGGGGTGAGGTATGATGTGCCAAGGCCTTCAAAAACCCCAGTGAAATGCATGTCAAGAACAAAAGAGGCAGCAGCCCATTTATGGGCAAGAAAGTCACAGGACTAAGTACTTGGAAAGAAAAAAAAGTTTCTGCATAGATATTTTTAACAAAAGAGGCCAATGGCCACTTGTAGGTGGTTTATTTGGTCACAGATGTAAATATTATTTCATTTTTAGGATGTGAACTTCTGCTGATAAGCACAGAAACTCAAGAGTTCAAGGAACTAAAACACAAAGCCATGTTTTTCCAAATGATTACATCAGAAATCTTGTCACACTTCTAAACTGGAGATCTCATTTGTGTTTGTCTCTAAATTAAATAAGTTAAGATATTTTCAAAAACATAGTCACTTCTATGATTTTAGGAAACATTTGGACAAAAACAATGATAACTTCTTTAAAAATATAAATATATTTCTAATTTCCTAGATGTTGACTTTTAATTTATTTATATTTTTAAATAACATTTTATTTTTCAATTACCATTGACACACAATATTATATTAGTTTTAGGTGTGCTACATAGTGATTAGACATTTATATGATAACTTACAAAGTGATTACCCCAATAAGTCTAGTACCATCTGACACTATACATACTTATTAAAATATTATTGACTATATTTGCTATGTTGTATTTTACATCTCAGTGACTATTTTGTAACTAATAATTTGTACTTCTTAATCTCTTTACCTTTTCACTCAGCCCCTCCCATGGCATCGATCAGTTTGTTCTCTGCATCTATGTCTGTTTCTGTTTGTTTATTTTGTTCTTTATATTGCACATATAAGTGAAATTATATGGCATTTGTCTTTCTGTTTGACTTACTCCATTCAGCACAATATCCTCTATGTCCATCCATGTTGTTGCAGAATGCAATATTTCATTATTTTTTATGGCTGAGTAATATTCTATTGTAAATATGTAGCACCTCTTCTCTATCCATTCATCCATTGATGGATACCCAGGTTACCTCCATATCTTGGCTATTCTAACCAATGCTGCAATAAACATAGAGATACATATATCCCTTTGAAGTAGTGTTATGGGTTTCTTCAGGTAAATATCCACAAGTGGGATTACTGGGTCATTCTTTGTCTCTTGTTGTAGCCTTTGTTTTAAAGTCTATTTTGTCTGGTATAAGTATTGCTAACCGGCTTTTTGTTCTTGTTTCTATTTTCATGAAATAACTTTTTCTATCTCTTTACTTTTAGTCTGTGTGTGTCTTTCGATCTGAAGTAAATCTCTTATAGGCAGCACATTTAAGCATCTTGTTTTCTTATCCATTCAGCCACCTTATGTCTGTTGATTGGAAAATTTAATCCATTTACATTTAAAGTAGATAGACATGTAGTTATTGCCACTTTATTATTCATATTTTTTATCTTTTTTTCCCTTCTTTATCTTAAAGAAGTCCCTCTAACATTTCTTGTAATTCTGGTTTGGTGGTGATGCACTCCTTTAACTATTTCTTGTCTGGGAAGCTCTTTCTCTATCCTTCGATTCTAAATGATAGTTTTGCTAGGTAGAGTAATCTTGGTTTTTATGTCCTTACTTTCCATCACTTTGAATATTTCATGTTAACTCCTTGCCTACAAAGTTTCTGCTGAGAAATCAGCTGATAGTCTTATGAGAGTTCCCTTGTAGGTAACAACTGCTTTTCTATTGCTGCTTTTAAGATTCGTTCTTTGTATTTAACCTTTAGCATTTTAATCATGATGTATCTTGGTGTGGGCCTCTTTCATTTCATATTGTTTGGAACTCTCTGCCCTTCCTGAGTTTGTACATCCGTCTTCTTCATTGGGTTAGAGAAGTTTTCTGTCATTGTTTCTTCAAATAGGTTTTCAATTCCTTGCTCTCTCTCCTTTTCTGTACCCATATGATACAAATGTTGGTATGCTTGATGTTGTCCCAGAAGCTCCTTAAACTATCATCATTTTTTTGGATTCTTTTTTCTTTTTGCTGTTCTGATTGTGTGTTTTCTGCTACATTATCTTCTGTTGGGTTGTCGGAAAAGTCATGACGTATTTTTTCTATGTTTTGTGTTGCAAAAATGCATCATGACTTTTCCGACAACCCAATAAATCTCTGACTTGATTCTCTCCTTTATCTAACCTACTGTTGATTCCCTCCAATGTATTCTTCATTTCTGACTGGTTCTTTTTTTTTTTTAAAGATTTTTATTGGGCAATTGGGGGGATGGGAACAGTGCTGGGGAATTTGGGAAGGGGAACACACAAGTTGCTGTCGTTTTGTTCTTCAGTCTAGTTGTGGAGGACATTGCTTCACTGGCCCAAGTTGGCACCATCATTGCGCTCTTCCTGGG
>NW_017731554.1:529823-598488 GCF_001890085.2 Hipposideros armiger | reverse complement strand
TGCAGCCTACGCCATCGCCGGCAACTCAAGGCAGCCCAGCTCCAGGTTGAGCTGTTGTTCAGCATCTTAGCTGTGGAGGGCAGTGTCACTGGCACTCATATGTGGGATCCGAAATGGGGCCCTCTGGCGTCCCAAGCCAGTTCTTAACCATCGCGCCACTCGGCCGGCCGCTGACTGGTTCTTTTTTATGTTTTCTACCTCCATTTTTATGTTTCCTATGTCTTTGTTGAAGTTCTCCCTAAAATCACTGATTACCCTATAACCAATGTTTTGAACTCTGTGTCTGGTAGATTGCTTGTCTCCATTTTGTTTAGTTCTTTTTTTAAAGCTTTGTTCTGTTCTTTCATTTGGGACATGTTTCTTTGTTTTCTCATTTTGTTTGCCTCCTTGTGTTTGTTTCTAAGTATTAAATAGAACTGCTACATCTCCCATACTTAGTAGAGTGATCTTATGTAATAGGTGTGTTGTGGGGTCCAGTGGCTCAGTCTCCCTGATCACCTGAGTTGGGTACTCCAGGTGTGTTCCTTGTGTGTGTTGCCTGTGCCCCCCTGTTGTAGTTGAGCCTTGGTTGCCATTTTCACATCAGAGGGAGGGAATTCTCCTCAGGCTGATTGGGTATGAGGACTGGCCACGAGTACATTGGAGGAGCTATTGTTCAGGGGCTCGCCCTACATAGCAGGTTTTCACTTTAGTGGGGCTCTGGTACCTACCCCATCTGCCTTTTGGGTGTGTCACTTGTGGAGGTGGTTGGGTAGTGTTCTTGTGTGGTCTGAGGCTGGCCACTGGATGTATTGGTTCTGGGGCCTCTTGTGAGGAGCTCTGTTGCAAGCCAAAGTGTGCCGTTGTCTGTGCTCTCCCCAGGGTCACTTGGTATGAGTTACAAAGTGATCAGCTGATGATTGCCACTTATGTTGGGCTTAGAGTGCCTGGAATAGACTAAGCTGTGAACTGAGGCCAGCTGCCACTAGGGCCAGGCTTGGGGGTGATCAGCAAGAGATATGGGGGCACCCTAAGGGAAGATGCTACTTGTTTGGTTTTGGGGAACCTTTGAGAGAGTTTGGTAAAATATGCAGCATGAGCCAAGACAGGCCATTTGTATGGATAAACCACTGAAAGTGGCTTGGGTGGGCCTGTAAGTTGTGTGGGGTCTCAGGGAATCAGTAGTTTGGGGCAAATGATGTTAGCCAGGTTGATGGAGACTCAGATATGGTGCTTGCTTGCATGAAGGTTGGGTGGGGAAAGGTCTCCACAAAGGGATAATATCTTCTGCCAGCACTTTTGTCTGGGAGGAAGCTGCCCCTTCAGCCCTTGGCCTGAAGCCAGACAATTCAGTTTCTCCCCTATCTCCCTGCTGACTTTCAAGCTGCTGCCCCAGCACTGGAGCTCAGAGCAAGTGAGTCCATCAGTGAGTAAGTCTGTGTGATGGCCATTTAAGAGGAATACGTGGGACTCCAGCCTCCCTCTGTGTCACTCAGCCACAATCTCCACTTGTTTTCACTGCCAGATGTTGTGGGTACTTCTTTTTCCAGCGCACTGGTTCTCTGGCCTGGGGAGCTCAGTGTGGGGATCAGACACCTTGCTCCTCAAGGGCAACCTCCACAGCCAAGATTAACCTCCCAATTTTTTATGGTCACACATGGATGTGGGACCAGTCCTTTCCATGTCTCATCCCTCCCACCAGTCTTCTGTATATCCTTAGTTATACAACTTAATGTTCAGCTAGACTTCAGGTGATTCTAAATGATGGTTGTTTTGTAGTTTAGTTGCAATTTTGATGTGGCCATGAGAGGAGGCAAGTATAGCTTTCCCCTGCTCTGCCATCTTGGCTGGAAAGGTGAGACTATAAGTTTTAACATGTTAGATGTTGGATATTTTTTGTTTCCATAAATATTCTTATTGTAGTTATTTGATATAATTAATGTTATTTGAAACAGTTCAATCTTTTCTGGTATTGACTTTAAACTTTATTAGGTGGGGTATAGCACATTTAAGCTAGTGCTATCTTTCCCCTACTAGTGATGTAAAATCTTTTTTGTTTACTCTGTGAAGGTTAACTTTATGTATCAACTTGACTAGTCTAAGGGATGCCTAAATAGCTGGTAAAACATTATTTCTGAGTGTGTCTGTGAGGGTGTTTTGGAAGGAAAGAAATTATCATTTGAATCAGTAGACTGAGGAAAGAGAATCTTCACCGATGTGGATGGCCTCATTTAATCCATTGAGGGCTTGAATAGAACAAAAATGTGGAAGAAGAGCCAAGTTTCTCTTGTTGCTTAAGCTGGGATATCCATCTTCTCCTGCACTTGGATATCAGTGCTTCTGGTTCTTGGGCCTTTATATGTTAACCATGCCTTACACTATTGACCCCTTTATTCTCCAGTCTTTGGACTTAGCCTAAATTACACCGCTGAGTTTCTTCGTTCTCCAGCTTGCAGAATGTAGATCATGGGACTTCTTGGTCTCCATAATCGTGTGAGTCGGTTCCTATAATAAATCATTTTGGATGTTTTATTCCCTATTCTTGGGCAGTCTATTCTCACTCATGAGCTGATACATACTCAGTTAAAGACACAAGAATTATTTTTTGTAGATCTTTGGAGCTTTCTCTGTATGTGCAGTTCTCTTCTCTCCCATACTCTGTTTTGTGAAATTTAGCCTCTTTGTTTCCCCGTTGTCCTAGCCCTCAGAGGGCTTGCTGGAATCTTCTTAGTTTCTCCCTCTCTGTGCTACTGCATGTGAATTCTCTCTAGACAGTAATTTGGTACAGTCACGGGGCTCATTTTGGTTTCCTAAATCTCAAAGATCACTATCCTTTTTTTTTTTTGCATTTGCATTTGATTGTTTGTTGATGTCTAATATATTACAAACTGGTTCTTTTTAATGTATGTTGCCCAGTTTTTAAATTATTTTCTATGGTAGGGTAAATTTAGTCCTTGTTTCTCCATCATAGTTGATGGTGGGAATCTTGTCAAATAATTTTATTTTAGAAAATATTACAAACAGTGCCTTTTCAAATTCAATATCATTATGGATAAGTGATTCTTTTTCCTTCTTACATTCTAATAATTATGACTAACATAAAAATGTTCTTAGCAATTAATATTACACAGGGTTCCTCCCAACTTATTTAAAATCTATTTTCACTTAATCTAATTGGGTCCCAACAATGAGCAAATATTTTTCATGAGCAGTTCTCTTCAGGAAATCTGCTTCTCAAGGATTCACAGGATCATAGAATTGTATCACTGGATGGTTCATTTGAGTTTATTTTGGGCCAGTCTTATTTTATGATGAGGATACTGATCCTCAGACTGTAGAGATTCTTTGACACAAAGCATCAGTGGCAGACATTCCTCCAAAGTAAACAATAGATATACTTGTACCAACAGGCCCCCAGCTATGATTGAGTTATATTTAATATATTAATTTTTAATTTAACTGGTTGTGGTGCAGGATGTATTTTCCATAGAAACATTGCAATGAATTTGAGTCTATATTGTTGACATTATATTATGAATACATAAATTTTAAGTTTTTGTAAACTGATATTTGAACCAATCACTGGTGCTATGAGAGAAAAATGCATTTGGGTTCTGAATCAGAATGCAAAGAATATCTTTCCCTTCTTGGTTCCTGACAGCAGTTTTAGTTGACAGGAGCTCTGTCCAAGCTTTTTTTTTTTTTTTTTTCTTTTCTTACCAGGAACTTGTTAATTTGCTCTGTTTCTT
The DNA here is from genome assembly GCF_001890085.2 of Hipposideros armiger. Lineage (NCBI taxonomy): Eukaryota > Metazoa > Chordata > Mammalia > Chiroptera > Hipposideridae > Hipposideros > Hipposideros armiger. The sequence continues at coordinate 594,760 of NW_017731554.1, read as the reverse complement.
TGTTGGCATTACAAACTCCCTCTTGAGTGAAAAACAAAGGACATTTTCCTGGGAAGACACAGGGTGTTTGGATTTAGGCTATGTTCTTTTCAGAGAAATTTATCTATGTTCTATTTGGCATTCAGTGTTAGTATATTGTAGACTTCTTGTATCTGTCAGGCTGAATTACCCCAAGGCTCTCTGGCTTGCATTTTCTTTGCACTTAGTTCTATATTAAGTGTTAGAAGGAATAGAAATAAAACAAATAATCTCAGCAAACAATTATAATTCTAGGAATTTATTCTAATAAGATGATTAGAAAAGTATGAAAAGGCATTTGTACAAAGTTGTTTTCTCAATATTGTTTATAATCACAAAAGTTAGTAGCAACTTAAATGTCCATCATTGAAAGACTGGCTAAATAAATCATTGCATATTTATACAACTGTAAACTTCGTAGTTACTATAAATGATGATAGTCTATATTTATCAATATTAAAATATATCCATAAAGAATTATTAAACTAAAAGGAGGGTTAAAAACTGCTTTATTATTATTATTATTATTATTATTTTCAAGTGTACAGAACAATGCAATAGTTATCCTTTACACCCCTCGCAAAGTAACAACCCCCATCCCCCAACCCACTGCCCTCCCACCCCCAATATCATACTTATCTATTACAATTCCTTGACTCTATTCCCACACTCTACTCCACATCCCATAACTATATGTATATATAATTATTATATATATATATATAATAATACATACAATATTATTCAACATAAGCTTCAGAAATAGGTGGTGCTTTTAATATGTGAACTAATTAATTAACATTTTAGTAGGATGTGTACACGTGTGTGTGGGGATGTGGACCCTGAGAAGAAAGATTCATTTGATGTGAACCCCAAGAAGGAATTTATCTGCTGAGATTCACTCCCCATGGTCAACTGAGGACCAAAATTTTATGAATAATAAGAGTCAAGAGGCCATTTAATGACAAGGACTCCTCACCTACTCTGTTTACTATGAAGAACCTCAGTGTGAACTCTTGGCTTCCCACAGTATGCCCTGCTGTTTATGCCGTCTCAGTCAACCATTTCAGGGATCCTGGTGTTGTATTTCTACCAATAGACTGAGGACCTGCCCTGTCCAATCAGAACTTCACAATTTGGATACTTCATTTACATAAAATGGACCTAATTGAGAACCTGGAAGGAAACTTGTGCTATAATAGGCAGCCTCTTCTTTGTCTCAGTGGAACAACACAATTTAGGTTGCTACCCAAATCTGGTTCTCCTGGGCTGCAGCTCCTTTTTGTTCAAATAAGTGCTTTTTACTCTTTATTACAGTCTAAAATTAATTTTGGCAAAATAAACTAAAATGAATTATCTATAAACTTATTAGTCAAAACGTTAGTATGGTTACTTCTCTGCTTGATGGGACTTTTTAATGAATGTACTTCCTTTTTCATACTTTACCTTATTTATAAATTGTACTACAAATTGTACAATATAACTTTTCATTTTGAAAAAGTTAAGAGAATCCAAGACTATGAGAATTCATTTTAGAGAGTAAAAACAAATTAATAAAGAATATAAGACATTACAGTATTTAAATAATCACCAAAACATAGTTTCCCAGACATGGAACAATATGAATTGAGAAAAGAGGAAAACATATTCAGGTTTTACAGACAAGATAAGACTAGACTTGAGCTCTGGGAGAAAACATAGACACTGGATAGAGAAAGAGGAAGAAGTGCATTTCAGGCAGAGTGGGCAATATGAGTAAGAAAGAAAGATTTGATTGTTGGGTGTGCATCTCAGCAGTATTTAGTGGTGAAAGATGAAATTGTATTAAAAATTCAGAACCAAAGTATTTGGTAAAATCTAAAACAACCACAGCATATGCATTTGATTGTCTCATTATGTTTTTGTTATTTTAAAGCAGAACTTCAATGTTATTTTTAAATATTTATTTATTTATTTATTGGTTGGTTGATTGGTTGTCAAAGTACTCAGCAAGTCCCTTTCATTTTCATTTTTATCTCTCTTTTCTTAGTTAGCTTGGGTTGCTATAACAGAATACAATAGAGTGGGTGGCTTATAAACAACATTTATTTCTCACAGTTCTGAAGCCTGGGAAGTCTAAGGTTAAGGTGCCAGGAGATTCAGTGTCTGGTGAGCGTGTGCTTCCTGGTTCATAAGCTGATGTCTTCTCTGTGTCTTCCATGGAAGAAGGGGTGAGGGAGCTCTCCAGGGTTTCTTCTATAAGAACACTAATCCCATTTATGAAGGCTTAATCCTCATGACCTAATCATCTATCAAAAGCTCCACCTCCTAATACCATCACACTGGGGATTAGGTTTCAACATATGAATTTGGGGGGCACACAAGTACTCAGTCTATAACATACCTCAATTTATTCAGTCCTATGGATAGGGGGTCTTGTACCTTTCCCAGTGCTCATTCAACCTCTTGAGATATATATATATATATATATATATATATATATATATATATACACATATATATATATATTAGACTCTAACAGTTAAAATTTAGAATCAGATCTCATTTGAATTTGATTGTTCACATATCATCTGTAAAACTTGGACAAGTCACATAACTCCTCAAAGCCTCCATTTCCTTGCATATAAAATGGAAATGGTAATAGCTAAAGTAGCCTTGGAGACAAGAGAGAAATAAATATAGCATGTCAGCATGTTTATTCCTTTTCTTATCTTTCTCCTTTTCCTTCTCTCCCACCTTTTTTTTACTACAGTTTTCAGTTTCTAGCCATTTAACTAGAAAATACCACAGAACTTCTAAAATCTGAATTCTGGACATCACTGAATTTATTAGACTATAATTTATTAGGTTAAGCATTGTGGTAACTAAAAGCTAAGGTTCATACATCAACATTTCCATGCACGTTTTAACAAGGACGTTCTAGAAACACATTTCTTTAAGGCAGAAAAGTGTCTTAAATGATGAGAATGATAAGACTTGTGTTGGGCCAGTGGGTAAGAAAGGTCTATTTACGAACACTGAACACATATAGAATATATTCCGTCCCATTTCTGCATCACATGTGTTAGAGACATTCATGCAAGCTGAATGATTTGATTAGAATATTCACCGTCTGAAATGGGCATAATGGAAGCCATTATTCCACATTATAGTTTGGAATATAAGGGCCAAAGAGGATAATGATTTATATGAGATAATTATTTTAAAAACCTAATTATTGTCTTTCTTTCTGACAAGTTGGGAACTACCTTTTCTTCTCATGTCCTGTGGGGATTGATTTTGGTGGACTGTCCCAGAGAAGTTACTTGTTCACCCAGGGACAGGGTTCTTTCAGCTCTCTCCACCCAGGATGCCTTTGTATTCCCTAGAATGGTGAATAAAAGAACAGCCTCACACTGATTCTAGAAACATGGTTGCCTTTCCTCTCAGCCATGACTGCTGAGTAGGAGTCCTCCTGCCAGATTCCCGCATAAATGGAGATTTCCCACTCTGAGGAAGTCCACTCTAAATTTTCTTCCTGAAAGTTAGATTCTTTGGGTAATTTCCCCAAATACTTTAAATATGTATCTATATGTCTAAGATTTTATTATGGACAGGCTTGTGCTGTTTTTACTGGCGGGGTTTCTGTGTCCCAGTAGAATTAGAGGACAAGGATGCACATCAATGGAATGCATGTCCCCAACAGCACATGCTGACATCACTGAGCTCAGCTGTGACCTACCTGGACACCTGCAACCCTGTTGAGTAGTTTCATGTATATAACATTACGTGTTGACTAGAACTTGTTTCAAGTACAACTCTGCATCTGATATGGGACAAAAACCTCATTTTGCATGGGGTCTCTTTGTATTGCACTATAAGCCTGAAAAGAGAAAACTGACTCTGGTGCTATAGGCTCCTTTATCTCTGACCTATACCATTCCCTGCATTATATTCTAGGGTAAGAATTCCTGGAAGAATCATCTACTTCATAACGTCTATCTTTGGAAGCTCCTACTGGCTCACTGCCTTGAATGGAACTTTACACTTCTTTTGTTTTGTTTTGTTACCTTTCTCCCCAAGGACCATGGAGACAGGCACCAGGAAAAAAAGCATTAGAACCTTCTTGTGGGCATCATAGCACCCAGTCATGCTTTATTTTCTATTTTTTAATCCAAGCACTCCTTTCTCTGATTCTGCTTTACTTAAATGCCCTATTTGTTATTTTAAGCTAGAAACACAATCTCTTTCAGGAGACAGATATTTACTAAATTGTTCACAAATAAATGAATAACTATATCACCTATTGGCAGAAGCTTTGGGGTCAGTAAATATAGCGGCCTTGCTCTCTAGCCTCAGGGTGCACTATAATATTCTATGAGAAGAATTGAAGAATATACTTTGATTTCTTATAATCATGTGAAATTCAGGGTTCACTGACTTCTTTTGTGTTTCAAAATTCCTGTGGCCTAACTTGAGGCAGTTTATCAGAGTCAGAAGGCATCTTATAAATAAGCTAAAACTCTCTATATATCTGAGAATTGCAGTCATAAAAGTATAGTTGGAAAGGACCTTGAGAGGCTGTTTTTATGGTAGCATTAATGATTATACAATTCATTTTTAGAGACTGAGTTCCTTGGTGGGCCACCATCACCTTTCTTGTAATTCAGAAGCTAATTCCTAGCATTTTTCCCAGGTCATAAGTTCTTTAATTTTTACTTTGCCCCATCTTTATTGCACACGCTCTGTCCTATCATGCAAGGATTAGACTGCCCCTTCTGTTAAAAACCCGACTTCCATGTCCTTCATCATGTCTATTGGTTTCCAGTGTTCTCATTCTAATTCTAGACCTCTCATGGCAGTGGTTTTTGGGCTTCTCTTCATTAGTGATGCTCAGTCTTTGGGTATACCTTCCATTTTTCCTTATTAGACATAACAGGGACCAAATTCTTATATGTATTGTTTAGGGAAATGCTAGCCATTATAACAACAAACTCCCAAATTACAGTAACTTATAATAAAATGATGTTTCTCACTCTCGTAAGTCCTATGCAATTCTCTACCATACGGTGACTCAGGGACCCAGGCTCCTCCTGTTTTGTGGCTTCTTCCTCCTCTGGGTGTCAGCATTCTCTGACTATAGCCAGAAAATGGTAAAAAAAAAAAAAAGGTACATCTGCTTTTTAACTGCCTCAGTCCAGAAGTGATATATATTCCTTCCACACATATTCCACTGGTGAGAGCTATTCATATGGCCTAATGAACGCAAGTGAAATGTAGTAAACTGACTGGGTACCATTCCTCAGTAATACACTATAGTAGGGAAGGGGTAACACAGTTTTTTTTATTGTGGTAAAATATACATAACATAAACGTTATCATTTTAACCAGTTTTACGTGTACAGTTCAGTGGCATTAAGTGCATTCACATTGTGGTGCAACCATAACCACCACTCATCTTCAGAACTTTTTTCATCTTTCCAAAATAAAACTCTGTAACCATTAAACAATAATTCCCCATTCTCTGCTCTCTCCAGACCCTGGAAACCACTGTTTAAGTTGCTGTGTCTATGAATATGAATACTTCAGATGCCTCATACAAGTGGAATCATACAATAGTTGTCCTGTTGTGTCTGGCTTATTTCACTTAGCCTAATGCGGTTCATCCACATCAATACAGGTGTCAGAATGTCATTCCTTTTTAAGGCTGCATAGTATTCCATTGTATGCATACACCACATTTTGTTCATCCATTCATCTGTCAATGGACACTTGGGTTGCTCTTGCCTTTTGGCTATTGTGAGTAATGATACTATGAACATGGGTATACAAATAACTCTTGGAGTACTTGCTTTCAATTCTTTTGGATGTATACCCAGAAATGGAATTAATGGAGCATATGATAATTCTATTTTTAAATTTTTGAAGAACTGCCATACTGTTTTCCATACTGGCTACATTTTTTTCATAGTGGGGGCACACAATTTTTCATGAATAGCTAACTATCTCTGCAACTCCCATGTTCATTAGCTCTGTGACCTTGTGCTACTTAATTGACCTCCATAAGTGTCATTTTCTTCAGTAAGAAAATAAAGCTAATACTTACTTCACAGGGTTATTTTGGGGATTAAGTAATATAGTGTGTGTGAAGCCTTTAGCATGTTGGGTGGCACATAATATGTGATTACTGTGTGGTTTTTTTATTTCTCCTCTTCTCCTCATACACTCAACATCATTATGTCTTACTTTTCTTCCATTCAGTTCCCTCAGAGATTTAAATGGTGAAAGCTAGGAATTCATGGATTAATGGATTATCCAACCACACCAAATGTGGGACACGTTCTTTTATGAAGAGGATCTCAAGGGCTCAGAAGTTGAGAGTTCCTGTGGCTGGCACACGGGAAAGAGAGTCTAAAACAGGGTAGCCTTCAGCTCTACCCTTTAAGTTGTACTGGCAGATGTTGTCTCTACTTCATTAGTGCTGGGTCTTTAGGGAAAAACTAGTCAACAATTCAGTGACTAAATCATCCTTCTTAAGCCTCTCCACTTTAAAATTTTAATTAGTATTTCTTCTCCTGCTTGAATAATTTTCCAATTCATGTCTCATTTTCTTTCTTATTACTTCAGACCAGCCAGGCTGATTTAAATAAAAAGCTAAGAGTAACACTTGATATGGAAAAGCCAACTCACTAGTCGAGGGGAATGTTGGAGTCAGACTAAATGACCTCAGACAAAATCAGTCCTGATCTCCCTTTACTCTGCCTTGTCCCTCACCTTCACATCAGCCTATATGGGTTTTGAAAGCTCTTTTGTCCACAGGAGCAGCCAGGGTCTTCCAGTCATCAACTGGAGTCAGGATTTTGATTCTGGCCTTGACGCCACCCACCATTAAGTAAGGATGGGGACTCCCACTGCCCTTCCCAGCATCAGCTTTTTCACTTGCAAATTGAAAGAGGTAAATTAGAGACTAAGAATTGAATTAGAGTCTATTGCAGGCTTCAAAAAACTCCAAAGAACCTATGAGCCTCTGCTTTCCTTGGCAATTTGAGGTGCTATGTGATGTCTTCCATACCTTTGATCAAAGTTAAGGAGACATTTACCAGCAGGAAGGCATTTTCTCCTCACACACAGATTTACTTGCGATCAAAATGTTTGAGGATTTTTGTGTACTTACATGGTAATACACAATCAAACACCAGATGCTCAGCATTCAAAACTAGAAAGGTGGCTGAACAATTGAATCTCTTCCATCTGATAAACTCTGATAACTATGAGGCTGACACAGATACCTTAAGGATGACTCAGCCTGGGCTCCCCTCAGACACACGGCCTTAGAACCATGCACAGAGCGATCTGAAGTTGCCAAGAACAGCAGCAGAATTTGAGATGGAGAAGTCTGAGTGGTGGGGACAGGAGTGGCATGAGTTTAACTACAAAACGACAGGCAATGAAGCACTATCAATAAAAGCCCAAAGAGCAAGAACAAATGGAAATGGATGATTCTGAGAGGCCTCTGAGAAGTACCAGATATGTTTTCTAATGCTTTTAAGTGGACTCATACAAGTGTGATTGGAATTGTTTTATAGGAGGCAAAAAATGAGAATTTTGCAACAATGCCACTATATGTTTACAAAGAAAAGGAATGTCATAAATCACCTCCATCTATATGGAGAAAGTATATATATTTCTTCTGCCACAAAATGTCATAGGAAAGAGCATTTTAATATTGGTGTGATAGATTGTTCGTAAGCACAGCCATATTTCTTGACATTTTTATCAAATGAGCACCTTGTTATTTGTATATGAGTATCTACACTATTTATAGCTAACCTCATGTTTTGGATTCTGTCAAAGAGTTTTAAAAAATGGGTAGGGTGTCCTCTGATGTGGTCCAAACCGCCCATTTGAAAAATTGCCCCACTTCTGTTTTCCTCTCCCTCATTTCTTTCAGGTCCTCTCCACTTCAGGGTGCCTGGTGATTCATAGGGGTGCTTGAGTTCTTCTACCAACAAACAGAGTCGTTTCCTATATTCATTCACACTAGGATTTTACTGACTTCATGCTTTCAGGAGCCCTTTCTTGCATTTGAAAAGAGAATGCTGTTTGTGGGGACAATGCCTAAACTATAGAAATAGGCCTTAAATCACTGAATTTCAGGCATAATGACACCTGGCTGATTTAGAGAGATGTATGAGGGCAAAAGAAGCATCTAGTCACATCACTTAGATGACTGCTTATTCTATTTACAATTCAGACATCTTACAACTATACACATAGCATGATCTTTTCTATTAACTTTATTATTGTTGTGATCTATGTTCCAGACTAAATTAAGCTGATATAAATCTCAGATGGTGGTTGACCATAACATGCACTCTATAGATTTATTCCCTAATGAATGAGATGTGGTATGATTTGTCTGGAAATATGACTTTCTGAACTTTCTCCATCGGCTTCCATTTTCCTGCTCATCAGCTTTGGCTGACGATTTTGCAGTCTGTTTTAATCATGTTAGGTAAGATCTCAGCACTGGGCAACACATTGTCATCAGAGCCTCTGCATAAGAGCTACAGGATCCCGTGGCCCACAGAGAGACCTCTGAGGAAAGTCTGATTCAGTTTATTTGAAAAATAACTTTTCTGATACAAAAAAATTGCTATAATTTTACTCACACCAGGAGCCAGTAGCCAAAATTATTGACAAGTCACCTATTAGATTTTATTTCTATTTGCGTATGCCTGAGCATTCAGTCACATAACAATTGTTTTTTTTTTCATTCATTGTTATTTTTTATTGAGATATTTGACATAAAACATTGTGCAAATTTAAGGTGTGCACTATGTTGATTTGATACATTTATATTGCAATATGATTGCTATTGTTACATTAGCTAAATCTATCATGTCACATAATTACCATATCTTCCAGTGTTGGGAACAATCAAGATCCAGTTTCTTAGCAAATTTAATGTTTACAATACAGTTTTGTTGTCTACAATCACTGTTCTGGATATTAGGTCTCCAGGGCTCATTTATCTATTAGTTGCAAATATGTAACATCATTCCTCCTATTCCCCCACCTCCTAGTCCCTGGTAACAACCATTTTCTCTGCTTTTAAAATTTTTATTTTTTTTATTTTTTTATGTAGTCCATGGATAAGAGATATCATACTGTATTTGTCTTTTTTAAAAATATTTTTGTTAAAATATAGCTAACATACAATATTATATTAGTTTCAGGTGTACACCATAGTTATTCAACATTTATATACCTAAAGAAATGATCACTATGATAAGTCCAGCAACCATTTGACATTATCACTATATTATTGACTATATTCCCTATGCTGTACATTACATCCCCGTGATTTAATTGTTTGATACTTGGACATTTGAACCTCTTATTCCCCTTCATCTTCCCCCCTTTCATTAATTTTTCAATCACAGTTGACACTCAGTATTGTTTTATATTGATTTCAGGTGTGCAGCATAGTGGTTAGACATTTATATAACTTAAGAAGTGATTCTCCTGACTAGTTTAGTGCCCACCTGGCATTATATATATAGTTATTACCATATTATTGACTATATTCCCTATGCTTTAATTTACATCCCCATGACTCCTTTGTAATTACCAATTTCTACCTCTTAACCATTTCACCCTGCCCCCAATGCCTTTCCCATCTATCATCCTGATAAATCTAGTACCTATCAGATGCCATACACAGTTATTACGATATTATTGACTATATTCCTTATGCTGTACCCTACACCCCCATGTCTACTTTATAACAACCAATTTGTACTTAATCCTTTCCCCTTTTCACCCACCTTCAAACCCCCTCTCATCTGGCAACCATCAAAATGTTTTCTGTATCTATGAGTTTGTTTCTGTCTTGTTTGGTTATTTTATTCTCTAGATTCCACGTATAAATGAAATCACATTGCATTTTTCTTTCTCTGTCTGAAACTCCATTCAACACAATACCCTTTAGGTCCATCCATGCTGCCACAGATGGCAAGAACCCATTCCCTTCGATGGCCAAGCAATATTCCACTATATATATGTACCACCTCCTCTTTATCCATTTATTCATCAATGGACACCCAGGCTGCCTCCACATCTTAGCCATTGTAAATAATGCTGCAATGGACATATGGATACACACATCTCCTCAAAGTAGTGTTTTGGGTTTCTTTGAATAAATACCCAGAAGTAGGATTACTGGGTCCTTCTTTATCTCTTGTTAAAGCCTTTGTTTTAAAGTCTAGTTAGTGTGGTATAAGTGTTGCTACTCCAGCTTTATTTATTTATTTATTTATTTATTTTTGTTGTTTGTTTGTTTGTTTTGACTGCTGCAAAAAGCTTTATTGTTTCAATTTGGTCCACGGTATGGGAGAGGGCCCCGAGGTGGTTAGAAGGCTGCCTAGCTATTCCAGGGAGAGGCTCAGGCAGAAGCCCAATGCCAGGGGCATGCGGAGGGGCCCCTCAAAGGCCTCCGGGCTCCAAAGGCTCCTAGTCGTGCTTGAGGGTGAGCCTTTCGAAGGGACACTCGCCAAGCCCGGCCTGGGGGCTGGCCAGCCTGCGGAGGTTATCAGGTGGTCGCCCATCTTCTTGATGAATTTCACCTCCTCATCCAGGAAGTGGTTCTCCAGGAAGTCACAGACCTGGGGGTCTGCGCGGGCAGAACCCAGGGCATGCAGATCCAAAAGGGCCTGGTTCAGGTTCTTCTCCACGGTCATAGCAGCTTCCATGGCATCCTGAGTTTTACCCCACTCATCTTGGGAAGGCTTCTGCAGGTCCTGGAAGAGGGCGCGACCGCCACACTGGTTTTGCATCTTCAAGAGACGTTCCGCACCCTCCCGCTTCTCCTCCGCCAACTCACGGAAGAAGTGGCTCATGCCCTCCAGAGCCACATCGTCGCGGTTGAAATAGAAGCCCAGAGAGAGGTAGGTGTAGGAGGCCTGCAGATGCAAGTTGACCAGGCGGTTGACGGCGGCCTCCACCTCAGTGGAATAATTTTGACCACTTGGGAGCTCATGGTTGCTCAGCAGTAAGGAGTTAAGCTCAAATAACGGTGTTAGCTGGTCTCAGAGGCCGAGGATGGCTGAGTTGGTTCCGAAGATTGAGACTGGAAAAGAGGTTGGAGGGTGGTTGGAGGCTGGAAGAGGGGGCGTCCCTGGGTCTGTGCCGTCCAAACACTGTTGAAGCAAGAGACAGATCCGGGGGGACAGCTGAGGAAACTTTTATTTATTTTTTAATTTCCATTTTCATGAATTATTTTTTCCATCCCTTTACTTTCAGCCTATGTGTGTCTTTCAATCTGAAGTGAGTCTTTTGTAGGCAGCATATGTAAGGATTTTGTTTTCTTATTCATTCAGTTACCCTATGTCTTTTTGTTGGAACATTTAATCCATTTACATTTAAAGTAATTGTTGATAGACATGTAGTTATTACCATTTTATTATTCATATTTTTAATCTTTTTTTCTTCTTCATCTTAAAGAAGTCCCTCTAACACTCTTTGTAATTCTGGTTTGGTGGTGATGAACTCCTTTTTTGTTTGGGAAGCTCTTTATCTGTCCTTTGATTCTAAATGATAGCTTTGCCTGGCAGAGTAATCTTGGTTGTGAATTTTGCTTTTCATTACTTTAAATATTTCATGCCAATCCCTTCTGGCCTGCAAAATTTCTTTTGAGAAATCAGCTGTAAGTCTTATGTTAGCTCCCTTGTAGGTAACTAATGCATTTTCTTTATCTGCTTTTTAAGATTCTTTCTTTGTCTTTAACCTTTGTTATTTAAATTATAATGTGTCTTGGTGTGGGCCTCTTTGTGTTCATCTTGTTTGGGACTCTCTGCACTTCCTGGACTTGTATGTCTATTTCCTTCACCAGGTTAGGGAAGTTTTCCATCATTATTTTTTCAAATATGTTATAATTTCTCTCTCTCTTCTCCTTCTGGGACCCCTATTGTGTGAATATTGTTACACTTGATGTTGTCCTAGAAGCCCCTTAAACTATTCTCATTCTTTTGGATTCTTTTTGCTGTTCCGACTGGATGTTTTCTGCTACCTTATCTTTGAAATCACTGATTTGATCCTGTGCTTCTTCTAATGTACTGTTGGTTCCTTCTAATGTATTCTTCATTTCTGACTGTTTTTTTCTAATGTTTTCTATCTCCATTTTTATGTTTCCTATCTCTTTGTTGAAGTTCTCTCTGAGATCATTGAGCATCCTTATAATCAGTGGTTTGAACTCTGTGTCTTATAGATTGCTTGTCTCCATTTTGTTTAGTTCTTTTTCTGGAGCTTTGTTATGTCCTTTTATTTAGAACATGTTTCTTTGTCTTCTCATTTTGGTTGCCTCCCTGTGTTTGTTTCTATGTATTAGGTAGGGATGCTATGTCTCTTTGTCTTAGTAGAGTGACCTTATATAGGTGTGTTGTGTGGCCCAGTGGCACAGTCTCCCTGGTCATCTGAGTTGGGTGTTGTAGGTATGTCCCTTGTGTGTGTTGCCTGTGCCCCCCTGTTGTAGTTGAGGCTTAGTTGCCATTGTCACATCAGTGGGAGGGATTGACCCTTGGGCTGATTGTTTGTGAGGATTCACCATGCGTACAGTGGAGGAGCTGCTGTGCAGGGGCTGACCTTATGAAGCAGGATTCATTTTAGCAGGGTTCTGGCACCTGCCCAGTTTGCCATTTGGGTGTGTTGTCTTTGTATGTGGGCCAGGTGAAGCTTTGGTTTGTTCTGATGCTGGTCACCAGGCATGTCAGCCCCAGGGCCTCCTGAGAGAGGCCCTGCCACAGGCCCAGTTCACCCATAACCTGTGCCCTGCTCAGAGTCACCTGCCATGAGCCACAAAGCTATTGAAGATGGCTACCAGCCATACTGGTATTGGAGGTGCCTTAAAATGCCAAGCTGTGATCCAAGGCCAGCTGCCACTAGTGCCAACCTTGGGGCTGCTCAGCAAGAGGTATGGGACACATTGAAATCAGATGTACTTATTTGGGTTTTGTGAACCTTTGAGAGATTTTAGGAAAGTCCCAAGCATGAGCCAAGACAGGCTGTTTGTATGGAAAAACCACTGGAAGAGGTTTGGGTGGGTCCAAATGTTGGGTGGGTTGCAGTCTTGGGGAATCACCAGAGCAGGGCCAATGAATGGTGTTAGCTAGGTTGATGGAGACTAATATCACAGTTGCTGGCATATGCATGCCAGGAGGAGGGAGGGCTCAACAAAGAAACAATGGATTCTACCAGCCTGTGTGTCTGGGAGATAGCTGCCCCTCTAGCCCTTGCCCTAAAGCCAGACAATTCAGTTTCTCCCCATATGTTTCTGGCACCTTTGGAGCTGCTGCCCCAGTGTTGGAGCTCAAAGTGAGTGAGTCCATCAGTGAGTAAATCTGTGTGTGGGCCCTTTAAGAGGAGCACCTGCATCTGCAGCCACCCTCATCTCACTCACAGACAGAAGTTATGGGGACTTCTCTCCCTAGCACTGGAACCCTGGGCTGGGGAGCCTGGTGTGGGGCTGGGGCCCCTTACTCCTAAGGGTGTACCTCTGCAACCAAGGTATCCCTTCCGATTATTAACGGTGGGTGTAGGACCAGTCTGTTCTGTGTCTCTGCCCCTCCTACCAGTCTCAAGGTGGCTTGTTCTGTCCTTAGTTGTAGGACTTCGGTTCAGTTACACTTCAGGAGCTTCACAATGATGGTTGTTTTGTAATTTAGTTATAATTTTAGTGGTCATGAGAGGAGGCAAACACAACATTTACCTACTTTGCCATCTTGACCAGATAGTCCCATGTAACAATTGTTTCAAGCTGAAAAAAGCAGGGGGAACATGAGGACACCCTGTACTTGACAAGGGGATAAGAAAATTAGGTTTGGATCTACTAAGTCACAGGGCTTTTCTCCTGATAAATTACTTCTGAGGCTGGTGGGGGTAAGAGTGGGGCCACAGAAAGGGATAAAATAAAGAGAGGAGAATTGAAATTGCTTCAGAGGGATTAGCCTTCCCTTTGAGCTGATCTCCTCAGCCAACTGGTTCCTGCCAGCCATGTGAAACAGAGTCAGGTCCCTAGTCACTCTTGCCTCAGTTTTCTTATCCTAAAAGGGGAGTTTCTCTTATGATTAATACAGTTAAAAGAGAAGCACTCTGTGAGGGTGAAAGGTCATCACCTGGACACCAGCGCCAAGAAGGTGCCAACCAGCTTTGCTCTCTTCCTTTGACTGTGCGTCCTCTTTGTTCTTTTCCAGTTTCTGTCTTTTTCAGTCAGAATTAGATCTTGAGCTGTCTTTAAACTGCAGTTGGCATAACTCAGTGTTCTTTGAAAATCTTACTGAACAATAAACACTCTGGAGTATCTCCTGATGTTTAATAGGTGTCAAATAATAATAATTTGCTGTTAATAAAAATGTTAGTTTTTTAAAGTGACATAGAATTGACTTGTTTTTCTTTCTGTACAGAAAAATCTATTTAGCTATACAATGGCACCCCAGAGGATGTGGAGTGGTGAATAACTTAATAATTGCATAAAAACATTTTGCACTTCAACAAAACACATAAAAGTGGAATAACCTTTTGGTTTAAAATAAACTTTATCTTATAGGGAATTTTCCCCATTTGTTCTTATGCTTTCAAAGGTCAGTAAGAAAAGTGACATTTTTTTTATTAATGTGTAAAAACTAGAATTTTATTAAAAATAATCCTAATTAATTGTATATGCCTGACCAGTGTATTCCACAGAAAAAAAGCTGCAGGCTTTATCTAGAGTTTATGAACTATGAATTTTACTCATGGCTATTATTATAAGTTCCCACTGTTGGGCATTAACATTAGAGTGATACCTGGTAAAAAAAATTTCATACTTGGTTATCTGAATCAATTGAAGATACTTCTGTAAGGAAGGATACTATAGATTAAACTAGAAGAATCCATGTGGTTTTATGATTATTGTTGTATCATATAATTCTACATTTAGAATGTATGTACTAGTTAATCTGAAAGATATAAGATTTGGTTTTTTCATTCTCACCAAAAGCAATTTGGAGTAGTAAGGAAAGCTCAGAATTCATTCCAGTGGATCTAGATTTGAGTCTTGGCACTATGATTTATTCATGGTATAATTGAGAACAGAATAGGTTTTGTCCTCTGTGACTTGAGATGAAATGAGCTTATTCTATTTTTCTTATCTTTCAGGGTTATTGTGTTCAAAAAAGATAATAACATGATATTCTGTAAATTGCAGAAGACTCTGGGAATGAAAGATTCTATTTATTAATGATATTAGTATACGGAAATAGTAGGCTGACAATGGAAATAAAAAAATAAGAAAGGAGGGAAAGCAAAATACATTTTTGGCAGGACACTTGTAACAGGCATTTAAATTTGTTTTAGCATATTTAATTTCTCTCTACATTGTGAATGAAATGATAAGCAATCCTTCAATTCCCAAATGAGAAAACCAAAGGTCAGAGCGTTTAAGTAACTTGCTTAAGATCACACAACTTGTAAGCACTGGAGTTAGTACTTCTTTCATTACATCACCGATCTTTCTGGACAGAAGATTTTTCTTCTTTCAAAAACAGCTCCCTGCTGGAGAGGATGATATGCACATTTATTTACTCATTTGTTTGTTTAATAACTATTTATATTTCAACACTAAGAAGCCATTGTTCTTGGTTCTGTTGTGGAAACAGAAATGAATAAAACACAACCCTTTGTGCTTATGCTTATCCACTGTAACAGTTAATTCTTGGTTTTCCTTGTTGATGACACAGCGAAGAGCAACTAAAAACACTGAAAAATAGGTGTTCTATAAGTAGATTCTCAGACCAAGGGTGAAGTTTTCTAATTTGCCTCAATTTCTAATTAAATAAAAGCCAAGCAGAAAACTTTGTTGAGGTTGTTTTTGTTTGTTTGTTTGTTTGTTTTGTTGTTGTTGAAAATCAAAAACAAATCACCATAATTCTTAAGATTGATGGCTATGGAGTCAGAAATGCTGTGTTCAAATTCTAGCTGCATTTACCAATTAAACACTTGGAAAGTTACTTCTCTTAACTTCAACTTCCTTATGTGTAAAACATATTTTGAACTGTAAAATTGGAATAAACCCTTACCCCAAAGTCATTAAGAAGATTAAATGAGTGTGTGTGTGTGTGTGTGTGTGTTTAGGGGTATGTGTGGGGGGTGTGGGTGTGAGTGTGTGTGTCTACCTGGTGTATAAAGTATATTAAGCACTCAGCACAATGTCTGTTTGGCAAGCAGTCCTCAAATTATAGCAATTACTATAATCATTTTGTCTCTGAGGACTCAGGATTTAAAGAAACACAAATCATTATTCTGAATGTCTGTTTTAATGGCAAAGGGCAGCAGATCTAAATAGCTTGCTTAGTATATTCCTAGGTTTAAATCTAGGAATATTTTAAGTTTATTAAATTGGATTGTTTTATTATTTTTTAACTAAATTCTTGGTAACAGTTTTTTGTTGTGCTGTTCTCATAAGAAGGTGTGACAAAAAGAAAATTCTAGCTAATTAAATGTTTGAATTACTTGACTTCCAGAAAATTACAATTTTATTGCCTTTGACCTTAAAATATTCCCTTTTTTTTCCCTGACAACTTCACTTTAATTATAGTTATTACATTTATGGAATGCTCACATTCATCAGACACTGTTTTAAGTGATTTCCATGAATTAATTTATTCTTCTAAAACCTAATGTAGTAGGTACCATTTGGTGTGGGCCTGCAGACACCCAGAGGAACATAAACCAAAAGAACAACAAACACTAGTGGAGCTATAGCTTTAAAGACCTGAAGGAGGACCATTTTACAGGTGAGGGCACTGAGGCACAGGAATGTCAACCTGTCCAAGTGTGGAGGCTAAGGGATGAACAAGCAATAAACAGCTTGACTCCCAAGCTCATGTTTCCAACATCTCTAGCACACACCTGCCAGAATGACAACTAATTCTATATGTTTTTCGGGACATAGTGAAATCAAGACTTGTCCCAGTGAAGACACAACCCAGGTGCAGGATTGGTGAGCCCCACTGGGCCTGGGACAGGCCAAACCTTTTCCTCAGTGCATTGTGGTGAAGCAAGAAGATAACTGGACTGGGGATTAAGGGCATAAAATCTGGCTTAAAGTCTGATACCCGTTTGCTGTGTGACCTAAGTAAGTGACTCTCTAGTCCTCAGTTTCCTCATCTATAAAATGAGGGAATGGACAAGGTGATCTCAAGGGACTCTCCTTGGCTCTATAAGTCAGTGCTATTTAAGTCTGGGACGTGTAAAATTAGGCAAAATCACCTGTATTGGAATTGCTGTTGGTTAAGGTGATTATTATAAATGGCCACTGATAAAACTGCTTATTTAAGGAGGAGAGGGAGCCAGTGATTTTTTTTTCTTTTTTCTTGTAATAGTCTGGTCCAGATCCACTGGATTAGTTAGATGTTCCTTTAGAAAGCAAAAAGCTGGGTCCTGAAAGAATGTGGCATAGGGCAGGCAAGTTTTGATGGTGCTGGAATGAAGGTGGGAGAGCACAGAAGTTCGGGAGCTTAGAGAGTTGCTGGCAAGTGGTTGCAGAGGATGACAGGGAGCTGCAGGGGAGAAGCAAGTGCCCAAAAGCTGGCGGTGAGAAAAGCTGAGGTGACTCTTCACTTCTGGAAAGAATACCCTTTTTTAATGGAACTTTTCTCTTTTCAACAACCCATTTCTGGAAGTTGACATGTTACTTAAGTTGGCCAATCGAATACTTCTTTAGAATTCTTCATTACAAAATTATTGTAAGGGTGAAATTCAGGGAATCAATAACGCAGTTAGACTTAGCTAGTTTGCAGTTTGCCTCACCACAGAGCTCATTATCTAGCTACCTGTAATTAGACTTTGTTTTCAGTTTAATCCATCCCGATATTCTTCTGTTTTCTCTTTGTTTCTTCTCCCACTGATTAGCTGAAGAACTCTGCTTGTTCCCATTTTCAAGTCTGCTCATATCTTCTTAGTTAACAAACATCCTAAACTGAAAAGAGCAGCTTCTTTAATCCTTGGGCACCCTGACCATCAGGACCCAAGATCACAGCTCCCTAGCAGTTCTCAGATGGCTATGGACAATGAGATTTAAGATAACATTGAGGCAGACCAAACTGAGGCCTCAGAAGACCCTAGGAGGTGACTTGTGGACTATTAGCCCTGAGGCCTGCTCTCCTTTGTTCTTTCCCATTTACCTGCCTATAAAACCTCTTAATCATTTTGGCTCATGGAAAGTGGATGACTCTGCCATCTTCCCTAGCTGCCAGCATCTAGAATAAAGGACGCTTTTCTCCTCACCAAACCTTGTCACTCTAGTGTTTTAGAGTCTGGGTGGCAAGCAGCACTGAACCTGAGTTAGGTAACATTATGAGTAGAAGGAAAAAGGGGCAACTCCTCTCTGGTGGTGGGATGTGAGGCACAGGACCTGTCAGCAGCTTGTTCTTTTTAATTTGCTGCAGAAAAAAGCATATCCTGGTGATACTGGAGTCTCTAGTTCCATCTGTTCCAGAAGCCAAGCTCACAAATCTATTTTTTAAAATGTAACCATTTCTTGGACTCTCTAGGCTACAAAAAAAAAAAAATCCCCTTGTGTCTAAACTACCATGTATTGGATTTCTATAACTTGAAAAAAGAAAATAACAAGAACAATTCAATTCACTAATAATTGAATTCAAAATCAATTAGACTCTGAACCCACAATCCATGAACCACTTAAAGAAGGATGTAAAATTTTATTGGTTGTTGCATTTTTCTCTGGTAAAGATGCATAGCATTCATTAGCTTCTCCAAGGGGGGTATGATCCAAAAAAGATAAGAACAATTGCACCAGGGAGTTTGCAGGTAGGGGTGAGATCATTTCTGCAGGAGTTCAATAAACAGCCATTGAATGAATTCCGCGCACAAGTAAGCACCTGCTGAGCTTCAGATATGGCACTTGGTTCATCAAGGACACAAGGTGAATGGCATGGCCTCAAGCAGAGGTCATCTTGTGGGTGAGATACACAGCTCAAGTGAAAGAGAGTGGACTATTTTTTGCAACAGAGGCACACAGTTTAGGCCTCTTTGGGAAGCAGAAGCTGATGGCTAATTCTTCCTAGGGGGTCAGGAAGGCTGAGCAAAGTGGTTTGCATGTGCTTAAGGCTCCAAAGTCTGGGCATAGCCTCATTCACCTGTGTAGCATAGTGGATGGGAACTCAGACTCCAGCATCGAATTGAGTTCAAATTCTCCCCAGTCCATTTAGTAGCTCTAAGACTTTGGACCTGACATTGCTGAGCCTGAATTTCCCCATTTATAAAACTGAAATAGTAATAGTATCTACCCCCAGAAGGTGGAAGGCTGGCCACAACAGTTTGTACACAGTAAGAGCTCAAAAGCTGCTGATGGTGATTGTTTAATAAGAGGAGATGATAGAGCAGAATCCAGGCTGAGGCAGCAGTGAGAACAAAGGTAGAGGCAGGGTTTCTGTATTATGATTGAGAGCAGTAAATGAGGTTTGTTTGGAACCCAGTGTCCATCAGATGTCTTTGGATAGTTAAATCGGAATGACTTGGAATCCAAGCTCATGAGTTTGGGAGGCGATGAATGGTCATCAAAATGTCCTATGCAGAGGAGTAACATGATTGCAGCTGAATGTTAGTTAGGATGCAAACTGGCTGCAGTGTAGAGGGGAACAGCCCAGTGGAGATCTGGTAGATGAAAGAGAATAGTAAGGACAGGGTTGCCCTGCAATTAAGAGCTTAGGCTTTGGAGTGAGACAGACCTGATTTCAATTCTTGCCTCTCTCCCTTACTATTTATATCACTTTCAGTAATTTACTCAGATTCTCCAAGACTTAGTCTTCAAAATGATGGTGGGAATAGTCCTTCCTACATGGGATTGTTATGAGTCACAAATGAGATCATGCATGTAAAAGTTAATTTTTTAATCTGGCACATAGCAAAACATTCCATTTTTAGTTATTATTATAATTTTGGAGAACCATGAAGAGGCATTTCTCCCAAGGCTGAGTTTTCCTGGGTGTTAGCCCACTCTCATCTCAGATGTGGTAGATAGGGCTTGTCCAGGAAAGATTCCCTAGACCAAAGGTATCCAACACTTGTAGGGTCTAGAAATTAGGCCCTGGTAGCTCCACTTCCCTTTCTTCCAGCATCTTTCCACACTTAGCAGTACCCCCACTTAGCATTTGCTGTTCTTTGTGGTTTATGTTACTCTGGGTGTTGGCAGTCCCACAGCAAATGGATGCCCAAACTTGGTTATAAATATGACCCAGCAGTGGCCATCATCACATCAATGCCTGTTTCCTGCTGAGCACATGATCTGAGTAGCAATCAGTCCTCTCCATGAACAAAGGCTAAATACTTGGGCTTGTTGTTTAAAATGAGCAAAATATCTGTGACATTTGTAATGTAATTCCAAGACAGGGGGGGGGGAAAGCACTTCAAATGGAAATTGAATTGTAAGCTAAAAAATGAGAACCCATTTGTTTATTTTTGAAATCCAAGCTCATAATGGTTGATTCTTGTTTGAAAATACTGAAGATAAATTGGGAGGAAAAAACCACTTTTTACGGGAGGTGTTTCAGAGCATGGTGCAGGTGCATATGGCCAGGTCATTCATTCTATGATTTGTAGCTATATTTTATTGATTTGAGAAAAGCTTTCTTTCAATTGTATTCTCATTCAATTTCATCTTTGAAATTAATAAAAAGCTGGCTCCCCCCATGCAATCTGTTCCCCTCAAATCCATTGGACATTAAAAAGATGCAAGGTAACATCCTCCAAAAGAATTGATATACTTGACAATTATGTAGTGGTTACTAATTTCTTTGTAATTCATGTTGGTGGTGATGATTATGATAAACATTTATATGGTACTAACTATATTCCAGGCAATATTCTCAGAGCTTGGTGTTTTATTAACTCATTTGATTTTGACAATCTTATAGATAAGGTAATATTGTTACTCTATTTTATGTGAGAAAACTGAGGCATAGGGAGGTTAAACAATTTGGCCAAGGCCACAGCTAGGAAGATAAGGAGTTAGGATTCAAACTCAGACAATCTGTCGATCATATATCTTTAAGCACAGTTTTATCATGACCAAATCCATTTGTATTCTTGTGATTTTTTGTTGCTAGCATGTTAGTTTATCACCTAAATTAAGATTAATGAGCACCAATGTAATAGTTTTATTAAAATTTCACAAAATAGGAAGACAAACTGGCATGTCATATAAACACTGCAGAACATTACAACCTTAAAAGTACCTTAGTCCCTTTATTAGAATTATGGTTGCCAACTTCATGTTCCTACCCTTTTACGTTCCTTTCCCCTCTAGGTGGTTTCTTACTTTCCTCATGGTTTCCCAAATTTCTTTTTTCTTTATATTTTCTCACCTATTTCCTCTGTTCTCCCATTCAACTTGTCTTCCTATTGCCATTGTGCTATAGCACAAATATACTTTCTTCCTAGAAATGAAGCAACAAATTTACCTCTTTAGGAATCATTTTTCTATACCCAAGAGCATGTGTCAAATATATGAACAATATTTAAATCGATTCTGACATCAATTCCTATGTGTGGGTTCTTTCTATATGACAAACAATTCTCCTATACCAGCTGGGTGCCCTACTATTCAACTCAATTTTGACACTACCTGGAGATAGCATCAGGTTCCACAGGTTAAGGGCTCAGTGCCACAAGACTGCCTTCCACTTCAGATGCCAATCCCAAACCCAGGTTGTTATCTGTGCTTCTAGCTGACTAGCTGCAAATCATAGGTTCCCATGACCCTTTCCTTGGGCTTTGTTAATTGTCTAGAGACACTCACAGAACTCAGAAAACCAGTTTATTCACTAGATTACCAGTTTATTACAAAGGATATTAAAAGATATGAATCAACAGCTAGTTGAAGAGATAGATGGGACGAGGTCCAGAACACAGGAGCTTCTGTCCCTGTGGAGTTGGGGCCCTGCACAGAGGCATCAGGATGCATTCTGGGTCACCAAACTGGAAGCTCTCTGAATCCAGTCCTTTTGGATTTTTATGGAAACTTTATTATATAGACATTATTGACTAAATGATTGTTTTTGGTGATTAAACTCAATCAATCTCCAGGCTTTCTCCATACCCCAGAGGTCAGGGGTTGGGGCTGAAATTTCCAATCCTCTAATCACAAAGTTGGTTCCCCTGAGAACCAGTCTCCATCCTTTGGTTACTTAGGGGCCTTCCAAAAGTCACTTCATAAACATAACAAAAGACCTTTCTGCCCTCATCACTTAGCCCTTCAGTATGGAGAAGTCAAGACTAACAGGAATAAAAACCAACTGTAAATTTTTGACAGGATCCTATTGGGTTTTGGAGGGTTGGGGTGAGAATGGATAACAGGGCTGATTTCTAATGGGTTTTCTCATTATGAACAATGGAGATTGGGATGGGGACTGAAGGGATATATCAATGAGGATAGGTTAACTTTTATGTTATCTTGTGGCAACAAAGAGCCCCCAAATCTTAGTGGTTCTTAGCAATATAGGTTTATTTTGTGTTTCAGTCATATGTCCAGCATGGCTTGGCAAGAATCTCTGCTCATCAGGGTGTCAGGATGACGAGCTCTCCATTTCAGAAGATGCTTCCATGGTTGATAACCACAGCAGATGGTAAGATACATAGGAAGTAATATACTAGCTCTTTAATGTGTCTACCTGGAAGTAGCACATCACTTCCATTAACATTTTTTTGACCAAAGGAGGACTTCAAGGGGGTGTAATCTTATGAGATCTATGAGAAAGCAGAGAGCCAGGATCACTTGGTGAACAGCACTGACAGCTGCCACAGAACTATAAAAACCACACGGTCCAGGCATGAGTTTTGTGGATCAGGAAAGTGCAATCCAGCAATGTGGATTTTGCCAGCCAACCCCACAGCTATTAAGTGGCAAAAACTCTGACACTGTGCTCTTTTTGTCATATCCTCCTGCCTCTTTCATAGAAGTGCCATCAAATAAAATACAGGTGCATGGTACACATTAGTTACACAAAAGACCTCTTTCTTCTGCAAAGTGTGCATGACATACATAAAAAAATTATTGGTTGTAAAACAATATCTATGATAAATGTGTTTATGGTTCTATAATGTAATCACCATCCAATAATAATTCTCTAGTGTTCCCTGCCTTCTCTAGTTTAGAAGGGTTATTGAGAGGCATTTTTAAATTTCTTGATTTACTACATTTTTATCTTCTTTATATCCATAGCTTCTAGAACTGTGATAGGCCCACTGCATTCTTAAATTAATGAAGATAACCAGCAAAAAGCTAACTAAAGAAGTTTAAACCAATATTTTAAAACATTTGTTGTTCAATTAAGTTTCTGTACAGTAAAGAGTGAACTCAGCAGGTTGGCAGAATTAAGTACTATCCAGTGATGACTCCACTGGCCTAGAGCACCTGAAACTCAGGCTGGTTCTTTGTGGATTCCTTCCTATGTGCCTTTTGCTTTTGCTGACTTTAATCCATATCTTTTTACTGTAATGAACTATAGACATGAGTATAACAGCTTTCCTGAGTTCTGTGAGCCCTTCTATGGGTTCACTGAACTTACAGGTGGTCTTGGAGAGTCCCAACAAGGATTCCAAGTAGTAAGAAGAGGCATTCAAGATAATTCCATTGATGAATCTTTTACAACTAGCCATCAGGAAAACAGAAAGGGTGCTGGAGAGGTGCTGTGAGTGGGGGTAACTGAGTGAGTACCAACCTGAATGAACTTGTAGAAGGGTAGAGCAGGATGGTCTGGGATTTGACAGAGGACATGTAGATGTACATTAATGTAGGCATAAACAATCAGTATGAGTAGTTTAGTAATGATGGAGCAGAATGTTATTTGGAGGCTAATATCCACTATAGGAAAGAATAACAGACATCTCCAAATTGGGACTTTTAACCAAAGGTAATTATTTGGTTATTTGCTAAACCACTGTCTTTTCTAATTATTCTGTTACAAAATGTTAATGGAGACTTGCTCCAGGTTATAAAACAGAAAACTTGTGAAATGCAAACATGCCGTGTTTATGAAAACGCAATAACGCATTTGCAGCTCACAACTGGCAATAATTAAGGTTGCTATTTTCTCAAACAATTGGTTAGTTTTGGGAAAGAAAAGTGGAAACATCAACAGGTTTAATGAATTCGCCATTGTTCTTACTGCATATTTGAATTTGTATAAGTCTACATAATCAATCAATGAGTAAAAATATACCTTTGAATTAAAAGAAGAAAAAGCCCACTAACTACTTTTACAGATTTTTAAATTTTGTTTTATTTTTTTATTAAATTTTTTTTCAATTACAGTTCATAGATTTTTTTAAAAAATGTATGTTATTATTGGTATGAACATTTCCCTTCTTGATTGAAGAGTGTCTCAAGTGCCCATTTGTACATGGATTGGTTCTCTTGCTGAGTCATTTTGCAATTTGAACCTTGAGCTATTCATTCATATTAAACAAAGTAATATGTTAAATTACTTTGCCAACTGTAAAGTGTTATACAAAAGTAAGCATTACTAGTCATTCTTATGGTCAATGGCCCACTGTATATTGTGAATAGCTTCTTATGCTTTTTTCCAGCTCAAGCATATGTTTATGGTAAATAGGTATGTCATAACTTTGGGTTTGGCTGGATGTGGTCTGGTTGATAAGAGCAGGCTGAAGCAGACAGGAAGGATTGAGGCCTAGAAAAAGATCTGTCCATAAGATTGGAAAGTCGCAGAAGTGAGAGGAATAACAAGCTAGTGTTGTCGGAGAGTGGGCCCTCCTCAGCGTGAAGTCCAGGTCCTTGGCAACTCGAGCAAAGAATTGAACGAGACAGCGGAGTAAATTAGTGAAAAAGTAGTTTATTAGAAGAGATAGTACGTTTCAAAGAAATAGAAGTGGGCCCGAGCAGTAGAGGGTGGTTCAAGGGCCCTCATTAGAAGAGAAATTACATGGCAAAGAGTTTGGAGTGGGCCATGTGCAAAGGCGAGGCTCAAAAGGAAGGGGTCAAAAAAGGAAGAAGCAGTCAAAAAGAGGGAAGCTGTCCAAAAGGGTGGGCTTCCCAGGACTTGGAGTTTTTATCCCCTTTTCTCTAGAATGGGCGATTCCCATCTGGGCTTGGGACCACTGAATTGCCACCTGTAATTGACAACAGGTTATTAACTAATTTCTTTAGACTGCACGTGTTTCTTCCCAGAATTCAGTCTGTTTTTAATAAACAGTCTTGTTATTAATAAACTTCGGGGCATATGTATGATATTATAATAATGGTATAATGAACCTGGGTGAAATGAAGGTCATTATGGCCTTTACTGCGCAGGTGTAAGTGACTGCTCTAACCCAGTCAGGTATTTTGTAGCATTTGTTTCCCTGTAGGGGTAGATAGTTACAATGAAAAGAAGCTTTGGTTGTAGAGGGGAGGTCACCCGGGAGGTCACATTTTGTGGGACGTGCAGGAATGCAGGGATCCAATGCCTGTCTCCAACTGCCTGCCTTGCTTTCCCCTTGAGAGACGTGATCCCCATAAAACCTCTATGGGAAGCTGAGGGACAGGTGGTCTCTTCTTCTGTGTCTGCTTCCTGCTGGGCAGGGGCGTAGAGCAGTCCCTGCCTATTGGGGGATTCACGGAACTCTCGCCCTAGCTGATCTCAGATGAGAGGAAGGGGTCTTGAGATCCACCCAGAAGAGCTTGCTGTCTTCTTTGGTTGTGACTGGCACTCTTGTTGGGGTGCCCTCTGCATCCCCAAGGCTCCTAAATGAGGAAAAATATTAATAAATTCCTTAAAGAGCAGAGCTCAAAGTTATTGATGTTGGGTGGCTACGGGTTTGGAAAGAATATTAGCCTTTAATGTTTACAATCAACAAGTATACTGGCCTGGGTAAAAGTTAAGACCTATTTAATTTAGTCTCTGGGATGGGATTATCCAAGAGTTAGGTGGGGAATGGCTTGGGGAATGTTAGGAAGTCACAGGCTTTTAAGTAGTTATCTAAAGCCAGGGAGGGTGAGAGATATTCTGTGATTCAGTCTGGGGGCAATCTTTAGTCTAGGCTTCAAAACTGATTAGAGGAATAATCAAAGCCAGTGGCCAAGGAACTAAGAAACTAGGGAGAAGACTTAACATTTCTATAGGAAAGAAACTTAAAAGTCTTTGGTGGGGGTGTGGGGGGGAGCTGCTCAATTGGCCCCCACACTAGGAAAATATTTTGGCAGGTAGAACACAATCCATGGGTATAGCAACTAAGTGATGGTATATCTGGAAATATGCAGAGCCTGGGAGAGGACAGTATAGAATCACGGAGCATAGTAAAGCAGTTAAGCACATGGCCTGTGGGATCACAGACATAGATTTATCAATCAAAGGCTGTAGGTTTGGGGTAAAATAAAGTTAAGCCTGAATTTTCTCAAATATAAAATTGGATAAAAGCAACCTACTGAAGGAGTTACTGTTAAGATAAACTTGGAAAATACACATGAGACATTAATATAGTCCCTGACAGATAGTAAGTAAGTGCTCATTGACTGTTAGCTCATACGCGTATATAACGGAATACCATGTGTTTAGGTCACAGCGGTTCTCAATCTTCCTAATGCCGCAACCCCTTAATACAGTTCCTCATGTTGTGGTGACCCCCAACCATAAAATTATTTTCATTGCTACTCTATAACTGTCATTTTGCTACTGTTATGAATTGTAATGTAAATATTTTTGTTTTCCGATGGTCTTAGGCGACCCCTGTGAAAGGGTCGTTCAATCCCCAAAGGGGTCGCGACCCACAGGTTGAGAACCGCTGGTTTAGGATGACTCGTTTCAAGTCAGAATCGTTTTCAGCTGTGTGGAGAGGGTTGCTTCTGTGGCTTAGGACCAGGCGCATCCTCTTAGGGAGGAGGGTGGGAGGAAGGTAGCTCAGTCAGACCTGCAGACCACCTGTTACCATGTGAAGCAGGATGCACAGAGCCTGGATGGCGGAGACACACTTGTTATTTGTCTCATTGCTGTGGGAGGTGAGTCTTCTCTCAACAGCTGCGGCACCTCACCTTGCCCATGAATTAGTCAACAGATGGTGCTTCCAGGCTTTGCTGAGCTCCCTGCAAGCAATCATCTCTTTCTCATCAGCCTGGTATAAGTTTATGACACTTGGATCATAGGGGTGTGTGTGAATGGCAGTTTCTTGACACACAGAGAGGCGGAGGTGGTGTGGAAGGAAAAGCCCCAGCATGGGCATTTCAGTGAACTGAATAGAGCGGCACACATCCTATTACATAGTGTCAGAGGTAACGAGACATTAACAGTGCTGGAGGTCCACTGACAATGTATTTTAACACTTCATTTGACTTAGAATGATTTTAATTATTTAAGATCACTTGAGCAAAACAGATCCAGCCATTTGCAAAGGACACATGGGCCATAAAAGGCATTAAATAAGCCCAAGGAAAGTTCCTCCAGGAAATGCAAAGTATTTGCATTAGCTCTTCATTCTGAGATCTGAGTAAGAACAGCCCCTGTAACTAGCGGAAGGAGTTGATGCGGAGTGTCATTCAGGCAGACAAGTGGGTAGTTCAGAGGCCA
Organism: Hipposideros armiger; assembly: GCF_001890085.2. Classification (NCBI taxonomy): domain Eukaryota; kingdom Metazoa; phylum Chordata; class Mammalia; order Chiroptera; family Hipposideridae; genus Hipposideros; species Hipposideros armiger. Next base: position 567,149 of record NW_017731554.1, on the reverse strand, counting down.
AACAGTTCATCAGCATGCATGCACCTTACCATGGTAACAATGAACAGCAGAGACGTGCCACATGCTGAGGAAGAAGAACTTGGAGGGGTGGAACAGATGGCCTGTTTTCTGTTTCTACTTTGGGCATGACAGATGAGCAATGGATCCAATTATATCAGTGGAAGAGGAGAGCCATCTAAGACATTTGCGATCTCGGGGGCTGGCTGTGGAGCCATAGAGCAGCATCAGGTGCATTCATGCAGTACCTGCTCAGGTAGCCATGGTAACTATTGGCATGCTCCAAGAAGTCATACCCTGGACCACACGTCACTTGGGAAAGGAAGCATGAGGATGGGAACGGCTACCACCAAGCCCAGCAGATAGGTTCCTGCAGTCTGTGCAGACATTGTGGATATGGACACTACCTTCATCACAAAAGACTGAATTAAAAGGAAAAAAAAAGACCTTCATTTTAAAAATTCATTTGTCAAAGAAAGATTAAGTGTTCACTTGTGCAGTGATGCCTCAAGTGTTTCCCATGAATGCTGAGTAGAGAGATGATCATTTCACATTAAAGTAAATGATGAGCATATGTCCTAAAGGAGCTTTCTCTAAACTTGGTTTTGTAGTACACGGTAAGTGTAACTCATTAAAAGATTCCTTGTCAAATAAATTTGGGGAATCCAAGATTAAGCAGATCTCTTTATAAAGAAGCACAGTCTTTAATTTATGGCATGAGTTATAAATATTCAATCACAGCATATAAAATACAGCATTCCCAAAGGTTATTTATTTATTTATTTATTTATTTATTTATTTAAAGATTTTTATTGGGGAATTGGGGGGATGGGAACAGTGCTGGGGAATTGGGGAAAGGGGAACAGACAAGTTGCTGTCGTTTTGTTCCTCAATCTAGTTGTGGAGGACGTTGCTTCACTGGCCCAAGTTGGCACCATCATTGCACTCTTCCCAGGTGAGGCAGATCAGTCGCCGGCTTCTGGACGGCCGCTCACTGCGGCTGCTGGCCGCTCACGCTGGCTGCTGGCCACACACGGTAGCCCATGGCAATCCACTGCCACAGGGACTGCAGCCCACGCCGTCGCCGGCGACTCACGGCAGCCCAGCTCCAGGTTGAGCTGTTATTCAGCATCTTAGCTGTGGAGGGCAGTGTCACTGGCCCTCATATGTGGGATCCGAACTATTTATTTATTTTTTAAGCTGAGCCATCCTGACACCTGTTGGCAGCTCAGCGGTGGCTCAGCTCGGGCCAGAAATCGAACCGCTGTTGGTCAGGGCTCAAACTCTTGAGCGAGCTCTTAATCAACTGAGCCACTTGACCTCCAAAGGTTATTTAAATAGTCCTTTTTATCTGGAGCATTTGGCTGAAGAGGGAGCAAGGGTATATTTTAAACTAGTGTTTTGCAGAAGCCGCTTTGGAAAAGGCTACTTTGGAGCCCTTTAGGAACAGTTATGTTTGGAGCTGGTGACAAAAATCACACAAATTAAAACTGTAAAAATGATTGGGATGTAACGGCTCAATTTAAGACCATGAAGACCGTTCCTTGCATTTTCTCCATATGTGAAATCAGGATAATACCCCAGTCTTGAAATTTTCATGAACTCCTTGATGCGTGTGGCTTGTTGTTTGGGCTTCCTTAATGTTTCTATGTAGTGCTTCAAGTCATGAGGATGAAATAGAAGAGTTTTCCAAGTAGGAGGTACGAAATGAAAATTAAAGTTATCTAATGGTTGACGTGCTACTTTGTGCTGCAGAAGGCTTACATTCCAAAGGCCTTGACATTCTCAAAAACCTTGTTGAAAAACGTCATTCCCTAAGGAGTCGGGTCTAGGCTCTGTTCAAGTAAACAGTTAATATATTCATCCCCCAGTAATCTTTTGCAGTGATAAAATGGCACATTTCTGGTCAGAGTTGTGATAAACAAGTTCTGTCTCAGAAAACGTATCCTGAATAATGTAGAATTCTCCCTCCAATGTATACTAGGTAAATATACTCAATTACATGTTTACAGACCACTAATAATCAAATCAGCCTAGAAATTCTTCTGCTTTATTTGTATTCTTGTGGAATCTAATTGATAGCAGACCTCTAGTTCAATATTTAATGACTCTTCTCAGGAAATCTTCACCGATAATGAAAAGGACAATGGAGCCTGTAGTGCAGCAAGCTGACAACCAAAAATACCACAGTTGGGCTTGGTGAGCAGGATCTAAAGAGGAAGATGCTCCCTCCGAGGCTGCTGTTCTTAGGTGAGCAGGAGCTTCTGCATCTGCCAATCCCACGCCCTTCTCAGGCCTCAGACAGCTGTTCTTTAGCATTGGGCAGAGCTGCTAACTAGAGGGACTAGTTAAGAGATGAATGAGCGTGATCAGGTGGAGGGGTCAGGGGAAAGGAGTGCATGCTGCACAGAGGCACGATCTGGTCTGAGGGGTAAGGGGCTGAGGTCCATCCAGGCTCTTCTGCAAGCTCTGGGCTCAGAGCTGCACCTGGTAAATCACAAGCCAGGGCAGCATCGGGGCCACTGGGTCTGCTAATGTGTTCTCATATATTACACTGAGAGCTGCCCGCTTGGATGACCTCCACAAATCTTGTAACTTGGAGATAAGTGTGCGGGAGAAGTAAGTGCTGTATTTGGAAAGAAAAATTAATCATCCAAATTAAGTGGGAAGATTCTGGTTGATGCAGTAAAAACATCATTGAAGGGGAAAGAAGAGGTGATAGAGGGGTATGGGGAAGAATCTGCTCACATATGTGTGACTCTATTGTTGTAAGCAGGAACTCAAGCTCAGTATTTCGAGTTCAGTGTTGTGAATAACTGAACTAGAGTAATTTTATAATAATTAGTATTATAATATTCTAACAGTAATATTATAACAAAATGATAATAGCAACCATTTATTGAGTGCTTATGATGTTCTAGGCACTATGCTAAGGGCCTCATGGGCTTAATTTAGTTTAATTTTCACTATAAATAGGCACTATTATAATCTCCATTTTACTTATTAGGAAAGTGAGGCTCAGAGAGGTTGAGCAACTCATTCAAGGTCACAAAGCTAATTGGCAGTAGAGTTTGGTCTTCTAACTTTGGTGATGGGAGCTCTTAACCACAAACCTGTACTGATGATGAGTCATACTATTTGGGGTGAGGGGGTAAAATGGATTTTAAGGAACAGAACACATATTTCTTGCTGTCATGGAGCTTATGCTTAGGAAGAGAAAATAGACAAAATATTTCAAATAGTTCATTAGATGTCTATAGGGGTGTGTGGGGCTGGGAAGGGACAATGCAGGGTGTTGTTGGGCATTTCGCAGGGGCCTCTGACCAAATCTATGCTCTGTCCCCTACATCACTTTGCCTCTGTCCAAAGCTGTAGGGACCAGCCTATACACACCTGCACAAATATAATTAGTTAGGAAATTCAGGTTAATCTTTCCAACCTCAAGTCTGGTTTTAGAGTTTACATGGGTTCTCTGCTCTAGAAGATGAAAATATGGCATCTCTGTATTTGATTATCTTCTGCTGCCTTCATTGCCCACAGGATAAAACACATACCTTTTTTAAACTGACTTATATACTTGATCTCTATATACTCTTATATACTTGAACTTCTTAGATGTGGCAAGAGAGCAGAGGTACATGAAAAATCCTGATTCCCCCAAATGATTGTGCGTATTCCTTTGGGAAGAGGCAGAGGCAGAGTGTGGCAGCACAGAGCTGGGTGCCATTGCTCATCTGGTTCCCACGAGGTTGAGTCTCAGTGGCTGCATTTGTACCCTGGAAACTGTGCAGTCAGCTTGGTGGTTTCCTTCTCTCCTGGGGTGTTTTAGGGATTCTTCCAAAGGGACATGTTCATCCTTTCAGCTGAACCCTCCCATTCTGCTCTCATGTGTTCCAGCCCTGGGTGCGAATGGTTTGGTCTTAGGTCAGGTTCTCTGGAAACAGGCCCTGGGACAAAGTACTCTTCAGCAAATGCCTGAGCGAGGGAGCAAGCAGGAGCAGGAAGGGTGGGAGCCCAGCGGGGATGTGGTCTCCGGCCTGGTCTCTGAGGGTTCTGGAGTCTAAATCGCACGTGGAAGTGTCCCATCTGGAGGAGAGGGCCAGGCTCTTATATCCCACCCCTCATTCTGCAGGGAGCTAACCTCCGAGGGTTCTCCAGAAGCCAAAGGGTGGAGGTGGATACAACCAGCAGCACAGAGATCTGACGGGAGCATCTGCTCCAGGTTCACAGCAGGGAACACTCCTTCCAGCAGAGTCCCAGTCCTTCAGTGAGGGTTTGGAGGGTTTCAGCACAAAACACAACATGACAATTTTTGCCTTTCCGATAGCAGCCCAGCAGGTGAAGAATGAAGAACTCAGGTACTGACAGCAGAAGGCTCTCCAGGTCCTGTGTTTTCTGCTTCCAAATGGAGGAGAAGGTGGTCCTGTCAGTGGGAGTGCCTCTCAATGACAACCATGCTAGAAGACAAAGCTGTTTTAAAGGGTCTCTTCTTCAGGACAGACTTCCTCTTGTACCATCTCTAAGATGTTAAGTGACACTCTAGCCCTTAGGGACAAGTCTCCACATAGGCCCCAGAAAGAGGCAACAGCTTTTACACATTTTAAACTCATTCTCACAACCAGTAGAATTAGTATTCTTCTTGCCGCTGTACATTTCAAACAGCAAATTTTACAATACAGGCAACTTTTATGATTCATCAACTTTTCTGTATGCAAATATTCAATTCTGGTCAATACACAATTTAAATAACTGCTTCAAAATACCTTATGAATATTAGCCCTCCTAAAATGACTTTCTAAACTGACTGCCTGGTAAGACTTTATAAAGTCTCTTCCCCAATGTAAATGATCCCTTTAAAGGAGGTTTCTCTACCAAGGGTTGAAAGGGGTGTGGACAGAAAAAACAGCAGAGAAGCTGCCTTCTAAGTCCTTGTGGCCTATTCTGTGTCATTGCCAGAACATGAATGCTAGGTTCCCTTCTGAAAGGTTGCTGCTATTTTCCCCTTGGCATATGCGTCTTCCAGAATCCTGGATGTGATCGTTCTGTGGTTAATGTGTGGAATAATCATGAAGAATGCTATGCTTCCCTGAACAACCTCCTCTCCTCCCCTTTATTCATGGAGCAATGTCCAATTAATTTCACGTTGTATTTTTGTTGGCTAGAACCAATTGGTTGTTTCAACTCAAAAGGTCTTATCTAGATAGAAATAATTATGGTAAATACATGAGACTATACAACCAATACAGAGAATTGATTTAGCCTTTGTGTATTGTACATGTTGACACTTCTCATTTTTAATGTGGTTTACTTAAATCAATCACAGATTTTTTTTCACAAAAGATATTCATTCAGAACCCTGATTTATAGATTTGCTGGAAAACTTACCCGATGTTTACATTTTACATACAATGTAAAATGACATTTACAATTTATATTATATATGTCATTGGCTACTGTTCTCCAATTACAATGATTAACTAAATTACATATTTTTGTGAGCAAATGAAGAAAATTTACATAAAGAAGTAAATGCCCCTCAAAGGAAGGATTTATGCATCTGTATATGGGCCTTCATGAGCCTTCCCACATGCCCATGCCAGGCCAGGGCTGTCCTCCAGGGTATGAGCGTCCACCCTGATGGGAGGCCTTCCCTTATAACATCCAGAGTCATAGGAAGACAGATTCATAGTTCTTAATTTCAACTCCCATTGAAAGCAGATATCTGTGACTGGTAAAACAACTCTCAAAATACACTGACCAAAGAAAAGAAATTTGATTCAAGGGAAGTAAAAATCAATATTGACTCCAAGAAACTATAATTCTTAATATTTCATACAAGTATATATGTTTGTTATTATTCATTCGGACAGATGAGCCAAAATTACATTTAATGCCTCCTGAAAAGTAGGCAGATTTCTACTTGCCTATAGCAGATGATGATTTATGCCAGGTAATAGGAAAAAAAGCTAATTTAATTAATGTTATCACCAGCGTTTCTCCGCTGAGGAAGGGTGAATTAGGAAACAGACTAGTAGGATATTTTCTGATATTTATTTATAAGATTAATTAAAAAGTGTTTACTGTAACTTATTTATGATTAAGCTTGATTATTTATTCTCAAGTTGTATAACCACCTAGTCTACTATGGCCATCATCAAATCATGTCAGTTAACTCACTATCTGACATCTCTGATTAAATAGTCATGGTTCACTTCTAGATGGGCTTGATGGTTGTTCATTCATTTATTACACAAATAGTTATTTAATGCTTATTATCTAACAGTGTGTTATAGGTGCCAGGGATATGATGATGAACCAAATGGACAAAGTTGCTGCTATCATGGGCTTACTTTCTAGTCCTTATGATAAATAAGGGACAAGGAAGCATAGACATGCGTTATGTATTTCTAGATCAGGAGAAATGCTATGAAGAAAATGAAACAGAGTAAGAAGATAGAGTAAGAGGAAAGGTGTGCTATTTTTAAAAGGCTGGAGGTGACCTTGAAGGAGAACCCTGAAATGACATAATCTATATGATTATATAAAGTATGTTATATATATGATTTTGCAAAGATGTAATCTACATGAATATTTGAGGGCAGAGAGAATACAAGTGAAAAGCCCTGTAATGGATATGTATTTGTCTTGGAGTGCTGTGATTAGTTTAAAATTTTCATTGGCATGAGCTCAGAGGAGCTAGCTAAATTGTTACCTAAGTTGGGAGTGAGGGAATAGGAGTGGGAAGGAGTTGGTTTTAGTGCTGAAACCAACAAAGAGGGGCTGAAGCAGGGTCTTGATGGGGCCAAAGTCTGTGCTAGTAAGGCAGTTCACAAAACTGGCTGTAAAATTTAACAAATCTAATGGCAAAGATGGAGCCTACATAAGAAGCCAGAGCTAGAGTGAAGCCCATGAGTGGAATATTGATACAGATTAATAGGGTATGAAATAAGGAGGTGGGAGAATATGGAACAGTTCCTGATCCAAAGCCTGATATTCGTGGTTACTTTTTTTTTATTTAGCTGAGCCATCCTGCCACCTGTTGGCAGCTCAGCTCAAGCCAGGAATCAAATTGCTGTTGCTCAGAGCTCGCACTCTTGAGCGAGCTCTTAACCAACTGAGCCACTGGCCAGCCCCGTGGTTACTTTTCTTAAGGCTTGTATATCTGTTTTACTGGTGTGTCAGGTGCATTGGAAAGGTTGGAAGGGAAGTCACTGGGTTCAGGAAACATGAGATAAAACAACCAGCTGAATCCCATAAGGATCAGCTTGAGTTTGCAGCTCTCCCCACATCCTATACAAATGCTAAGGTGTGGGTATGATGGGAGAGTGTCAGAAATGAAGTTAAGTTTCTAGGCTTGTCTAGGGCTGAAGACAAAGTTGGCTCCTCAAAGTGGAAATGTTCACCTTGTTTTTTGAAGCCTAGCACACAGACAGGTCAATTGTCCAAACAAATTTACTGGGGAACATAGTGTAATATGCTCTCTGGGCAAACACATGATTTGCTTCTTTTTCTGGTGGGCTTGAAATTAAATAGAACAGTTCCTGGGAAAATAATTATTTGAACCACAATTAATCTTATTTACATTTTCTTATTACTACTCCTGTGCTTGATACAGCCTCTTTAAACTAGCATATGATATAGGGAAAAGACAGAAAGCTGAAATAAAAATATAAGATTTTGAACTAAAAAAAAATAGGGATTTTAAAAAATCTTTTCTGTGGCACCTAGGAGAGAAAAATGAAGAGAAATAATATTTATTAAGCTCCTCCTGTGTGCCAGATGTTTTATGTCATTTTTCATGTTAATCCAAAAATGAGAAAATTGTGTTCAAAGTCAAGTAATTTACCGAATATTATATAAAACGTAATAAGAGCTAAGTTGGGGTTTGAATCAAGCCCTTTGTGATATTGGAATGGACTTTTTAATCCTGCATCATGCTTCAACCTGGATCTGAAATTAGCTAGCTGCATAACCTTAACCTTGATGATCTCAGCTTCAACATTTGGGAAATGACGAGATTGGACCGAGGCCCCTGAGAACACTTCCAGTGAAAACTCAGTGACTTGGCTATTGTAACTCCCATATTATCCATGATTGATATTTGGATATTGTTCCTTAGGAGTTTTCTGAACCCGGGTACATTTAAATAAGAAATAGTTATCTACACTCTAACCAGATTCCTCCTATTTTGTTCTCTCTCTCTCTCTTTTTTTTTTTTTTTACAATATAGATCTTTATAGTCTGCCTGGGTAAATTTTTTTCAGGATGACAGCTGTACGCTTTTGAAAGTGCCTTTCTCATCATTCCACCCCTCTGGCTATTCAGGGGACTTGACTAGCACCTCTGAAAATAGACTGCATCCAGTCAGATTCAGAAGGAGAAATGGGTTTGACCATTTGAATAACAATATGAAACATAATTGACAGACATTTAATTGCAAAACGTCTGTGCTCTACCTGGTGATTTTCTAAAATAAATCAACAGATCAGCTGATCAACAGATGAGTACATGAAAATCATTGGGAAATTAGAAGAATAATGTCTGTCTCAAAAAAGATGACTTGACACAATGTGCTAATGGCTTAGAGTAATAAAAGCATTTTAAAGATTAATTTGAAATCCACCATTGGTCATTTTAGGTTTTTATAGCCAAGCAATCTCATTTGTATAACTCAGTTGTTCAATTGCATAGCAACATTAGGTTTCAGACCTAGAGATGGACAATTAGATGAAATGAACACTGACTTCTGATGAAAATGAGAGTCAGCATCTCTGGGTACTTTTTGCTTCACATTGTTCTTAACTGGACAATATTACAGAAAAAGTGAGAGATAGGATTTGATATTGATGGAAATTTTTCTCATAGATGAGAGTATTTTGACATGATAATTTCAAGGTTCTCTAATTTGAAGGTGGCTGAATTGTATTTTTTAAAAACTAGTATTTTCATAAATTAATCTCTAGAGGCAACATATCCAACAAATGTCTAAAATGGATCTATCATATTTTACTGTCTCAGGGACTCAATTGCATGAAAATTCAGGTCATCTAACTTTGTACATGAAAAAGACAATTAATTGGTTGGGGTCTAACAGCTTCAGACAGAAATACCAGACAAATCTGAATTGTCAGCATCATACAGAAGCCACAAATTGGGCTGTCAAAAGCCAGTCGCCTTCTAAATTATTCTGTATACACCAAACACACCAGGATCTGCTGGAAGCAGAGAGCCCTAGAAAAAATTCTAACAGGGTCAGGGAAGAACTCTAGATAAGCTACACCGGCATTAACAGAACCACTGAGGGTATTTGAGAATGAAGTTCAGTCAAAAACTAGACCAGGCAACTGTGCAAGAAATTGGCCAAAGAACAGAATGTCTGATGCTCTGTAGCCAATCTAGTGTTCAAGGTCCTGCTAATCCCCCTATGTGAGGCGCAAAACTCTTGCTTTGCACCTTAGTTTATTACATGCTACACTGCCCCCAGCACACTCATAGAATATCCTCCATCACTACAGAGAGAGGGAGGGAGGGTTGAGAGAGAGAGAGAGAGAGAGAGAGAGAGAGAGAGAGAGAGAGAGAGAGAGGGCGGATCACAAGCCTCAGCCAGGAAAATGATCATGTTAATAAGATAATTGTTTACATGGGCTTTCTTCCTGAGTTTTTTTTCATATTCATGAATGTCCTTTTCCACTCTGGTGTTTCAAGACCTCATTGCTTTCTGAGACTTCTCTCAAGAAAAGCAAGCATTGGTCTATATCACTATTATCCTTTGATAGAAATTCATTCCCTGGTGTGAAAAGAGATGTGAACAATGCTCTTCTCTAAACCTAACGTACCTTGATTTGGGAAGGATGAGTTATCCTATGGGAGGGTTTCTATAGCCCATCAGGGCAATCTAGGAGGGTCATGACCTCAAGAACTAGATCTTCCTCTTGGGGAAGACAGGCATAGGGAAAGGGGGTGCAGTGTAAACAAAACAGGTCTGTCAGGTGGGGTATGGAATCCAACAGGCATAGTAACAAGTAGGGAAGTTGAGTAGGTGGGTAGGAGAGAGTGATAGGGGACCCATGGTTAGGTGGTAGACTAATGTGGGTTTGGATACTACCTCCAATACTTGCTAGAATATATGAAATATGAGAAATGTTTGTTTCTAAATTCATCTTGTACCTAGAGATGCCCTAAAAATAAATATGTTTGTTATTTTAGGCTATTCAAAGGGATAGTCTACCTGCTGTCACTTAGCGCTGACCCTAAAGGTTAACCATGACCTCTCTTTCAATTTATTCTCTCTCCTTATCTATGTCTTCACTGTTCTATAGTCTTCCCTCTGATTCACCACTGCCATCACTGCCACCACCACCACCGCCTCCACCTTCACCTCTACCTCCACATCATGGTGACTGCTGGACAGCCAACCCACATCCTTATAGCCCAGACTTTCTGCTGTCACAAACCACATGGTAGCCAGGACACCCAGCAGAGTTAGGGAGCAGAGTGTAGCTGCTTCAGAACCCATCTGCTATGAGGATTCTGGAGAGGACTGGTGAGATGAAAGTAAGTGAAAGAGCAAAATACCCTCAGAGCTGGGGCTCAAAGGAGTTACAGAATGGGACAATAATAGAAAGTACTATTTTTCAAAGTATTTGCTGCTGTTCTTGGAAAAGCATTATCTTACCTGCCTCACTGCTTCATTGTGCAACTAGTGTTGGCTGATGAAATGAGTGGAAGTGGTCACTTCTGAGAAGAAGCTCTAGGGGCTAGTGTATGGCATTCAAAGTTCTCTCTCTGTTCCATCTGCCACAATGCTCTGTGGTGATCTAGAATACTTCTAGACAACTTCATTGGTTTGGGCTCCAGAGCAAAGACAACAAAGAGAAGAGCCCCCAGCAGAACGATCTATCTATCTATCTATCATCTATCTATCTATCTATCATCGAGATATTGATGAATTATCTTCTGTTTTTGTATGTCACTATGATTTTGGGGTTGTTACCTTACATCAACCCAGCCTAACCTATTATACTGTAATAAGAGAGTGCCAAGAACAAAGTAATTTTAGCCATTGTTGAATAATTTGGGTATGTGTGTGTCTATATATGAGGTAGGACAATTACATTTGGGAACTCATCCTAGAAAAAGTGCTACACACCTCATTGCTGTATATCACTATGGTCACCTCTGAACTACTCCCCTTGGGAAGCTATGCACTGATGCCAGCACCAAGTCCACATTTCAAAGCAGTTTTGGAATTCTTTTTCTGTAATGGCCATCAGAGTTTTTGTTGTATTACCCTTGATGTCCTGAATGTCATCAAAATGTCTTCCTTTCAATATTTCCTTTATCCTCAAGTAAAGAAAGGAGTCATTGGGGGCCAGATCAGGTAAGTAGGCAGGGTGTTCCAAAACAGTTATTTGTTTACTGGCTACAAACCTTCCTCACAGACAGTGCCATTTGAACTGGTACATTGTCGTGATGCAAGAGCCATGAATTGTTGGTGAAAAGTTCAGGTCATCTAACTTTTTCACGCAGCCTTTTTAGCACTTCCAAATAGTAAACTTGGTTAACTGTGCAGTTGGTACAAATTCATAAAGAATAATTCCTCTGATATCAAAAACAGTTAGCAACATCTTTGCAACAAGTTTGCTAACTTAATTGTTAGACTTCATACATGTGGGCTAGAACAATGCACAGGAAAAAAGATCATCAGTAACAAAGGTGACAAATACTGCAAAAATAATCAAGTAAAAATAGAAAAACTAAAAATTTGATTTGGTTTGTCTGTAACAGTGATACCAATCATAGTCATTTTTGTGGATTGCTACCATTTGAGACTAATATGTATGCAGCATAATAAAAATTTTGCATAGCATTAAAATTTGCACCTGATTAACTCTGTTACAGGCTTTGTTTGATTACAATAACCTCTATATGTGTATATTCATTCTTTGTAATTTGTTGTTCATGTGGCAATTTAAAATAACCTGTGAAAACATTTCTATTAATAGGGTCAAATTAGGAAGCATGCTGTGAGTGAGTGTATGGAACAAAAGGAAGATGTACAACTAAGAAAAAAAATGGGAATCTGAGTAAATGAGTAGAATTGGTCTGACCCTGGCCCAGACCATGTAAACATTTATTTATTGCCTTGCATTTCCTCTAGGCTCAGTCATAGGCCTCTTATCACTGTAAGCCAATCTCATCTATATTCATTGCTTTCACTAGCAGCAATTGATTAATGTCTTCAAAAATTACATCTCCAGCCCATATAGCTTCTATGAACTCTATACATATATATCCAACTTCCTATTCATCATTTCCACTTGGATGTCTCCAAGGTACTCCAAAGTCAACATACAAGATCACAGTCGTGGTTTTTCTCATAAGCCGATTCTTATTTCCCCCTTTTTAATTTTTCTACTCCCAATTAATCTTCAGCTACCATTGATTTTACCCCCTAAATATTCTTATTCTATTGCCTGATTTATGTCTATGTTCTCACCACCCTAGTCCAAGTTATCATCATCTCTGGTCTGAAAGGGCCTAATTAGTCTCTTCACATCTATTATATCTCCTCCAATTTATTGCCCACATTGCAGTTTGGGTGATTTATGTCCAAGTACAGATCTGATTATTTCATCTCATTGTTTCAGATTCTTAAAGTTATTTCTCATCGCTCTTCTTGTAAAGACCAAAATGTCAAATATGCCATAAATCTACCTCCAGTGGTTATCTACTACATCCCAACCCCCACCCTTCTTTATTTCCAGAAATACCTCTCCCTAAACTGGCAGGTTATCTATCACTTAGTTCCATCTTCTCTACATGGGGGGAGCATAGGTGACCCAATCTGGCACATCAGAGTACTCCAGTGATTGGTACAGAGTTAGGCATTATATCCAAAGTATGGGTCAGTGAGAGCCTTATTTTGGCAATTAATATGAATCCTATGAGAAGGAGGACCTCTCATCTTTTGAGATAAGAGCTCTTAGTCCTGACTCTAGGATTGGTTTTTTTCTACCATGTTGAGAAAGCATACTGAGAATGGACGTAATGCAGAATAAAAGTAAGTCAAGAGATTAAGAAAAGAGACACATGACTGGTGGCATTTGTTTGAGCCAGTGCTGGAAGCCAGTGCCAGATCTTGGACTTCCCATTCATATTAGTTAGTACATTCCTTTTTTATTTAGGCTAATTTAAATTGAGTTACTATCAAAACTATCCCTCATAAGAAGGAATCTTATTCTTATCTTATCCTTTGTTCTACAGTCATATTCCCTCCCTTACCTCATACTAAGTGAATATCTTCAGAGCCTGGATTAGACATTACATCTTTAGGAAAGTGCCTCTTAATCCTTCAAAGAAGTTATTGCATCTATGTTCCATTTGCTCATACTACTTGTTTCCATTTGTAATTATGTATGTATTTATACATTTATATCTATGATTCATCTCTGTCTCCTCCACATGTCTCTCGGCTCCATGAAGGCACACTGTGGTGCCTTCTACCACATGCTTGGTGTCTTCCACAGTGCCTGACAATAAATATCTGTTAAATGAATGAATGAATGAATAGATGAATGAATGAACAGAAAATAACTTGGTGTCAGGTGCTGTGCTAAGTGCTTTTACATACATTATCACATTTAAATTTAACAATCTGGTGGCAAATGCTGTGATCCTTTTGCAAATGTGGAAACTAAGGTGTGGATATGTTAAGAAACGCTGTCTAATGAATATAAAGAGAGGGAGGTTCAGGACATAAAATGAGGTTTTGTTCCAAATGCAGAGTTCCTTTTCTTATGCCACCTTCTAAGGGCCTCCTAAATGTATGTCTTTTTGTACTTTCTCCTTTCTCTAAAAAATGCTTATGTTGACTCCAATTCCTATAGTACTTTACTCTCTTCTATCTTTTACTTAAATTGGTGGTTCATTAGGTTTAACATGTTCCAGGAATATTTTTAACCTTACCTGGAACACTTGAAATATACCCCTTCCACTGCCACAAAGCTTTCAAGATCCAGAAGAAAGAGCATCTTTTAGAGCAATGGCTCTAGCTTAGGGGTGTAGAGGAAGGGTCTGTCTTAAGACTCACCGTGGTATTCTACATGGGTCAGTGACTTTTCTGTCTACTTCTAAACCATACATTAGTAGAAGAGAAAAGAGGCGAGAGAATGAGAGAGATTAGGAGAGTGGAGGAGAAGGCAGAACTCACCTATGCTATTGAACTGGAACCCCGGAGGTTTTAAACACTTTAAAGCTTTTTCCCACTCACAATGCCTCCAGCGGCCCAGCATTTGGTAATCTGCACATTGTAATGATCTGACAACAATAGGCATTCAATGGCAGAAAAGTTCAATCCTAGTAAGTGATGCTAGACTGTTCAGTGAACAACAATGTACTTGGCATTAGTACTAAGGACTATAACAATGAATGTTTAGATTAAATGCCCAAGCTCAAAAGAGGCTACAGTAAAGGAAGAATTCTGAAGATTTTTGGTTACACTGCAAAGGTCTGAGGTAGTATTACTCTAAGAAACCAGCCTCCAAATTCTTGGTTACAGATGGGTAACACAATGAGGAGCTTTCACCAGAGGCTCAATCATGACCTGCTTCTTTCACTGAGGCAGTCTTGCTGCAAGGAACAAGTCAGCTGAACTAAAGTGTGTAATGACATACTTGATACTGGCATAAGCTTCTTATCTTGTCTCAAATGGGTAACAAGTTCACTGACCACACTGGCCTCTGAGTGTACTTTGAGCATCGATGGCCTTCAAAAGTGGTTTGCTATCTATTAGAAGCACCTCAGAGGCTTTCCACTATACCAATTCATAAGTAACTTATCCAGAGAATCTGGTTCAGCGAGTTTGGGGTGGCATTCAGTCTGTTTTAGCATCTCCCTGGTTGATTCTAGTGCGCAATCATGATCGCACTGGCCTTAATTGTAGCAGGACTGGAAGACACGTGAACTCCTAATGCTGACCTTTGTCAAAGTACTGACAGCTCGGTATAGCTGACATAGGTGAAGGAGCTTGTGTTCCAAAAAACTTCTTGTTTCTTGGATCCTTTATTAGCCATTTAGGAGAAGGAAATAGAACTACTAAAAGAGAGGTGACATGCATGGAGGCAAGAAACACCTACTGCCTGTTTGGGACCTTAGGCTTTAAGAAATCTAAATTTAGGGCCGGCTGAGTGGCGCAATGGTTAAAAACTGGCCTGGGACACCAGAGGGCCCCGGTTTGGATCCCACATATGAGGGCCAGTGACACTGCCCTCTATAGCTAAGATGGTGAACAACAGCTCAACCTGGAGCTGGGCTGCCGTGAGTCGCCTGCGATGGCGTAGGCTGCAGCCCCTGTGGCAGTGGGTTGCCATGGGCTACCATGTGTAGCCAGCAGCCAGCGTGAGTGGCTGTCCAGAAGCCAGTGACTGATCTGCCTCACCTGGGAAGAGCGCAATGATGGTGCCAACATGGGCCAGTGAAGCAACGTCCTCCACAACTAGACTAAAGAACAAAACGACAGCAACTTGTCTGTTCCCTTTCCCCCAATTCCCTAGCACTGTTCCCATCCCCTGAATTCCCCAATAAAAATCTTAAAAAAAAAAAAGAAATCTAAATTTAGCAAGAGAATTAGTGGATGGGAGTCTACCTTATTGCACAGACAGAGGAGACAGTTGAAAGAAAAAAAGAATGTCATAATGGCCTCATTTTCAATCCCTCCTCCTCCATGGTAGTTTCCTGGGGAGGCCAGAGCTACCATTGACATAAAAAGAGGGAAAAGTGAGGATCTGGAAGGTGAGGACTATCAACATGGCAGGATGGAGAACGAGGGGACCCTGTCATCTATTTAACATGCCTCAGTTCAGAGTTGAGCCTGAAGAATATGTAGTTCAGAGTTAATGAATGGATGGAGCAGACCTCTAGTCGTTCAGACATCCATCACTCTAGCCATACAAGCTTGCAAATCACCAACCATTATTCAACTCACCCATTAAATGAGGATGGAATTCAAAGATAAACCTTATAAACACTTGTAGTGCAATTGGAGCCTCTGCTTAGTACTGATAGCCCCTCAGACCTTGCATTTCAGAAAACCTCATTTTGGAGGCCAAGCTGATCTCCTTTGCAGCCCTGTGTTGCCCACAGTCACTGTTACGCTTCCTTCCCAGACCAAAAGGAAGTATCACAGCATTCTTATCCATTGCATACTCATCTACAGGCTTATTAAGAGTATTTTTATACATAGAGTATATTAATATAGGTAGCATAGCATAACAGGAAATGGGTAGGCTTTAGACACTGGCCCTTTAACTTGCTAAAGGGACCTAGGGTAAATTAATTTACTTCTTTGAACCTTGGTTTCCTTCTATGTAAACGGTGTCTCTTTAGGATTATTGTCAAGATTAAAAGTGAGCTACAGTCAGCTATTGAACAAACTGAATGTAGTAGGGTGCATGTAGGAAGCAAGTTTATTTTTTACCTTTCAAATATGGTCTGCTTAAATGCCCTTTCCCACGCCTCAACACTGGTTCAGGCAAATTTTATAGCTATTCTTGTCACTCCTGGCATTTGAAAACAGTCTCCTTTTAAGTCCAGGTCAGTCTTACATCAAAACCACAATTTCTCATACAAATTGAAGCTTTGCCCCTCCTCTGCGTCAGGCCTGACCAGTCTTTAGAATCCTGTCCTCCCCCTGTCCTCAGTGCTCTGTGGCTTCTGAATTCTTCAGGGCTGTGATGGGGAGAAGAAAGAAAGGTGGAAAGAGGTTTCACTGACGTACCTTGCTTTGGGGCTTTCTGTGTCACTCAAGTTCGGATGCTGCCTCTTATGGGGTGTCTTCCAGGCTCTTTATGGGTCCAAAGAAAACAAGGAAATGAGTGGCATATGCAAACCCTAACTGACTGATGCCTGGAATTATACACAGCATCAACAACAGGTTTCTATAGGCCTGGGGAGAGCATTTGCCTGCTCGTCACAGAAAAGTTCTTAGGAAATTTGCTTTTTGTGCCTTTGCTTTCTCTTTGTTTGAGACCTTCCTTTCCATAACATACATATTGGCTTCCTTGTCTCTTTTTTATTGTAGTAAAATAGACATAACATAAAATTTATCATTTTAAACAGTTTTAAGAGTACAGTTCACCGGCATTACGTATATTCACATTATTGTGCAACTATTACCACCATCCATTTCCAGAACTTTTTCGTCTTCCCAAACTGGAATTCTATACCCATTTACACTAACACCTCATTTGTCCCTCTCCCTTAGGCCCTAGTAAGCACCATTCAACTCTATAAATTTGACTGCTCTAAGTACCTCATATAAGTGGAATCACATAGTATCTTGTCCTTTTGTGTCTGGCTTATTCCACTTAGCATAATGTTAGCAAGGTTCATCCATGTTGTAATACGTATCAGAATTTCTTTCCTTTTTAAGGCTGAATAATATTCCATTATATGTATATATCATATCTTGCTGATGCATTGATGTGTGTGTTTTTTTATTATAACAACAGCATTTATCATTTTTCAGGTAATATATTGGCATGTTTACAAACACTGTTCATTTAAAAGGCTCTTGGCATATAGATTTATTACATTTCCCTGATATCAATGCAGTCATGACCAGCCTTGCCCAGAGTAAGCACTCAATAAATGTTTCTTAACTGAATTACTGTTAAATAAAACTTTTCTTTGATTTTTTTTCTGTTTTGTTTATTTCTTTATTTTGTTCTTTAAAAAATATTTTTATTAAAAATATAGCTAACATACAATATTATAATAGTTCCAGGGGTATACCATAGTTATTCAACATTTATATACCTAAAGATGTGATCACGATGATAAGTCCAGCAACCATCTGACACCATACCACACTATCACAATATTATTGACTATATTCCCCATGTTGAATATTACATCCCCTTGACTTATTTGTTTATACCTGGAAATTTGTACCTTTTATTCACCTTCGCCTTTTCTTCCTTTAAAAAATTTTCAATTACAGTTGATAGTCAATATTATTTTAATTTTAGGTGTACAGCATGGTGGTTAGACCTTTATACACTTGTATAATTTAAGAAATAATCCCCCTGACTAGTCTAATACCTACCTGGCACTATATAGATAGTTATTAACATATCATTGACTATATTCACTATGCTTTACTTTACATCCCCATGACTACTTTGTAACTACCAACTTGTACTTTTTAATCCCTTCACCTTTTTCACCTTGCCCCTCAAACCCCTCCCATCTATCATCCCCAAAAATGTATTACCCATCTGGCACCATACATAATTATTACAATATTTTGACTATATTCCTTATGTTATACCTTATGTCCCCGTAACTACTTTGTAACGATGAACTTCTTAACCTCTTCCCCTTTCTTCACCCACATCCCCAAACCCTCCTGCCACCTGGCAATCATCAAATTATTTTTCTGTATCTATGAGTTTGTGTCCATTTTGTTTATTTTGTTCTGTAGGTTTTACATAAAAGCAAAATCACATTGCATTTGTTTTTCTCTGTCTGACATACTTCACTCAGCATAGTACCCTCCAGGTTCATCCATGTTGTTGCAGATGGCAAGATTTTATTCTTTTTTTATGGCTGAGCAATATTTCGTGGTGTATATGTACCACCTCCTCTTTATCCATTCTTTCATCGACAGACACCTGGGATGCCTCCATTGTAGACAATGCTTCAATGAACATATGGATGTACATAGTCCCTCAAAGTAGCATTTTAGGTTTCTTTGGATAAATACCCAGAAGGGGGATTACTGGGGTCTTTCTTTTTCTCTTGATATAGCCTTTTTTTTTTCTTTTTTTTTTAAGCTGAGCCTTCCTGACACCTGTTGGCAGCTTAGCAGCTGCTCAGCTTGGGCTGGGAATTGAACCGCTGTTGCTCAGAGCTCAAACTCTTGAGCGAGCTCTTAACCAACTATAGCCTTTGTTTTAAAGTCTATTTTTCCTGGTATAAGTATTGCAACCCCAGCTTTTTGTTTGCTTGTTTGTTTGTTTCCATTTTCATAAAATATTTTTATCCATTTGTTTACTTTCCTTCTCTGTGTCTTTCAATCTGAAGTGAGTCTCTTGTAGGCAGCATATGTAAAGGTCTTGTTTTCTTATCCATTCAGGCCTCCTACATCTTTGTTTAGAGTATTTAACCCATTTACATTGAAAGTAATTGTTGATAGATATGCAGATATTGCCATTTTATTATTCATAATTTTGATATTTTCGTTTTCTTTCCATCTTAAAGAAGTGCCTGTAACATTCCTTGTAATGTTGGTTTGGTGGTTATGAATTCCTTTAGCTTTCTGTTGTCTGGGAAACTCTGTATCTGTCATCAGATTTTAAATGATAGCCTTGCTGAGTAGAGTATCCTGGTTGTAGATCCTTGCTTTTCATCACTTTGAATATTTCGTGTCAATCCCTTCTGGCCTGCAAAGGTTCTGTTGAGAAATCAGCTAACAATCTTATGGGAGCTCCTTTATAAGTTACCAGTTGCCTTTCTCTTGCTGCTTTTAGAATTTTCTCTTTGTCTTTAACCTTTGCCATTCTAATTATAACGTGTCTTGGTATGGGCCTGTTTGAGTTCATCTTGTTTGGGAATCTCTGTGCTTCCTGGACTTGTATATCTATTTATTTTGCCAGGTTAGGAAAGTTTTCAGTCATTATTTCTTCAAAAAGGTTCCCAATCCCTTTCTTTCTTTCTTTCTTTCTTTCTTTCTTTCTTTCTTTCTTTCTTTCTTTCTTTCTTTCTTTCTTTCTTTCTTTCTTTCTTTCTTCCTTTCTTCCTTCCTTCCTTCCTTCCTTCCTTCCTTCCTTCCTTCCTTCCTTCCTTCCTTCCTTCCTTCCTTCCTTCCTTTNCTTTCTTTCTTTCTTTCTTTCTTTCTTTCTTTCTTTCTTTCTTTCTTTCTTTCTTTCTTTCTTCTCTTTCTGGTATCCCTATGATACGAATGTTGTTATGCTTGATGTTGTCCCACAGATCTCTTAAACTCTCCTCATCTTTTTGGATCCTTTTTTCTTTTTGTTGTTTCAGTTGGGTGTTTTCTGCTAGCTATCTTGTCTTCCAAATTGCTGATTTGATCTTCTACTTCATTTAGTCTGCTGGTGTTTCCTTCTAGTGCATTTTTCATTTTAGTTATTGTATTCATCACTTCTGACTGGTTCTTTTTTTGGTTTCTGTGCCCTTTTTTATGCTGGATATCTCTTTGTTGAAATTCCCACTAAGTCCCTTGAAAATCTTTATAACCATTGTTTTGAACTCTGTACCTGGTAGGTTGCTTACCTACATTTTGTTTAGTTCTTATTCTCCTGTTCCTTCTGAATACATTTGGGATGTATTTCTTTGTTTCCTAATTTTGGCTGCCTCTCTGTGTTTTATTCTCTGTATTAGGTTTATCTGCTATGCCTCCCAGTCTTGCCAGTGGCCTTATGTAGTAGGTGTCCTGTGTGGCCCAGCGGCACAGTCTCCCTGGTCACCTGCTTCAGTGCTCTAGGAGTGTCTCTTGTGTGGGTTGTGTGTGCCCTCTTGTTATAGTTGAACACTGATTGCTATTGGCACATCAGTGGGTGCGAATGACCCTCAGGTTTATTGGTTGTGGGTTTTGGCCACACCCAAAAGTTACAGGCTGCTGTTCAGGGAGCTTACCCCACTGAGTGGGATTTGCCTCAGCAGGCTCTGGTGCCTGTTGTGTGTGCCACTTTGGGGGCCAATTTGGCAGGACTCTGTTGTGGTCTGAAGCCATCCGCCAGTATGTTGGTTCTGGGGCCTTTTGGGAGGGGCTCCAATGTAGACCCAAGTCACCCACTGCCTATGACCTCCCGGGGACTACCTGATAAGAGCTACAAAGTGATCTGCGGTTGTTCACAGCCTGTACTAAACCTGGAGGCATGTGGGAGAGGCTACTCTGTGAACTGAGGATGTCTGCCACCAGTACGGGGTCTGAGGTAGCTACGCAAAAATCCAGGATACCCTGAAGCCTACTGCTACCTGCTGGCTTCCTTAAGGTTCAGCCACCTTTAAAACCTCCTGTGGTAGGCAATGGGTGAGGCAGGGTCTCAGGGAGGCACTAGAGAGGGAAAAGTTGTGGTCACCAGGTCAATGTAGATTCTGGTTTGGTGCCAGTGCTAAGCCTGGAGTTACTCAGCATAAGTCTCAGAGCACATCAAGGCTAGTCATTGCCCACCTGGGGTCTGTGGACTTCAATAGTTTTCCAAGAAAGAGTGCAATGTGGGTGGGTCTGGCTGCTCACCAAGAAAGTGCCTCCAGTGTTGGGGGAGTTGTGTACAGCAGGGTCCCAGTGGACTTCACCAAACCAGTTCAGAAGCAGATTTGACTATGTATGGGAGGAATCAACACAGAAAAGATGGTGTCTGCCTGCCAGCTGCATTGGAGAAGGACCCCACACAGGGAAAATGGTGACTGTTCTCCATTCCTCGACCCAAAGCCAGACACCTCAGTCTGCCCCCCTGTATGCCTTCAACACCCCTTGATTTACTGTCCCTCTGCCAGAGCCCAGGGTGACTGCCTACAAGTTAGTGATTCTGTGCATGAGCTCCTTACGAGGATGTCTGTGTTTACTGCAGCCCTCTGTCCCACCTGGATGTTGGAATTCCTGCTGATTTTCACAGGTAGATATTGTGGGGGCTCCTATTCTTGGCACCAGTATTCTGGGCTGGGGAGCGTGGTATGGGGCTGTGGTCCCTCCTTTGGGGGGGGACCTCCATGGCCAAGATACCCGCCCTTGATTCTCAACCTCCCTGCAGAGGTTTGGCACCTGTCCGTTTTGTGCCTCCACCCCTCCTATCCATCTTGACGTGGCTTTTTTTTTTTTTAATATCCTTAGTTATAAAACTTGTGTTCCAACCAGACTTTAGATGACTCTCCAGGTTGATTGTCCTATAATTTAGTTTTAATTTTAATGTGTTCTTGGAAGGAAGTAGGCAGTGTTTATCTACTCCCCCATTTTGGATCTCTTCAATGCATTGATGTGTTGACAACATTTAAGTCTTTTCTACCTTCCTTGTCTCTTAAGTGCCTTTTTAGACAAAAAGCCCATGCCATAAGTATCATTAGTTGCTAGAGACACTTTGTCAATGAGGCTTTTTCTTTTTCTGGCCCATCTCTTTCTCCATCCTTCTATGTGGTAGACAAACATTGGGTAGTGATTTGACCCCTGTTCTCTGGGAGCTACTTACCCTCAGGGAAGGTCTCTTTCTGATAACCCATGCTTCTTCTCAGTGTACTTGCACCCTAATCTCGCTCCCAAGCCAAATCAACATAACCTGACTTTGGCCTGTCAAACCTAAACACACAGACTCTGGGCGTTAAGAGCTGGGTCCTGTCCAGCTAAAGGTGCACAAATACCTAAGGTGTGGTGACCTTGGAGTAGCTATTCCTTGGGCTGTGTGTAGCTCCCCTCAGTAATTCTCATGCTTTTCTTGGTTTAAATAGATTTTTTTTTTACTTATAGCCAAATCACTTGACTGTTATCTGTTTTCTCTTTCTCACTTGCCCTTGCTCCTACCTGTTTTTCTTCTCAGATTCATCCTCCACTGGCAAAAGCATCACCAGTTTTGCTCAAGACTATTTTGGCCAACATTTCTCAGGGCTTAAGGGATTGTAAATTCCAAGCTAAACTTTTTAAATTCAGCTGACTGCTGTTTTCCACTGTTGCTCTCATGAAAGCACTAGGTAATTTAAGCTGACTCTCTGGCCTCCAAAGACAGGAGACACAGTACATCCAGTCAGGCATTTATAGTGAAAAATACTCATGGTTCTCAGATGGTGGTATATAAAATCCTGGAACAAATGTCAACAGACTGGGTGCATGATCAGTTTTTAAAAACCATTATTTTATCTCAGTTTTTCAGCAAGTTATGCCACTGAAGCTTGTACTTTACCTAGAAATGCAGAATATGCAAGATAATTCATGCGTTGGTGACTGGAAATATTCAACCCAAAAAGGTGTCTGGAGATTTCATTCTCCTTTCTGTTGATTGAATTTCATATTTCAGTTGCTTCTTTTTTTTAATTTTAATTGGGGAATTAAAGGAGGGAAACAGTGTTGGGGATCTTACGGGGGGGACCAGCCAAGTTGTTGTTCTTCGATCTTAGTTGTGGAGGGTGCCAGTTGCCATCTGGCTGTCTGATGGCAGCTCATGGCCTCTAAGCTCAAGGTGCTGTGTTACAATTTTAGTTGTGGGTGGGCATAGCCACCATCCCATGTGGGAGTTGAACCCAGCAGCCTTGCTGTTAAGAGCATCTGCTGTATCCACTGAGCCATCCGGGTAGCAGCTCACCTCAAGGTGCCAAGTTCAGTCTTAGGTGCGGGCAAGCGTAGCCCACCATCGAACAGGCAGTCCTGTTAGGATCATGTTTTCTCACCAGCTAAGCCATCCTGCCACCTATTGGTAGCTCAGTGGCAGCTCAGCTCGGGCGCAGCATCACTGGCCCATGTGGGACTCGAACCAGTGGCCCTGTTGCTCAGGGATCATGCTCTTAAGCTAACTTGTAAACAACTGAGCCATTCGACCAGTCCTCAGCTGCTTCTTTAATTTCAACTTTCTTCAGTTTATGTGGGATCCATCTTGCCCCCCAGTTTCCTTTCATGGTTTAGTAATTTAAAGCTTTTTTTCTTCTTCTTTTTTGCTTAATCCCTAGAAAGGATGTATCCAAACAAAGATGGATACTCAGATTTGGCACATTGGGAACTAAGAATCTGGTGGGTCACTGGGCTATGATCTTCTCTCGGCATTTTCTGTAACTGATGCCGTGAGCTCAACAGTCAGCTTCTTTATCAACTCACTTCACTACTCTTTTGCAGGAAACACACCAAATAGCTAAACATTAGATTCCTCATTTCTACCAGCCTGTAGTGCTTTCCTTTATTAGAATGTTATGTTTGCTAAGCCTGGAGGGATGAAGATCTGCTTGTTAATAATAATGGTAATACTTCTATTTATTGAGTATCTCCTTATGCCAGACATTTTACATGCAGGAGCCTTAAGCCCTACCTGCATGATGAGATTTATTTATCCCTGTTTATAGATGAGAAAGCTGAGGCTCACAGGAGAGATGAGTAGATTTGCCTAAAATCACACAGCTAGGAAGTAATGGAGCAAGGTTTTAAACTTAGAGCTTCTAACGCTAATTAAAAAAAAAATACAGGTATGGCAAGAGGTAACATTTTTCAAGGACTGGCTCTTTTAAAACATATCTTAGAACTCCTACACCAAAAGACCCAAAGAGGGGATATGTTCACTCTTCATTATGTGGGTATATCCTGAAACTTTGCTGTGCTCTCTGTCCCCCACCATTTACCCATACACTGCCCTTGAACTGTGTCCACAGGGTCTATGAGCTGAGACTGAATAACATCATGGCAGTGCCACTCACACACCATGGGGGTCAGCTCACTGCCCTGTCTCTGATCATATGCAGGCCTCCAGCTGACTGCGGCTGTTTTTTAAACCCTGTTCCTATAGTCAATCTAAGTGGAAATTTAGACATTTCCTTGTCATAAAATAATTGGTCACAGAAAAGAATTAAATTCAGTGAGTGACTTTGAGCTCTCACAATAGCAAGGTTAGAAAAAAAATTCTCATTCTGCTTGGAAACAATCTCCAGTTTCTGTTGAAATTAAAAATGACTTACATTCATACCATTTGGAAGTCACTTGAGCTTATTCTTCTTATATGAGTGTGACATTTCCCGTGAAGACGCCCTTCATACACACCGGATTGTCAAGCAAAGAAAGAAAAAACTGCTTAGGCAACTGTTTCAGCCCACCCTCACCTGGGCTTTCTAGGTCTCTGACTACTTCCTAATGGGCACCCACTGGCTCTTTCTCTGTCTGATCTCTCTGACCTTGCTGGTGACCAACACCTCCTCCTTAAAATTCTTTCCTCCATTTGGTTTCTGTGACAGTGCAATAACCTGAGGTCGTCTTCATTGTCTCTTCGTTATGACTTCTTTGTTCTTACACCTTCTGTGTGAAAGCATCCTCCAAGGTTCTGTCCCAGGCTTCCTGGGCTTCTCTGGACATACACTATCCTCTGGCTATCACATGGACTCCCATAGCTCAGAGCATCCCTGACTATGGTTACCCTAGGCCTCTGCCCTGAAGGTCAGCCTCCACTTCCCAGTTTCTGCTCTTGACTTTCCCAATGTATGAGCTTCACCTGGTCAGGAAGTCCTTTGTGTGCCTTTTCCTCTGTCTTGCTGGACACTTGTTATTCCACTGGCCCATCCTGAGCCTTGGGCTTTCCTGGCCAGCATCAGTGGTTCAGTGCCTTCTTTTAGGGTACCATTTTCTTCTTGTTGCACTGGCCTTCATTCCAGAGCCTGCAGATGTACATTTGTCTAATTTTAAATCATGTTTCTTCCTGGTTCCCTTCCTAGGTATGCTTGAGAGATGACATTCTCTATTAGATGTTAAACTCTTGTTTCATAATGCAGTCTCTTAATACTGAGGACACTGTCTTGCACATAGCAGAGTCTCCATAAAGTGTTCAATTTAATTAAACACATGCTCAGTAAATTGAATTGAAGCTGGTATTTACTGCATCAGGATAACACTAGGAAGGGGTAAAGAAGATTCCAGAAAGAAAGAGGAAAAAAGTGGAAAATTTAAATTTACTATATTGATAAGAAACATGTCTTAAATGTCTGTAGAAGTCAATTCATTCATATAGTGTGGAGAAGTTTTGAGGTCTGTGTTTACTATGGAGGATGTGAGTATAAAGAGGAATAAAATGTGTCACAGTCTCTTCAATTGGTATTTTTTTCTCATTCATAAAATTTGTCTTGAAGCCTAAATTCAGTATGATTACAGAATTAAATTAACTGTGTAAAAGCATCTCTCAATAATTATGTCCACTTTTCCTCTGCAAGAGTCTCCTGGGCAAGCCCTGGGTTGACATTTTATATCACACCATTTAGCAATTACAATCTGGCATGTTTTTATTATTGTTTTCCTGGGTGAGTTTGGTTTCCCATCATTATCTGCATAATTACAGAGGACTTATTTCCTGCTTTTGCACAGCCCCAGGGCAGGGCCAAGATGTGTACCCAGACTGGCTAATAATTTGACACCCACCCTTTCAAACTGATTTTAATGGAGATGAGGATAAACTGACTTTCTATTAACATATATTTACCCTGAAACAAATTCATGTACTAAATCATTTCCCCCGGCAGAAGCAGAGTCAATATGGTGAAAAACAATTCTATAAAAACATTTTTCTATAGTTTTGTTCTCTTTTCAGCTCTCATTTATGATTTCCTGAAGCAGATGTGCCTTTCTTGGGAGACATACTGAAGGATTTGAAATGTGTGTAAAAATAAATCATTTGTTTTTGCTAAATAGTTCTATGTCATGCATGATGCAGTTTCAAATGTTGCTAATTCTGAGGCTTGATCTCAGGTAACGATCAGTGGGCTGGTTTGGGGTGCAGATGTTCTATGCAACTTACAAATATGCTCAACAGAGACATGTATGCCCTGGAGAATAACGTTATTTTTTAAACTTCATTCTAGGACGCTGCCTAGATCGGCAGCAGTGGAACCAATTTACATTTCCCTAGTCTATGCAGGATGCCATATGTGGAAGCCTGCCTTAACTGGTCCCATATTTCCATTATTTTTCAAAGATGCTTTAGTATCCACGAGACATCAGCACCATCTGTAGCTGTCCTGCCTCTTGAATTCAGCTCTAACTTCATTCTGGGACTCACTTCTGCATTCATTCTTCCTTCTGGCCTAACATTCTTTTTCTTTCTACTCTAGAATCTATAATGCCTCCTTTAACCTTGTAAATATTTTAGCAATTCTGTCTTAAGACCCCATAGAAATTCTCTTCTGTGCTAAACCCTTTTTCAGGTCTTTGTACAGTCCCTATTTTGAAGTTGCCCCACCCACAGCTGTGCCTGAGGCCCAAGATCCCTGCTTCTGGCCAAGACTTCTGCACTCAAACTGGGTTCAGATCACAGTCACCTAAGATCAGGGTGACCCGCCGGTGGTTTGGATGAACCAATGTGATTCTTTGTCAGAGGAATTTGAAACTGTGATAATGAAACTGAGCCAGTTGGATGATGGCAGAAACTCATGAAAGACCAGGTACAGTGAGGACTGGTATCCCTAAGTGGGGTCCTGTGAAGCAGATGAAGCCAGGCTAAGACAGGAGAAAGAGAATCAGAGAGAAGACAGGGGAAGGGACCACACAATTCCTGAGAACATGGTGGCTTCTCAGATTTTTGAATTTCAGCCTTTCCCTGTAAAGCCCAGATATACTTCATTTTGTCTTTAGATGGTCCTGAGAAATATTGCCTTTAAAATCACTTCCCCTTTTGCTTAAATTACCTTGAGATAATGTCTGTTGATCTTCCAACAAAATAGCCTTTAACCAAAGCCCCTTTCTTATCCTTCCACCCTGGCTGGTTGCCTGAAAGTCTTCTGAGGCTCAGCCTTGGTTCTCCTCATTACCTGCCCTGCGAGAGGCAGCAGTTTGGCTCCCTAGGGACAATATTGGTGACTGAGTCACTTTCCCACTTTATTAATCAAAGTAATTAGTGATAACTGCCTCAACAGACCACTGGCCCCCTCCTCCAAACTTAGCAGCTTACCTCACCAAAATACATTTTTAATTCATATCTGATGTAGGTTGGGTGACCAACCTTCATCTCATAGCTATGTCATCTGGAATAAGGGACATCTATGGTTGCTGAAGTAGGTTAAAAGAGAACTGGAGAAAGCAGAATGACTCTTAACTGCCTTGAGCTGGAATTGACATATGCCACTATTACTTCTACTCACAGTCCATTATCCAGGACTCAGTATGTGGCTTCACCTTAACTGTATGGAAGTCTGGGAAGCATAAAGTACACACAGAACACTGGATGCTGTACTCACGTTTGTCTGCTATATCCAATGGCTGGTTGGATGCTTTGATAACTGGCTGTGGGGGAGCTTGGAGGGTAAGCCTGTTCTGAGTTACTGCTCTGTGCTGTAGACAGTGTAGCAGTTCAAGGAGACACCAGGGGAGGCTGCAAAGCCTAGTGGATAAGAGCATGGATTCTCAAGGAGCTGAGTCACTTGATCAGGCTGGCTTGATCAGATGCTTCTTCACTAGACCTGAGGAAGACGGACTACCACACTTCCAAGTATACTCTCCCTGGTTAGCCCATACTTGCCCATATCCCAGTCACACATTTAGCACAAATCTTGTGTGGGTCATACAGTAAAGGAATAACTATGAAGGAGCATGACTTTTACAATGAAGTTAAACAGAATTAATCTTGGAAATGGTGGCTGATCAGCTTAGCAAATGATTGAGAATATTACTTGTTGTATCAGAATTCCTGGTTGAAATCCCAGTTCTGGCATTTGCTAGTTGTGTGACCTTAGGCACATTATTTAATCTCTATGTATCTGTTTCTCATTTGTAAAATGAGAATAATAACAGCACTTACCTCCTAGATTTGTTATGAGGATTAAATGGGCTAATGTATGCAAAATGCTCAGAGTAATGCCTGACACATGGCACATGTTATATATTATGTTACTTAAAGTAGACATGTTGAGAGGCTGTACAATTATTCCATTTCTGTTATTTTGGCATGAAACACACTGGGAAATTCCTCCAAGCAGTTCTTTCAATCCAAGTCATCATTGTATAAGATCAATGTCTCACAACTCATTTTGAACTGATTAACTGACAGTGTCATTCATCTATCAGACGCTCTAGGCTCCAGGCTAAATAAACTACTTCTCATTCCCTCAACACATTGACTTCTGCTCTACCCACCTCCATGCTCCTGTGCCTGTACACAAGGTCTGACAATTAAGTTCGTGAACTTATTGCAATGATATTGCTAAACTTTTTTTGATATTAGAGGGGTTATTCATTATGAATTTGTACCAACTGGACAAACAGTTAACCAAGTTTATTATTTGGAAGTGCTGAAAAGGCTGTGTGAAAAAGTTAGACGATCTGAACTTTTCACCAACAATTCATGGCTCTTGCATCATGACAATGCACCAACTCACACGGCAATGTCTATGAGGGAGTTTTTAGCCAGTAAACACATAACTGTATTGGAACACCCTCTCTAGTCACCTGATCTGGTTCCCAATGACTTCTTTCTTTACCCGAAGATAAAGGAAATATTGAAAGGAAGAGATTTTGATGACATTCAGGACATCAAAGGTAACATGATGACAACTCTGATGGCCATTCCAGAAAAAGAGTTCCAAAATTGCTTTGAAGGGTGGACTAGGCACTGGCATTGGTGCATAGCTTCCCAAGGGGAGTCCTTTGAAGGTGACCATAGTGATATTCAGTAATGAGGTATGTAGCATTTTTTCTAGGATTAGTTCATGAACTTAATTGTCCAACCTCATAAGCTGCCTTTTCTCCAGTTGCTATGGAAGAATGAGCCTTGTTTCCATCTGGGGTTGGCCTGTCTTTTTGTGCCCTAGATCCCATCTACTCCCATCTTCTCAAACACTTTGCTTCTTCAACTGTCCCCCTTATTTTTCTCTGTCACCAGTAAAATATTTTGTGATATTTCCTGGTTTACAAAAACATATTTCTAAACCAAACATTCTGCTCTAGCTACCACATCATTTCTCTACTCTTCTTTGTTGCAAAAATTCTCACCAAACTGTCTCTATTCCTTGTGTCCACTTCATTTCCTCCCATTTTTCTACTCTAGTCAAACTTTTGCCGCCACTACCTCACCACAATTGCAAACATCATCAAAGACTTCTATCTTGCTAAAGCCAATGGCCAGTTCTCAATCCTCATCTTAGACAAATGTGACACAATGGATAAATTCCCTCCTTTCAGAAACACTTTCTTCACTTGGTTTCTAGGACATACACTTTTGACTTTCATCCAGTGTGCTGGCCACTCCTTTTCAATACCCTGTTGAAAATTTCTCCTCTTCTCAACCTCTAGGTGTGGTCAGGGTGGGCTAGGGCTCAGCCCTTAGGTCTCTCTTTATCCACATGATAACCTCCAGGCCCATTTCTCTAAATACTCTCTTACTTTGATGGATTCCAAATGTGTACTTCTAGCCTTGACTTTTCTCCTGAATTCCAAATTTGAATGTCTTAAATGGTAGTCAAACTTTGGATGTCCAGTCAGCATCTTCAAGTTCACTTACCTAAACTGAACTTGTGATTCCCAGTCCTCCTCCCCACTACTCCCATTCCTGTTTTTCCTTTCATGGTTATTTCAGAAAAGTGGTATCACCATTCACTCAGTTGGTGAGGTTACAAACCATGATGTTTTATCATTGTCATCCTTTCTCTTACACCTCACTTCCAGTTGATCAGCAAATCCTGTTGTTTGCCCTTCAAAACATATCCAGAATCTGACCTTGTTTCTACAATCTTAATCCAAGCCACCATCATCTCTATAGTGTGAGGCCATAATCACTTCCAAGCCTGTCCTCTCATTTTCTTATATATCCCACATGCCACATTCTTTGCTTTGCATATCAAACAAAGCTATCATTTAATAAAGTTTTTATCAATGTCTTTAAGACCCTATATGATCTAGATCCAGGCTACCTTTTTCATCTCTATCTCAGTCACATTGGTCTTCATGCCATTCCTTCAACATGCCAAGCATGGTACTTTCTGTTCCCTCATCCTGGGACACTCTTCACACAGAATATTTTAATGTGGTAGTTTTGTACATTTCATTTCCATTAATTACTAAGTAAATTCACATGTCTTACATCCTCACTTCATTGAATTTTTTTTTTCAGATGTTACCTCCTCTGAGCTGTCTTTCATGACGGTTTCATATAATATATCAGTCCTCATTTTCTCTTACCCTTTACTCTGCTGTATTATTTACCATAGCAGTTATAAATAAATAAATAAATATTAAAAAATGTAAATATATATCAAAATATTTTAAATATATATATTAAATATATTTATATATTAAATATTTATATAAAATGTATAAAAATATATAAATATATATCAAAATATTTACTCACATACAGATATATATGGTGCCAAAAAATGTATACACATTTTAAGAAAGGAAAACTGTATTAAAATTGTAATACTCAATATATACTGATAACAAAAGATGAATACAAGTCATGTTTGACTTCTGCAATTACAAGAGGTGCTCAAAGTGGTACCATCAGTGTCCAGACACTGCTGATTAAGGCAAAATACTGCTTGAGCAACGTTGACCAAAGTGTCCACTTGTATACATTTTTTGGGGCACCCCCAGTGTGTGTGTGTGTGTGTGTGTGTGTGTGTGTGTGTGTGTGTGTGTCTCATATATGCTTAAAGCTTGTCTCCACTATGTGCACTTAGCTACTGTCCATATGGGTAGAGAATTTATCTGCTTTATCACCATTGTATGAATGATTTGCACAGTTTCACCTTTCCCTGAACCTTCTCTTCCTCCTTTCTTCTATTATAGCTGATTCCTCATTCTTAATATCTCAATTTACTTTTCACTTCCTTTGGAAAACCTTCTCTAGGACAGGGGTATCTACTATTTCTTTGGGCTCATGAAACACTCTTTATAATCACTATCATGATGCTCACAACATTGTACAGAAGTTTTCTGTTTCCCCAGCTGGGCAGCCCACCCTCCAGGCTTTCTGGTACTTGGCTGTACTCGCCTCTGAGCCTTTCTCCCAGGCAGAGGAGAGAAGAGCTCCGTTTCTCTGCTGCATAGAGGAGACCTGGGGCGGGAAGAGCTGCCTTCGTAGCCTCCTTCTTCTATGACCAAGAGCACCTTTATAGGGACTCCCTGACAGGCTCAACCTTACAACCTCCAGGGAAGCTGAGCTTTGTCCACCATTCTGCAGCGACTGTCACAGGACAGCCTGAAAATTTTCAGGGAGCAGTAAATGCCACTGAGCTGTGAAGAGAGGGAAGAGCTGCCTGAGTAACAGCCCTGCAGCTACCGTAGTATCTTAGTTTAGAGCAGAAGGAAGTTGCAATCGTTTTTTAGTCTGTCAGTTTTTCTATTATCCTCAAGACTGAGCATGAAACATTCATTATAACACATCCTTATTGATTCTACTGATGAAAATATATTGGTATTAATAACATGAAACTCTAAGGCACCGAGGATAATAAAACAATTGATTGTGAGCATCATGTGTCTCAGAGCATTTTTGTGTGGTAGCTGCATGCATTTCATTTCCATTAATTACTCAGCCAGCAAGTAGGTGATTTGGGCATTGCACCATCAAGCTATATAACCATTTTTTATTTCGTACTTACATGATTATCCAGAGGAAATAGTTTGATTGGTTGTTACTAACAGTTTAATTTGAGACAAAATGAAAAAATCTGTCTGAAGTGGCTAAGTTACTGATGAAAAGCATAGAGCTGGGCCTTCAAATAGCTTAAATATGGTTATTAAAAGGAATGTTTTGGGGGATATTTTTAATATTGTGTCTTATTATGGAGTTTCAAAAACTGAGCCTCCATTGTTTTTTTGTCTGGAGTCTAATTTAGGTCCGTGCCTTTCCATATGCAGGTTATTATGATATGGCATAGAAAAAGATAATTTTTTTTACCATTTTTAATACATTGCACAAAATAATTATAAAAATTATGGGAATTTTAAAAGAAAAAATTAAATTCTATTGACGTCCTTCCCATAAGCTGTTCTCATGTTGCCATATTGTCTTCTGGATTTAGAATATCATATATATTTGTAATACATATTTAGAGTGGCATTCACAAAATATTGTATTTTGTTTTATTCTTTTATCACAAGCATTTTTTTATTTTTATACTAATTTTTTAATGGCTGCATAATATTTCATACACTCCTATGGTTGTCACTTCCATTTACATCTTGTAAATAATACCACAATGGAAATATTTATGCCTCTGTGTTTTTTCATACATTTCATTCTTAAGAGTACTCATTACTCCTGTGAGTAATTTTATTGGATCAAGTTGTGAATTTTTAAAAATCTCATAAAATACATTTCCAAATAACTTTTCAAGATGGTTGAACAAATTTAAATGACCTCTATTGGTACATAAGATACTAGTTTTAAAATATTTTAGTCAGGATTA
This sequence comes from Hipposideros armiger, assembly GCF_001890085.2. NCBI lineage: Eukaryota > Metazoa > Chordata > Mammalia > Chiroptera > Hipposideridae > Hipposideros > Hipposideros armiger. The sequence continues at coordinate 534,059 of NW_017731554.1, read as the reverse complement.
TGGATTTTCACTTAAAATACTAGTTAATATAGCATGTGGAAAACAATACTCTGTTTTTGTTTGTATTTTTGGTAGTTTCAGAGACCATTTTCCTAAATGGTTGTTTAGCAATTGCGTTTCCTCCTTGTGAATTGTCTTTTCAGGTGGTTATCTACCCTATCAGTCTAGATGCTTTTTTTTTTTGTCAACTTCTATGAGCATTCATGCTTGCTGCAAATATTTTCTTAGTCTTGTTTTCCTTTCTTTTTTAGTAATATTATTTATTGTACAGGGACTTTAAATATTTATGCAGTTGAATCTGTTGATTATTTCTCATTTATGATTGTCATTCTTCTAAAGATAGACATAATTTTTTAATCCTATGTTTGTTAGTTTTCTTTGATTAGAATTTTATATTTATTTCCTTAATCATGTAGAATTTATTTTGATAAAGGGTTGAGATGATTATTTTACGTTATGTACTTTTATTCTTACAGCAATTATTAAATAGTACAAGATCATTTAAAAGGCCCTGTTGGCAGTATTATAATTTTGAAGCTTATTCAGTAATATGTATTATTGAGTCAGGCAGTGTTCTAGGCACAAGGAAATGCTAAATTAAAATGGCACCATTTTAATTATTAAGGAACTCAGAGTTTAGGCAATGAAAGAGGGCAGGGGACACTTTATATATATATAATAGCAGCATTCTGGTACTTTACACTTACCACTGAATCAACGTGCTGGGAAACTGAACTCTGTTTTCTTGTTTTTATTTCCTTCTTTTGTTTTGTCACTGTCATTTGCTTTTGCTTGTTCTGTTTGTTCTCTTGCTCTTGAATGCTCTTTGGCTTACTTTCTCTTTTTCTTCCTCTTTCTCCTTTTCCCTCCTTCCCACTTTCCCCCCTCTTTTACTCTTCTCCCTTGGGTCTCCTTCAGTGTGTCTTCTTTCTTCCTCTAACTTAATTCTTTTCATCTCTCCTTCATCCCTACCTCTTCCAGAAAAAGAAAGCTTCTCTCTCTGGGGAGACACACATTTCTAAATGGCATAAATTTCTAAATGGCAATGCATTAGTCAAAGCATCATCTTAGAAGCTAAGCAGAACTGAATTTAAATCGTGGCCTTGTCACCACCAGTTGTATCAACATAAGCAATTGCAGGAAGTCCTAACTTTGCAAATTTCTGGTTGTATGAATTTCAGCTACCATAATTTAGTTAAATAATAGCAGTGCTTAAACAACACTGTTCAAGTTTAAGTTACCTCACTGTATTGGCTGTGAGTAATTGCATAACTTCAATAGAAGCTTCTCAGTCCACAAATCACAATGTAAATTACAGATGGGCAACATGATCAGTGACCAATCATGTCACTTCTTTCAAAGCCTGTGGTTGATTTGTCACTAAGATGCATCTTTTATTCAAATTGCACACAGACAGCAAAGTGTGTAGTTGTGTTGCCTTCTTGTGCCCCATTGAAAAAATAACATGGGTTTTAAAGGAATGAATAATCAAAAAGGGAAACTGACCAACGAAGGTGAAAGTACAGCAAATAAATAAAAGCTTATTACTGGAAATGAAATTTGAACTGAGCATAAATGAAGTTACAGAAGAAATAGCTGACCTTGGGAATATTTCCACTGCCACTACTTGAGAGACTCCAGGTATGCAGCCTGAGGAACTTAGCAAAGGTGAACTCATGGATAGAAATGAGGAAAGTGGTTGTGATGAAAAGGATGAAGATGTCCCAGAAGAAGTGATGTCAGCAATAAACTTCACATTAGAAGAATGCTCAGAGATATTTCACAACATTAAAGGAGCAAAGGATGAAATTTTGGAAGCTTATCCAAACATAGGAAAGAGTATGAACATTTGCAAAGTATAAAAAAGATGTCCTGTATCATAAATTATATGAGAAAAAGAAGGCAAGCACTGTTCAAGCTGCTCTTGATACTTTTCCTTTGAAGAAATAAAACACTTTCATTCTCTTAAATTAGAGTGTATAAAATAAATATTAGTTTTACTATTTTTCATCTTCCTATATGTTTATAACAGGCAGTTAGAGTTCTTAATGCTTTGAGAAAAAAATTAAAGGTCACAGAATAATAGTAATAGTAATGTTTCCCACTGATTATTATGATTGTTTTGCAAAGTTGCTTGTATGATCATTTTTATAGCCCTGATCTAGTGTGCAAAGTGGTGACTGCCTATGCTCTAAACTTTAGTTTCTTTTTCTGTGAAATGAAAGAGGATAATAACTCAGGATGGTTGTAAGGGTTAAATGAGATAATGCATATAAAATGCTTGGAGCAGCTAGAACATGGTAAACTTTCAATAGAAAGTAGATATTATTAGTATTAATATCATTGCCTTCAACCAAGAAGCAAAACAATATGGCATAATTTTATCAAGTTGGATTTAATTAAACTTTTATTGTTTGAGCCACATAACTTGTGCAAACTATCCGAATTAAATCAGAAAACATAACAATGAATTAGTAAAAAAGTAAATATTTTTCTAACCAGTAGGAAACTGCCATTTGTCACCCCAAGATGACTCACTCACAGTTACATTGCTAGTCTTGATAATAAAATAAAGTACTCAAACTAATTTCTTGAACTTGCCTGGAGTATTAATTTCAGGAAGTTCAAATCTTTTTTGTTCAAACTCTAATATTTCATTTCTGTTTCTTTTTGTACCAAGAAACACCAGTTTGGAGGAGCCCAGAAGTCATTATTAGAAGAGTGGGGAGTTGGAGTGGGTGGAAACTTAATCAAATTGCATTCTACAGCATTTCTACAGAAGCTCGTAATTATTATCTGAATTGTGCTCACCTATTTATAAAGACAGGAATTAATGAACACAAGGCAAAAGGAATTTCATTAAAATACATGTCTCTTTAGCTAATGTCAGACGTTTTTCTCCTTACATTTTTCATAGCAAAGTAAATATGGCTGATTTAATTTTTAATGCTCTCCCTACTTTAGTTGGAAACCATTACTTAGAAAAAGAAAAGCAAAGTAGTTTTCACAAAGCAGGAAAAAATATAGAGCATTTGTAAAGTCTCCATTCAGATTAAAACTGAATAGTTCCCCATTGCCTATGACCAAGTCCAAATACTTAATTGCAGCACGAAGACCTCTCTGTTTTTGGTGCAACCTTGTTCATCCAACCATATCTGATACTCACCCAGTATTCCAGTTGCATTCATCTCCTCCTTCTTCTCCAAACAATGTTCATTCCTAGCTCAGGGTCCTTACTATTGCCTTCTCTTTGCTTCAGATGACTTTCCCTCTCTTCTCTGTCCAAATGATGCCCACTCTTCAAGGTCCAGCTCAAGCCAGATCTCCCGATGAGGTCTTCCTCACTGCTCCATTCCTCATCAACTTGGACTTAATCTGACCTTCTATATAGTTCCTATGGTTCATACTAGTGCCCCTTGACACTACATCTTTTGAGAACTTGCCATATTGCTCAATCACAGTTCAGGTTCCTTTGAGGCTGGTAGCCTCTATATTTCCTTTTAGTTGACAGCTGGTTATGCACAGTTTGCTAGCATAGCTCCTTGAAGTCAGAGGCACTGTCTTGTTCATCTCTGTATTCCATAGTGCCTAGCATATAGTAAGAGCTCAATAAATAATTATTAAGTATCTTAATCCAGCCGTCTACCGATGGGCATTTCGGTTGTTTCCAAGTCTTGGCTATTGTAAACAGCGCTGCAATAAACATAGGGGTGCATATATTTTTTTGAATTAGCATCTTTGGTTTCTCTGGATAGATACCCAAGAGTGGAATTGCTGGGTCATACATACATTTATACAATGGAGTATTACTCCACTATAAAGAAGAATGAAATCATACCATTTGCAATGATATGCATGGATTTAGAAACTATTATGTTAAATGAAATAAGTCAACCGGAGAAAGACAAATACCATATGATTTCACTTATATGTAAAATCTAAAAAACTGAATGAATGAGCAAAGTAAACAGAAATGGTCTCAAAGATATAGAGGAACAACTGATGGCTGCTAGTTGGGAGGGGGAGGCGATGAGGGAGAAGGGGAAGGGATTAGACAGCATAAATAGGTAACTACAATATTGCCACAAGGATATGAAAGACAGTTTGAGAAATATAATTAATAATGTTGTAAATATTTTGTAGGGCGTCAGATGGTCACATGTCTTGTTAGGGAGACCACATCATGGATGGGGTAGAGGCTTGATCACTGCACTGTACACCTGAAGCTGATGTTGT
>NW_017731554.1:502497-529795 GCF_001890085.2 Hipposideros armiger | reverse complement strand
TATATATATATATATATATATATATATATATATATATATATAGTCATGGGATGTGGAGTATAGTGTGGGAGTGGAGTCAGGGGAATTGTAATAGACATGTATGATATTGGGGGGGAAGTGGGGCAGTGTATTGGGGGAGGGGGTTGTCACTTCAAGGGGTAAAAAGTATAACTATTGCACTATGTTGTATAGCTGAAACTAATTTTAAAAAAATGTCTATTTCACAATAAAAAATAATAATAAAAGAAAAAAGTTAAAAAAAACAATTGTTAAGTAAATGAAGAAACAGATAGATATAATATAATGTTAAAAAAATACTATTCAAACCTGATTTTTCCCCTCTATGTAAGGAAACATGTCTGCTGTAATCATTCGAAAAAAATCCATCCTTTTTCTTTTTCCACAGTCTTTCTAGGAAACAAGTTTCTCAGAGGGATATAAGTTAACAAGCTGGGGAACTATTATATGGTGTATCACCAGCCTCTTTGTGTGGGACCACAGGGAAGTGGTATTCTCCTCAGGCAGGTAATTGAGCCCTGAACCACAACATGGCTAATTTTTATTTTAAGTTACTTTAAGATATTGCACAATCAATTGAAATGTAAGAAAATGTAATCAAATATATTTTTATTCTACACAGTAAAAATAACTAGATGAAATATATATTTTTTTCTGGGTTGATTGTCTATTTTCATATAACACAAACATAGCATAAGCACTCTCCAATCAGCTGATTCGAGATGATATTACCATTCTAAAATTACAGTGGAAAAATGAACAGAATCAGTAAGTTGTCATATCTTTTTAAGTTAAATGCTTTTTTCTGAAAGTGCATATGTGTGTACTATATACATATATACACATACACATATATGTATATATTTATATATATGCTTTGTATAAATGTCCCCATTAGCATAATCTGCTATACAATTTCTCTTGAAAATACTATGTACATTGATTCAAGTAAAAACAAACCACAAGGAAAGACAATTTAAACTTCTTAAGATGTTGGATATTCAGGAAAGGGTGGCAGATAGACTAAGATTTAAAAGTTTTAAAATGGGTCCCTAAGGGATCCATGGGCATTGTCATTTGCATGTTCAGAGAACAGGTAGTGGGTGTCTAGTGTAGAAGGCTCAGTCAGATCCAATTTTCCAATCTTTCTAACTTTAATAAGCTTAAATCAATATCAACAAGGAAAGGAAAGAGGCTCTTCAAGGTTTTCCTGAGTTAAATATGTCTGCCATTAGTGGCACTGGATTTGATGGAGCAATAAAGTAAAACTACAATCACATACTAACCTTGTCATAAACTGCACTTTATCCTAAAGTATTTTCAACTTGCCAATCAGCCAAGCCCCATTTAAATGATGGCTGCCTGCCATTTCACACACATGTCAACCATGGCAGAATCATCCAGCTGTGGCCCAGCCTCATGCCAGGGTGATTATACCGTGTGCCTTTATGAATTCTTGTCAAGGGTGTTTCCTCACTGCCTTGGATACTTACAACATGCAGGCCACAGTGCTAAGCTTGCAGGGGTGATTCAAAAGGAAGAAGAAGATGTAGAAAAAAATCTGTATCTTTTTCTGGGCTTAATCACAACAGAATGGAGGAGACAGATCACACTGAAATACAAAGTCCATCTCATCAGAAAAAAATGAAAGAAAAGAAAATGACCCATTCTTTTGTTATATATTGATTGTGCATATGAGTGTATAAGTCTTAGAAAGATACTACTACTACTCTAAGACACTTGTAGGACAGCCTTACTCAGATACACTCACAATGCCTTTTTCTTTCTTGTTTCCTTTGCTGGGAGCTATTGGAAACAAGAATGTCTGATTTATGAGGCCATTCCAGGTCCACAGAACACAAAGTCACAAGGTTTAACATTATTAGATGGTCTCTTGAGCATATTTCATGAGACAGCACCAAGCTGCTTCACAGGTCAAACTATCAATCACCTCTGTGAAGACCATGCTCAGGTAGGACCAAACTGGAATTCTGACACATTCCCAGCAATTCTTGAGCTGTCACTTGGCATGAATCTCTGCTTATCCAAAGGAAATCCATCAGAGCTGAAATTCATTCACTTGGCGCATTGCAGTTCCCTAGCAAGACAGCAGCAGCAGGGAAGTGCTTATAACGCTCTTTTTGGAAACTGATTATAATTCAGGGGTGGTAGTGAATATTCTTATGGGGCATGAGAAATAACAGCAATAACCTTTCTAATTACAAGGAAGACTAATTCACTGACTAAGGAAATCACTGGAAACAATGGCTCTATTGTTCCTTGTGGCTGTATCTTCTCAGAAAGAGAGTAATTATAGAACACAAGTCTCTTTACTGGTACAACAGAACTGCTAAGGAGTTTGAGGGAAGAAGTGCCCAGCCTGAAGAAAATTCTGAGTCCAGTGAAGCAGTCTTGGAATGGAAATATTCACCTAGAGTTTGAAGCATGCCAGGACTAAGTGGTGCCATGTGCCAATTCTAAGGTGGAAAGCCTGGCAGAGAAGACCCATAGTTCTCAAATAGTTTTCTGAGGCAAAGGTGTATCTTGTCACCTTTAAAGTTGTATGGGCAAGCTTTACTTAAAATTTAATTTTGCTGCAACTGAGGGTATGTACAATTTAGATATGTAAAGAACACCTGTACATCAGAACACTGAGTTAGGATTGTGTAGCAAGCCCAGAGAGGGTATGATGTTATCTGCCATATTCTAGTAAACAGGCCATGTTTCTTGGTTGCTGGCTTAGTCTCTCCTTTTATTCACCTTTGAAATATGCTATATACTCAGAAATGCTTGCCTGTCCCCTCTAACCCTACTCACTGCCCTTGGGTAGTCTTCTCTGTGAACATGGCTTCATTTAGCACCTAAGCGTGAATGACTTCTTAGCAGGACTTGAATCATGATTCTGCCATTATTACACCTCAGTAATTCAGGAAACGCTGCCTTATCTATGAAGCGGGAATTATATCTGTCTCACAGAGTTGGTGTGAGGATGAGATAGAGTGGGTAAAGCATCTGCATATAGTCAAGTCTAAATAAATATGAGCAAGTGCTACTATTAGTAAACATGCTTCTAGCCCAGTTGCCCCTTCTGAGCCTCAGATTAACCTACCTGTCTGCTGGGCATCTCCACTGGATATTGTATATTTGCGTCACTCAGCATGTTCACTGTTGAACTCATTATCTCCCTAAACCTTCTCTTTATGAATTCTCTTTCATTAGTTAATGACTCTATCATGCGCCTTCCAGACACCTGAGGATCATTCATGGTTTTCCTCTCTTTCATTCACCATACCCAGTTAATCATTAACTTTGACTCTGAGTCCTTTTAGCCATCTCTTACTATGACCACCTTGGCTCACGATCCTTGCAACTCCCAGATTACTACAGAGACCTCCAAACTGGTCAGCTTATTTCAAGTCTTGTTCTCCTCAAATGCATTTTTTATTCTGAGCCATGTTAACACAAGTAAAAGACAAACCTGCCCAGGCATCTCTTTGCTCAAAACATTTGGAGGATCCACACCTCCTACAAGGTGAAGTCCAAACAGAGAGCAGAGTATAAGGTTCTCTTTTTACCTCTCTAGGTTTGTCTTATCTCCTTCTCTGCCGTACACAAAACCTACACCTTTCTTCCTTCCATTCTCTTACCATGAAGGTGTTTCTTTTCCCATATCCAGGTCTGGTCTCTCACTCTCCACCCTGGAAACCTTCGTCTTCTGAATCGTTGCCCAGCAATTATTTTCCTTCTGACTTGCATCTGTAATTTCTTTTCTCCTCAGAACTTTATGCTCATGTGTCTAAACTTCACTTATAGTTTTATGTTTTCTCCTCCTCAAAACCATATTTTTCTAGGAGAGATGTCTACATATACAGTTTCTTCTAACTCACTTCAAACCATTCCTCCTCCCAATTCAACCTGGCTCCCTCCCTTACCAACGGAGTGAGCCCACCTGTTCCTGATGCTACATTCAATGGAGACTTCCTGGTCATGACTTCTTGGCAGCATTTGACCCTATTGGCTATTCCCTTCTTTTAAATTCCCCCCTTCACTGGACCTCAATGGTACCATGCTATGCTCTCCTGATTTTGCCTCTACTTCTCTGGATACATCTTCCCTCATTTCCTTAGCAGATTTCTCTGCCTCTACATACTGGTGTTCATTAGGGTTTTATCCTTATATTCTCATCCTAGAGAATCTCATTTTCTCCCACCACCTCAACAACCGTTTATGTGCAGATGACTCCCAATCTCTGTCTGCTACCCAGATCTCTCTTCTAACTTTAAACCCTGTAACCAGTTGCCATCTGGGCATTGCCACTTTGAGATTTAACAGATACCTTTAACTCAATATGTCCCAAACTGAACTCATTTATGATCTGTTTTCCCACTTTGAATGCAAGCTTTATGAAATACTTACTGCTGTTTCATTAGAACAGTGTCTGGAATTTGGTAGGCATTTGTTAACTATTTGTTGCATGAACAAAATATATTTTACCTCTGTGAGTGAAACCACATAGTTGCCTAAGCAGAAAGTTCAATTGTAATTTTGATTCCTTTATCCCCCTTACTTTCAAAACATATTAAATCAATTATCAGTTCACTGATTTTGCTTTCTAAAGAATTTGCAAAAATATTTTCAGCTTGTTCCACTTGCTTGTTACATGATTTGTCAAATTCAACCAGAAGTAGAGCAGGAACCCAGTTATAATGTAGGCCCCTCTCACCATTTCCAGCCCCTCTCCATTTCTAAGCAGACAAACCCAGTTTGTTCCTAATGAAAATTCCAGAAGACCACATGGTATTTGATTCCAGCAGGTTCTGACCTATGAAATTTCATTTCATTTAAAAAATTTATTGTAAAAAGCAGTGACTGCTATTTCTCAGAAAGTAACTTAAATATGTAAAAAATCATCAGTGTCAGCAAGTTCTGCCTTTAATTCTAATCTGAGGTGTTCTGCTGAACTTTAAACACATGTTGTTTTCCCATAATGGAAAGAAAGAATGGACCAAATGACTTTTTTATTGTAATGCCAACCCCAGGGTTTCTCTTAGTATCTTTGGAGGCTATAATCAGAGAGGGTACCAAAGAAAGCTTGTATTTATATAAACAATGGTTAATGTGTATTAAGTGTTTACCACAAATTAAGAACTGAGCTGACTCCTCATTTGTTAACTCATATAATTCTTGTAACAACCATACAACCATGCAAATACAATTATCTCCATCTCAGAAAGCTGGGGCAGAGAATGGTTATATAACCTATCAATGTGGTATATAAAACTGACAACAACAAAGGAACAAGACAAACAAATGAAGAAACAAAAACTCATAGACACAGACAATAGTTTAGTGACTACCAGAGGTTTAGGGGGAGGGGATGGTAGATGAGGGTAAACGGGATCAAATATATGGTGATGGAAGGAGAACTGACTCTGGGTGGTGAGCACACAGTGTGATATATAGATGATGTATTACAGAATTATACACCTGAAACCTATGTAAAATTACTAACAATTGTCACCCCAATAGACTTTAATTAAAAAAACAGGTATATATACATCTATCTATATCTATATCTATATCTATATCTATCTATCTATCTATATATGTATGATGTGCACATCACTAGGAAGAGGCAGACTGGACCTGAATTAGTCTGGAGCAGTCTGGCTCTAGAGCCTCTGCCTTAGGCAGTGCTATAAAGCATTTATGTATCACAAACTTATTCCAAAACATGTTGCTACTTTATTTTATGCCTATAACTTGTTTTATTAAACACTGAGCTAGAAAATATATCCAAGAGAAGCAAGTAAGAGACTGATTTTGGAAGGGAGAAGAATAGTTGTTAATTTAAAATATTCTTTTAACAATCTACAAAACAAACCATAGTCACTGTTAATATGTCATGGGTACTGAGGTGCCAGGTGCTTTGTAGGGGTGATGAAACCAGTGGTAGATCAGTTCACTATATTAAGAAATCTATGTCCACCACATCCTTAATTAGTTTATATCTTACAAAAACACTTAAATGAGGCTTTTGCCACATATTGTAATTGTTTAAGAGCCTAAAAGAATGTTGGGAGAAGTAGCAAGGAACAAAAATATTACTTATAAACTTTAACATTATTTTTGGAATCCCAGAGCTATCATTGGAGAGGAAAAAACACCTATAACTCCAATGGGTCCCAATCTCCTTACCCTATACATACAGTCAATATATGATTCCACATACTAAATACTTATAAAAGCCAACCAAAGCCAGTGTAATTATCTAAAATGAGGTTGTACCATATTATTTTTTTATTCAAAAATGATTCTATGGCATGAAAGATAAAGTCCAACATCTCTGATATGTTAGTGGTACTTAAGGTCATTTGTAATTTGGCCCCAACCAACATTTTCACCTCCCACTTTCCATGATTCCTGTCAAAATCTATAACCTCATCCCCTTAAACACCTGATATTCTGTGACAACAAGCCATGCTTTAAGATTTCTATACTTTTGCACATACTTTCTTTTTTTTTTAAAGATTTTATTGGGGAATCGGGGGAAGGGGAACAGACAAGTTGCTGTTGTTTTGTTCTTCAGTCTAGTTGTGGAGGATGTCGCTTCACTGGCCCAAGTTGGCACCATCATTGCGCTCTTCCCGGGTGAGGCAGATCAGTCGCCGGCTTCTGGACGGCCGCTCACGGCGGCTGCTGGCCATTCACGCTGGCTGCCGGCTACACACAGTAGCTTATGGTAACCACAGCAGCAGGGGCTGAGCCTACGCCGTGCCGGCGACTCACGGCAGCCCAGCTCCAGGTTGAGCTGTTGTTCAGCATCTTAGCTGTAGAGGGCAGTGTCACTGGCCCTCATATGTGGGATCTGAACCGGGGCCCTCTGGCATCCCAAGCCAGTTCTTAACCAACGTGCCACTCGGCCGGCCTGCACATACCATTTTTTAAAAAGTCTAAAACTACACTGTCCAGTGAGGTAGCCACCAGTGATTTAAATGTGATTGAAGTTTAATTACAAACTAATTAAAATTAATAAAATTAGACATGCAGTTCCTTGGTCATGCTATGCACATTTTCAAGTGCTCAATGGCCACATGTATTGGATAATACGGATATAGAACATTTTCATCATCATAGAAAGCTCTATCAGACAGCCTTGCTTTAAAGTGCCTCAATTTCCTTCCAACCCGTACCTTCTGAGACCTTCACAGTCTTACTCATTTTCAGATTTCCACTCAGAAGTTAAGCCTTCTTTGATGTCTCCTTGTAAGCTGCCTCCAATTTCATTTTTCTTACACCTCTGCTACACTACATATCAATTCTGTTAGTTGTGTATGTGGTTATTTCCCCCACTTAGATGCTACGAACATGAGAAAAGCAACTTTATGTTCTCATCTTTATATCTTCATCATAGTTCCTGAACTATAAAGATGAAGGAATGGTTTGGGATTGAAGACAAAGGTCCCTGACCTCAATTTTATTTTTCTTCTTTATTCCTCTAGAGGAGGAAAGAGAATGCTGCATAACATTTTCATGGTGTTCCATAGAAGATTACGAAAAAGCTGAAGCCTATCTTTTGACCCCTATATGAATATGAGTTCATAAGGTGTGATGGGCTCAGGAAACCTGAATTTATTGCTGCCTGTAACTCTTGCCTGATCTCTGACAGGTGAATGTGGAGGTGGAACTGATGATGCTCACTAATTATACCTTCAACCCACATCCTTACATCAGTGTGTCTTAACTTCTCCCTCACCTCAAATTCTGCAGCCCAACTTATATAGATTTGCAGGGGAAAGACACCTATGCACATGATACCAGTTAACCTCTGGTATGCCTCATTTCCTAGAAATGTTGTAGAAGAGAAAGGTTTAGTTGTGTGATTAATATGGAGCAATTTTATAGCAGTCACATCTTAAACTATACAATTATATTCTGAGAGATCGTAATCTTTGGCTATTTCTATTCCAATAAGGTCATCAATAGAAACAAAAATACATTCATAAGGCAACATAAAATATTTTAAAAATTATGAAAAAAGTAATTTCCTGACACTGTGGTGGTTGAGCACAAGGAGGATACAGAAAGCGATGCATACACCATGAAATTTTTTTCTACACAGGAAAAATCCATCTGACATGCTTTCAGGAAGGCCTCCTGTACAGACTAAGGAAAGGGAAACAGACAGGTGTAGCAGAAATAAAAACAAGCTAAAGGGACAGAAGGACCAGTGTTCAAATCTCAACCCAGCCAATATATAGACCTTCCTGAACCAATTTTGTTGGGAAAAATTGGTCCTGGGGTATGGCCTAACAAGTAGAAAAATAAGACAGAAATATAACATTAAATTTTTCTGTTTAATTAATAAAACAAGGTAGAATTATACCTTTCCAGAGACAAAAAATTTGAGTAAGATCAAACTCTATTCTATGGACCATTCACATCAGAATTACTGAGGGAAGTAAGTGAGCGTATTAGTTTCCTAGGTTTCCATAACAAAGTACCACAAACTGAGTGACTGAAAACAATAGAGGGTGGTAGATTGGGGGAGGGGGGTTATCATTTTGAGAGGTAAAAAGTATAACTATTGCACTGTGTTGTACACCTGAAACTGATTTAAAAAAAAGCTACAACCAAAAAAACCCACAAAAAACCCCAAAAAACCAATAGAAATTTATTTTCTCATAATCTGGAGGCTAGAATTCTGACATCAAGGTGTCAGCAGGGCCATACTCTCTCTCCTAGGTTCTGGTGATTTCTAGAAATCATTGGCATTCCTTAGCTGACAGATGCATAACTCCAATCTCTACCGCCATCGTTGCATAGCCTTCATCCTTCTGTGTCTGTGGTGTTCTCTCTGTGTTTGTTTATTTCTGTGTCTCTTCTCCTTTTATAAGAATATCAGTCATATTGATTCAAAGGCCCACTTTCCTCCTGTATCACCTTGTCTTAATTTACATCTTCATTGCACCTGCAAAGACTGTATTTCCAAGTAAGTGCACGTGCACAGGTAGCAGAGGTTAGGACTTTAACAAATATTTTTTGGAGGAGACAAATCAGCACACATAATGATTATTAAAAATTCATATCCTTAAGGCCCATCCTAGACCCACTGAATGACCCACCGACATTTCTGATGCAGTTGTACATGTGATTTCAATTGAGAACACTGGGCTAGGAAAACAATAAAGGGCTGGGATGATGGGTTACCACCCATTTCTTGCAGAAAGATGCCAAGGTAATTGTAGACGTATTCTTAATCAAGAAGTTGGAGGGTGGAGTGGGAGAAGGCCACATGAAGGAAGACTTTCAAGGTTACTATGGCTGGAAACGAGTAGGGGAAAGTAAAGTATTTTCTTGTTCAGCAACATTTCATTACAATTCTAGTAAATGTTATTGGTTCACTTTCCCTTGACAAATTCACAAATAATTTAAAGATTAAAAAAGGATGAACATATTGGAAAATAAAAGTAAGCAAAAAGAAGGTAATAAAAGAGTAAGAAAATAAGATATTGACTATGTGTAGAAGTAGTCCCTCTTATCTCCTCACACTGTACAATAGGCAGAACATGGGGATGGCACCAGCCAGACCTGGGGTCAAATTCTGGGTCTATCAATTTATAGTTCTGTGATTTTAAGCAAGGATCTTAACCTATCGGTTTTCTTATTTGCAATACATCAGCTCTAATATGCTTTTCATGGGGTTGAGTTGAGGACAAAATGGGATGCCCTTTATAAAGGGCCTGGGATGGGTGTAAGTGTCTGTAGGTTCCTCTCCACTACAGACTCCAATGAGTGTTTCGCTGACCTTTCCACTTAATAGTTTGACTCTTCACATATATTCAGATAGCTGAATTTAAAAAAGACCTATGTTCAATAAGATCCTTCAGTTTGCCTTGCAAAGAAGCAAATGTGACTCTAGGGCCAAGTGCTTCTCCCCAGAGAGTGAGACTGGCAGCAGGATGAGATGTCTGGCAAGCCAGAGGTCTGGATGCAGAGTTGAAATGACAAGAAATCTTGCCCCAGAGAGGGTAGTAGAAAAAGGTAGATTTCTCTTTCCAAGGAAAGGAATCAAGGGGACTGGATTTATCTAAACTTCCCACTCACTAGAGACTTAGTTAAATCTCTTATTCTTTCCAAGCAATTTGGGGATAATATATAAATTGTTTCTTTTACAGTGTGATTTTGATGGTCATGGTAAACAATGCATATGATCATAATGTTTGACATATAAATCTGTATCAGTTAAGATACATTTTGGCAGCTACAACCAAGAGCCCCTAGATGAAAGTGAATTAAACAAGATAGAAGCCAGCCTTGAATAGATATTTGTTAAATGGTTAATTGGCTCAAGGTACTATCTCTGTCCACATTGTTGGATGTTTTCTATAGACTTTCTCTATTTCTTTCAACTTACAAACTAATTTTACATTCATCTTAACTCTACAAACATTTAATGAATGTCTATAATGTTAAGTGATAGGGAACAGAAATAAATATAAGCTCTTTCCCTCAGGAAGCTATTAGTCCTGAAGATAGATAGATATATATAACATGACATCCCACATATAACTAAAAACACATTATTCCCAAGAATAAAAGACTATTACATTGCAAACCACTAAAGTATTGGAAACATTTTTTCTGAAAGTGAATAAAATACATATTTCAAAGAGTTTGTGCTATATAAATTTTATCTGTCAGAAAACTATGAGGAGATCATAAAGTGAGTGGACAGTGCTACTATGAAGGGCAAAGTCAGATTGAAAATGGGCTGTCTTTTGGGATTACCAACTGGAATCACACAGTAAATGCAAACTGATAATCCATCATTGGTGTCTTCATTTATGAACAAGATCACACTACTTACATAGCCACCTGTGACTGGAATCTTATAGCATTTTTGTTACTCAATCAAATGCTCCCACTATCTCACTATGTTGGCTGAATATTTTTTTGTCTGTAACCCAGAGGGAATGACTGACACAGAGCAACATCAGCCTGGAAGCCAACAAGAGGAGTTCAAATCAGGTTAGCTTGGTGTTGCTAAAACGCACTCTCACACTATCTAGAATTACAGAGCAAGGAGCTGTCAGATTATTAGCTAAACATTATCACATTCAAACTCTGCAGAAATGTAGCTGTGAAAGAGCTGGTGAGAAGGTAATTTTGTTCATTTCATTTTTCTTATGTAGTATCTAACACAGTGCCATGTACAACCAGGTACTTGATAAAGACGATTAGCTTCACTGGGTGAATAAAGTCTGGCTTATGATTTACATCACACAAATTGACCAATATATAATCTGATTATCTAGCTGGTGGGTAATCTATGTTTACCTGGTTTACAATTGTTCCTTAACATTTTCTACGTCATTATTTTATTTTTCCTCATTCCTCCAGAGAGGGCAACCTTCCCTATGAGCACCACTCTTTAAAGGACTTTGCTTCTGCCAAGACCAGGGACAGGAAAATTTCCTGCAGGCTTTTGTGCAGTTAGTTCTTACTTCTGGGTCATCACCTCTGTGGATGTTGCTGCTGTGATGCAAATGGACAACCTCACTCCTTGTTCTTTGGTTTTCAGGGCCATCCAGATCCCCAGTTCTCAACCCTATCAGACTTACTGCTTGACATACATTAAAACATATATTTTGTAGTATTTACTATCCTGAAATAAAATTTCACTCATAATTTAAAAAAAATCAATAATATACCCTAGTTGTAATAAAACTAAGAGGAAAAATAAAAATAAATACAATTAAATTTATTATAAAAATAATATATTTGAATATGTAAATATGGGGGGTGACTACACTAGGTAACAAAATGAGGTAATCAGATGCATTTGCATGAAGAATTGCTGCGAATGCAATAGCTACAAATGTACTTTCATACAAGTTTGTTGCATTGGTTATTCAAATACTGAGTGGCATTGTCATCAGTGACACAATTTTCCCAAATGATGAAAAACTCTTGGTATAGTTCCAAACAAAACAAAGTATAGTCTTCTTTCAAGTTACATGGTAGCTGCATTCCTGGGAATTTGGCATATATTAAAATGAAACTGCAGAAAACATTTTGAATTTATACATAGTAGTTAGATTCTAAGCTTAGGTAATTATCTTTTTTTTATTTACATGAATATCCAATAGGACATTCAAAAGTCATGGAAATGGGACAAAAGTGGCAAATGAAGCAACTCCTTGTTGTATGGAGCTGTTCTATGCTTTGCAGACTGTCTAGTATCTCTGGCCTCAATAAACTAAATGCCTTTAGGGACTCCTTAATAACCAAACATCTCCAAAAATTTCTCAAACTGATCCTTTTGAGAACTACTGATTTAGAGAAGCCAAAATATTAAATTAGTCAAAACAGAATAGACAGAAGAGACTTGAAAAGATGGCAGTAGGAGCAGCATCATTTTTGAATCTCTCTAAATTCACCTAATAAAACTAGACAGAGCTGCTAAAAGAGACAATGTAGGTAAAGAACAACTATCAAAAATGGAGGGGGGAAGGAGGATGGGAAGGTCACATGAGAAGCAGAATAAGATTGCTGCCTGTTTTATAGTTGTTAATTAAAAGGATATTACTTCAGGGCCGGCCGAGTGGCTCAGTTGGTTAAGAGCTCGCTCAAAAGTTTGAGCTCTGAGCAACAGCAGTTCGATGCCCAGCCTGAGCTGAGCTGCTGCTGAGCTGCCAAAAGGTGGCAGGATGGCTCAGCTAAAAAAAAAAAAAAAAGGATATTACTTCAAATCAGTTCAGGAAAAAAATGAGGGGAAGGGAAAAAAGGGATGGCAACTCAATTTCAATATATTTATGGTGGGGAAACATTAGACAATAACCAATAAAAGAGGGCTTAAGATGGGAAGTAAAAATATTAGTTTAAAAGTAACCATTGGAACAAAATGCAAACTTTTTTTTTTTTAAGCTGAGCCATCCTGCCACCTGTTGGCAGCTCAGTGGCTGCTCAGCTCGGGCCGGGCATCGAACCGCTGTTGCTCAGAGCTCAAACTCTTGAGCGAGCTCTTAACCAACGGAGTCACTCCGCTGGCCCTCAAACTTTTTTAAATACCAAAAATATACTTAAGAAAAAGAGGGAAAAAATAAAACATCTAATAAAAATGTTGACATAGGGGCCGGGCGAGTGGCTCAGTTGGTTAAGAGCATGAGCTCTGAGCAACAGAGTCGCCGGTTCGTTTCCCACATGGGCCAGTGAGCTAAGCCTGAGCTGAGCTGCCGCTGAGCTGCCAACAGGTGGCAGGATGGGTCAGCTGGTGAGAGCACATGCTCCTAACAACAAGGTTGCCGGTTCAACTCCCAAATGGGATGGTGGGCTATGCCCACCCACAACTTTAAGATTGAACACGACACCTTGGCTGAGCGGCCGCGAGCTGCCGATGGGCAGCGGGATGGCAACTGGACTTGCAACTGAGCTAGCTGCACCCTCCACAACTAAGACTGAAAGACAACAGCTTGGCTGTTCCCCTTCCCAAATTCCCCAACACTGTTCCCCTTCCCCAATTCCCCAATAAAATCTTTTAAAAAAAGGTGTTAAGATAATTGGATATACATGGAAAAAGATAAATTTAGATCCATTTTTCATATTACTGAAAAGGAAAAATTCCAAAGGACCTGAAATTTAACATAAAAAAAATAGAATCCATACAAGTACCAGAAGTAAACATGAATTAATTCCTTTGTATTCTAGAAATAAGGAAACATTTTCTACCATAATTCAAAATTCAGTAACAATAAAATAAGAAAGAGATAAATTTAATTACATTAAAAAGTTAGTATGGCAACCCCCCCCAAACACACACACACACACACACACACACACACACACACACACACACACAAACAAAAACCACTGTAAAAAAAGGAAAAAGACAAATAAATTGGGGAACTAGTTGTAATATTATATCATAAACAAAGGATTAAAATGTGGAATATAAAGAAGAGTTTCTAAATATAGGAAAAAAATTATTAAAAAAAGATTCTAAAAATAGAGAAAAGAAAGACTGGCAACTCTATAGAAAAAAATAGGCTAGAGAAATGAACAAAGTTCAAAGAAAGCTATGCAAATTTACTTAACCACATGAAAGATGACTAGCCTGTACACATCATAAAATATATACAAATTAAAACTACACTGAGATACCATTTATCATCTATTGGATTAGTTAACATTTAAAAGTTAGACAACATAATCTTTTGGCATGGATATGAAGAAATAGAATTCATATGTTGTAGTGGGAAGGGAAAATGATACAAACCTTATGAAGGGGAATTTGTCAAAACCAAGCAAAATAACTAATGCACTTACCATTTATCCTAGCAACCAGGCTTCTGAAATTTCATTCCAAACATACACTGGCAAAAATACAAAATGTATGATGAAAGCTAGTCATTGCAGAATGATTTGTAATAGCAAAAGACTGGAAACAGCAGAAATGTCTACAAGGGGGGAACTGGACAAATAAACTATGGAAATCCACCTAAAGGAGTTCTATGCAGCTGGAACTAAATTAGAAAAAAACCCATCTATTACTGTGAAGTACCCAGAATACATGGTTGTGTGAAAAACAAACAAAAAAAAACAGAAAAACAGAAAACACTGGTATAGAATGCTTAATCTGATGAAAGGGGATACAAATGTGTTTGACTGAAAAAAAAAAGACAGACAAGCATAAACTATAAAAAGGAGATTATTTATAGAAGAAAAGGAAATAAAGTGAAAGGGATGGGGTAAAAGCTAGCCTTAGTATTGAATACTTTATTGTATAGATTGACTTTGGAATCATTAGTATGCTGTGCATAATTATGAAACAAAATTAATTTTTTAAAAATCACTCTGTAAATATTTAAAGTAAATATACACTTAGTTGGTAGTATAACCATACAGAGAACTATAGTGACCTTAAAGCACAGTTATTTGCTTGTAATTTCCTAGTGGACTATAACCTAAGGACAAAAATTACTGAAGAAACAACTGAAATGTTTATACTAATTGTATTTTTGGTGGTAGTATTGGTAATATTATTCTGGGAATGGTATTTGTGTACTGTAGGATAAAACAACTGAGTACTTGAGTACTTTTCTACTTTTCTCATTCCTAGTGGTTTCAGAGCTGGAATTATTTGTGTGACATAAATGTAAGGTATAAGAAAATAAGTAAAATCTCTGTGATCCTCAAGTTAATCATAAGTATGAGGATGAACTCATGATTTTTATGTATATACGTAATGTTTGTTTTGTAGCTCTACTGAAAAGGCCCAGAAACTATGACTACACAGTAGTGTTAATACTCATATTCCTAACTCTTAGATTGTGGTATTAAAATACCATTTCCCACTACAAGAAACCAGAGCTTCCTAGAGCACTGACTGATTCCAGGTTTAGGGCAGAAGATGTGCAAGATGAATTTAGAACATCTTGTGATTATCAGAAAGCAAGAAAACTGTCAAAGACTATAAAGTCATCTCAAAAGGACTGAGGAGGAAACTTAAATATGCACTTAGTTGGCTCCTACTGGCTGAAGATAGGATAATTTGAGCATCAATATGGTAAGAACTACCAATTATTGAAACATACGAATTTGGTTAAATCCATGAGTTCATAAAGACATTTAAAAAAAATCCCATTGATCACTATTGGGAGATGTTAGTGAGCCAAATCACTATTTT
Source organism: Hipposideros armiger (assembly GCF_001890085.2). Lineage (NCBI taxonomy): Eukaryota > Metazoa > Chordata > Mammalia > Chiroptera > Hipposideridae > Hipposideros > Hipposideros armiger. The sequence goes on along the minus strand of NW_017731554.1, from coordinate 514,089 downwards.
AAAACCTGGCAAATTAGGTAAAAGACAAAACAAAACAAACAACAAAAAATACAAAGAACACTTATACCACCATTTCCATGAGAACTAATCCACCACATGAGTGAAAAGTTGATGAAATAGTTTATAGAACGTTTCAGCTCATAAAAAAGAAGGGATCACAGAATTATAATATTACCATTTGCAACCTCTACTGAACTAATGGACCTGGACATTGATAATTAATGGTTATTAACAACCTCAAAATAGAGACTATCAAACATTATTTGTTTCCTAGTGGGAGAACAAAACACAATGTATGAAATAGCCTTCCAAAAAAATGAAATCTGAATTTGATCACATCTCTATATCCAATTACCAATTTAAGAAATACAGAGGAGAGAGAAGCACGCTAAACAACAAGATGGGAATGCAATCAACAAAATCCAAAATGTAGGAAACTCTACAGTACAAAATGAGTGGTTCCTCCAACAATAAGGAAATAAAGTGCTAGACGGAGAATCCATAAGTTAAAAGAGACTTAAAAGACATTCTCTATGGATCTTATTTGGATATATATTCAAGAAACAACAACAATAAAAACAAACAAAAAATAAGCATTAACATTTATAAGATGACTAGAAATTTGGGCACAGATGCTTTGGTATTATTAGGTTCAGTGTTACATTTTAGATGTGATAATGGTATTGTGGTTATATATTTTAAAATACATGATGCCATAGAAATTCATGCTAAAATATTTGAAATGGTATGATGTCTAGATGAACCCAAATTGGGCCACATATTGGTAAATTGGTGGGGCTGGATTAAGGCTTCACAAATTTCATTATATTGTTCTTTTTACTTCTGTGTACATTTAAAGTGTTCTATAGTACCACAATATAAAAAAAATATTTCAAAATATATTTTTGAAAAACACAAATGTTCTGAAAGTTAGCAGATGGAATTGCTAGTGCTCTTGCTAGATGGGCATGGCTACAGATATACCTCCAAAGTTCCTGAGTTTCACTCCCGTTACCTGGACTCTGTTCTGTATTTACTTGCCAGGGTCTCTTTCTCCTTTTTCTTTTCAACAATATTTTGTTTTTCTCTTGTGATGTCTATCTTATTTTTCCTCTACTTCTCTCTCTCTTTTTCTCCCTTTCTCTTTCTTCCATATTTATACATTATTTTCTCCTTTCTTTCTCTACCCTCTTTTTCATGATCTCTTTAACAATTGGCCATCATATTGAATTGAAAACTTTTTCTTTTTAAGTTGGTGAAAACAATGGATTCAAGTTTTATGTTTTTGATCTTGTTTGAAATGTAGGTGAATTGCATACATTCCTCTTGGAAAAGTTGCAGCTTCTTTGCTCAAACCCTATTGTGGGAAAGTTGACATTGAAACCCAAACACTATTCCAGCTCTCTACCTACAGTAGCTGAGATGAGGGGCATCTGCACACATTGGGTCTCCTGATAAAGATGAAGACTAAGGCGTACTGAATCTTCCCACCCTGAAGTGCACTCAAGTGAGGTTTTATAGCAGCTGTCTTGGGTGTGCAGGGTTCTGCCCTGAGCATCCACCAGGAAATGGAGTTTCTCTGTCAGCTGGTATTGGGTGTATTTCTTTTTTTTTTTCTTTGTTTTTTGAGTGTGTTTCTGATGCTTCCTGTCAGCAACCTGGTTGATCACTGCAGATAAACAGCCAAACCATGGAGAAGATTCCTTCATTTTCTTCTTTATGTCTACTCATGTGAAGTCAGTTGAAAGCTGCCCTTGATCAAAGGTTGCTGGCACAGGACCACAAGACTTTTATTATTTATTATTTATAGATCATCACAAGTATTACACAGCAGTTTGCAAAACATAAACCACCAGGGAGAATATCTATTCTGTGAGGAGGTGACAATGTAAATGAAATGTAAACACCACCATGGATAACAGTAAAACCCTTGAGGGGTAGAAATATGGGTTCTTTAATTTGGGGGAGCCTGGGTAGAAGTAGATTATAAGGGGAACACGCCTAGAGAAAAATCAATGGCAGAAAGCAATAAATGTGTTTTCCAGGTATAATGTATAGTTAAATGTTCAGCTGGCCTATAAATCAATGTAAATGAGAACCAAGTATTACTCATTAAATTATTAAAGGTTTAAAAACTGATACTATTATATATAACTCTTATGGAGGTGCTGCAATAGTGTCATCATCATTCATTTTTGGAAGTATTGTAAATTGGTAGAACACTTTTGGAAAGCAATTTAGTATTATGCATCTGTTAGGATTCTTATGTAAGACTTCAATCCTTTTGCAGTATTTATAACTTTAACATAATGCAGAAGACAATTCAGTAAAATTCAGCCTTATGCCCAACACAGCAGCTGAACATCTTGTATTCTTATTACCAAGTGCATTTATTCTCTCTATTATATCACACTTTCAGACAATTTATCTTAGTCTCTACAAGCTTTCATTCACTCTAAGTTTTTTTGTAGTACCCAAAATCTCCCAGTAATACCAAGAGGCATAGAAGTGTTTTTGCCTTTTAACCCTGTATCCATTTCTAGTGTCATACTCTAAAGAAATGAAACAAAGATATGGAAAAATAATCTATATAGATGAATATTTTCATAACACTGTAGTATAAAAGTAACCTAACTGGTATCAAGTAGAAGATTCAGTAAGCAATTATGACACATTCATTTTATTTTATAGTCCTTCAATAACGCTTCGAAGGTTATATAATAATGTGAAAAGTACTTAGACTACAATATTAACAGATAAAAGCAAAAGACAAAATTAAATAGCTAGTGTTACTATCACCAAACTGAAAAAACATAGGCCAGAGGAAAAGGACAGAAGACAGCACACTAACCTGCTAACAGTGCTCGCAGTAGAGAGGTGGGGTTCCAGGTGATTTATTTTTGTTGCTCTATTGTCTAATATTTTTGGTATGCTAATGGATGTCTCCTATCACACTTTTGAAATAAAGAATATAAAGAAAATATAAGAGATAGAATGTAAGTTGTGTATCATCTTTCATGTAAGTCTCTACCTGTGGTGTTCCTAATCTGAAGGGAAGCTAATAAATCTTTAAAACTTGCCAGAAGAACTATTCCAAGGCTTTCTGGATAACAGTGCCTGAAAAGACTGTTTATAGAACCCTGGGGAGCAGACTTGTCTAGAAGAGAAATTGGATTTTTCCTGTGCTAAATTCACCTTAAAATTCATACCAGAAATGAGAAAGATGCCCATTCCATAATCACCACTGTGTGGTAACTGCGTAATTGAAAATCCGTAGTGCCCCAAAGTCCCTATATAAAGAGATATTGTGTTAAATGATACAACTGACAACAGAAATAGAAGGAGAAGGAAGTAGTTTAATGAAACTTGAAGAAAATAGTCAAAAAACAATCAAGATGAAATATGTATGTAGTGAAGCGTAGCCCCAATGGATTCCTATTAAGCTCCTAGGGGCTTGAAGAGTATTGCTCAGACTCTGAATGGCTAATCAATACTGGTCAATAATGATTCTATTTTGGTCAGAACAGCACTGCATATTTCTATTTACACTCCTGACATTTAATAGCAGCATCCAGGCCTCTTCTGAATCGCTGTGTCCTTGGCACGGTGTGGATTTTAGAGACAGACAGGTCTCAGCTTAAATCCCAGCATCACTACCACATACTGGCTGTGTGACCGTGGACAGGTCAGGACTTTTGTGGCACAACACATCGCAAGAAGTAAAAGCAGCCCCCAGCTGGCTGCAGGAATCAGGGGCTCCTGCTTTAATAGAAGGTGCTTCTTACAGATGGTGAATCCCCTGCAACCAGGTAGAAAGATTCCTTGACCTCCCACATATTCACTTTAGAAGTGACGAGAACTAGCTCTTGGTGGGAGCAAGCTTAGTAATACGAGGCAATTGCAAATGTGTCTACCTCGTCTCTGAGCTAGAACATGTCCATCGCTGTGCTCTGGACTTCCACACTACCCCCATCTTCAACTTGGCTCCATTCTCAGCACCATCTGAGGTTGCATCGCCTTTAAATCTTCAATCAAGCTCATTTACCAGGATCTCCCTTCATTTTCATATCTAAATCTACAGTGATTTTTTGGAACAGACTTTCACTCTTGTTTTTTGTTGAGGTTAATCCTCCATGTGACCTATTTTTATCTTATCCATTCCCACTTTTTCCTTAGCAAACTCTCATTTATCACCCTGCCCTGTGGTGCCATGCTCCCCTTGCAAGTTCCAGCCCTCCCATAAGTCCAGCCAGCCCCTTAGCTGGCACTTGACCAAAAAGTCCACAAACATATGTTAGGAGCACGCGTCTCCCTCTCTCTGGGGAGGGAAAAGCAATGATCAAGCCAAAGGATGCTGATGTTGGTAACTGCTAATTATCAGTTGATAAATCCGTTCCCCCTCCCCTTCTACATCACCCAGAATCAACTCCTTATCAGCATGAGGCATATTGCAAAGTAGATAAGAGATGAAGTTTCTGGAATCTGACTGCCCAGGCGAATCATGATAACAAATATAAAATGCTTAGTGCTTGGAACTTGGTAAGCACTCAGTAAGTGTGAGCTGTTGTAACAGCTCTACATCCTCTGGAAGTGTTGGTTGGCTGTTTGACCTCTTTGTGGAGGTCACACAGTGCAGCTTCCAGGACCTCTTGTCTTACACGATTCTTACCCTTCTCATCTGCCCTTTCCTTGTGACCTGGCCAGAGGCTACTTACCATTGTGGAATTCTAAACCTTTCTGAAAACATGAAGAAAGCTATGGACCCATAATTTTGCAATAACTTCTGGAGTTCTCAAAGCTCCTTAGTATCATCTTTGGACCCCAAGTTAACAGCCCCAGGTTTGAGGATTAATTTGTCAATTGGAGATTATTTTTGCTTAGTATTGCAAATCACCATAGTCTAATTTATTAGTTTATCATTTTTGGTATGTGTATATTTTCATATAAAGTAAGGAGTTTCTTTTAAAAGGGTTAATCAAGCGATGTAAGCAGATCATTTCAACCTACACGAGCTGGATTGGATCAACTTGTTGAAGCAGTGTGTGGAATCATCAGGGGCATGGCTTGACACGGAGACCACTTGGGACCAGCCCCAGGGCTGCCACTGACTATGTTATTTAGCAGGTACCTAACTTCTCTGGCTTCTGTTTTCCATTTGTAGAATTAAGATAATAATTCTAGGGCTGGCTGAGTGGTGTATTGGTTAAGAGTTGGCTTGGGAGCGCGAGCTCTGAGCAGCAGGGCCACAGGTTCGGATCCCACATGGGCCAGTGATGCTGCGCCCTCTACAGCTAAGATGGTGAGTAACAGCTTGACCTGGAGCTGGGCTGCTGTGAGTGGCTGGCGATGGCGTAGGCTGCAGTGAAGCTGTAGTGAGCTGCCATGAGCTACTGTGAGTGGCCATCCATTGGCTGGAGACCAATCTGCCTCACCCAGGAAGAGTGCAATGATAATACCAACATGGGCCAGTGAAGCGATGTCCTCCACAACTAGACTGGAGAACAAAATGAATAGCAACTTGTCTGTTCCCCTTCCCCAATCCCCCAACATTGTTCTCTCCCCCAAGTCCCAATAAAATCTTTAAAAAAAAAGATAATAATTCTAACTGTAGGGGGTTATTTAAGTAGCCATACATATATATAACATATATATTCCTTAGCACACCACCTGGCATATAGTATGTTTTCAATAAGTGTTAGCTACCATTAAATGGCAAATCTATCTCTTTTACCCATTTAAAATTATTGGCATGATTTGATAATGCTGCAGAACTCATGGCATTGTGATAGCAAATAATTATTTGCCTAAAGCTTTTTAGATGGACAGGCACAAATCTAAGAACAATACCCTGGGCGGTGAAGTAAATCTTATTCCATCCTTTCTGACCCCAAAGAAGAAATCTATGGGCAAGAGTTAATGTAACATTTGCCATGTTTAGGGAAACTGACTTTTGGGACATTTTCTTTTAAGCCTTAAATACTTTAATACCTAGGTACTTATAAAGAAGCTGCCACTATTCTGTGTTTATTTAATGGCATGTATGGGTTTCAGCTTTCTATTAACAAGTCCACATATTTCTATTTACTCTTCTGACATTTAATAGCTGTGGGAAATCTGCCTTGGAATAGCAGGAAGGACCACGGTGCCCTGTAAGACATTCATTTACAGTTACTCAGCCCTGACTCATGGTGACAACTGATTTTATAATAAGCTTCAGCCACTTTGCCAGCCAGAAACAAAATGTCATGTTTTGTAGCTTGATTCTTTCCCTTTAATTTGCACTATTCACTGTTTTTAAACAAAGCACATGACCTACATGTACCAGAGGCCGAGGGTCCTTGATCCTCCTGTCTGAGGACAATGTCAAGCCCAACTCATAGCTGTTAAGTCATGTTCACTTTCTGAGTGAATTAATATTTCATAGCCTGCCTGTGATTTATAAGCAAATTAATCTACATATACTGAGGATCCCCTACTATTACTTGCATTTTAAGGAAATTTGAATAGGGAAAGACTCACTCAGTACTTTTGATTTTATTTGCAAGAAACAGAATGAGCCAAAATAAATCCTGCCATGACTAGGAAAGAAACTTTGATTTCAGGAGAAATTACTTTATATCTAAATCAGCTTGTATCTCCAAAAATCTTGTCTCAGGTGTGATAAGTCATAAATAATTACCAATTTCATGTTGGTGGAATTAAACATCATGAAAAGCTATTCAAAAACAATTTACAACTTGACAGAGAAAAAAAGATTCTGTTTAAAAGGTAGTCTATTTTTCCTCCACTGAATTCAGATGAAGGCTCAGAGAAGATGAGAATAGGAAGAAAACAAAACAAAATTCTGTCCTTATTTCCCTTGAACTTAGTATTCAGGTTGAGCATATGCTCTTTTTCCCAAGAGAAAAAGCAGTTTCCTGCATCCTTGTGAGCATTTTTCTTTTCCTTTGAAGTGTTTGGTGTTTTCAAGAACGTTAGGAGGTCATTTTCTTTAGATTCCTGTTTCCTAATTTTCCCCATTTTGTCTTGTGCTTTGACATGGCTGCTGAATTACAGTATGTATGGGGGAAAGCAGCTTGAGTCTCATTGCAGGTTCTAGTCACATAGTAAATGTCCCTTTCTCGAGCCTGCAAACTATCTCCACTCAGTGCTAAGCTTCTGTCATAAGCCAGCGGCTGCCACATCCTGTTGGACAGCGTCTCACCATGCGCAATGTGGATCGTATATTTGCCCTGTCCTGAAGAAGACTTTTTTTTTTTTTTTTAATCTACAGTCTCTTCTGCCCACACTCAATTACAGGGCAGGCTCCCAAACACTGCGGAGGCTCTCACAAGAAAGGCAAGCAACCTGCTTAGCCCAGTAATCAGTCTTTTACTCCAATCTGCTCTGCTGTTGGCATTTCTTCCATTCTTAATTACCACACCTGTCACCCAGCCCCTGGCAGGATGAATGGCACAAGCCATATCATGCTGCAGAACTACTTTCTCAGCAAATACCCTTTGCAGACAGAAGGACAAAGAACATCAGCCAAGGGCAGGAGAGGGAAAGAGCATCTTAAGATGAATGAGGTAGGCTCTGCCAGCTTTTTCTTGGGTCATTGAATCTTCCTGGGAAACTTAAATCCATGAGCTTTCAAATATACTCTGAGAGATTCCGTCTCCGTATCTGCCTGACTAAAGCAGGAAAGTGTCTCACGTGACGCAAGTGGGATTCTTGGTCTAGTCGTGAAGTGAACTGATCTTCGTTATTCTGCTCTTAAGTTTGTTAAAGTGGGTCAAAACGGTACCACAGCCAACGCTGGCCAAAGAAAAATAAAAGGTCCAAGTCTGGTTGTCCATGAGCTAGTTCTCTCTATTTATTATTTTATATTTTTAATTTTTCTGACCTTTTCTTTTCTTTTATTTGCTCTGATTCCATGTTTCTCCCTATTTTGTCCCCTGCAAACAACTACTGTCCCTCTATGAGTGTTCTCAAATGACAAGTCCCTAAACATACACAACAACAGAATAGCTGGGTTCACTGATCTGACATCTCATTTTCAAAAAAGATTTTATTTTTCAGAGCAGTTTTAGGTTCACACAATAATTAAAAGAAAGCTACCCCTGCCACCACACACCATACCCTCCCCCATTACAACATCTCCCCCAGAGTGGTACATTTATTATAATTGATATTTATTATTATAATGAATCTACTGGACACATCATTGTCATCTGAGGTCCATAGTATACATTACAGTTCACTCTTGGTGTTTTACATTCTATGGGTTTGGACAAATGTGTAATGACATGTATTCACCATTATATTATAATACAGAATATTTTCATTGCCTTAATAATCTTCTGTGTTCTGTTTATTCATCCTTCTCCATTCCTGCAACTCCTGGCAACCACTGTGACACCTTATTTTTTTACAGATTTCTTATCTCAGGTCATTGTGTATAACACGAAGAATGTGTCACTCTTTCATTATCTTTCCCAACCTCTCCTTTTAAAAAAGCAATCTGACTGTTTGTATTTATTTACTACTTCATTCCTATTTTCTATGGCTGTAGGTCTTGCATTTTATTTTGTCTTATTGGGTAGAATTTATATGATCCCATCACTTCCTTTGCTGTTTTCCTTCACTATAATCAAGAAATGAGCTGTTATATAACTAGACGCACATCAGTATCACAATAGTTGGGAGAAATTAATGGTGATTAATCAAGGTCATGTGGTTCAAAGTTATATTTGGTGATATGGAATTTTTGCCCCTATGAAAATAATTTGTAATTAAAGCATGAAATATTGAATTAGCCATTAATGATGTTCAACCACCATGAATCTGGAAAGTGTCAAGCTCATTCTGTAGTTTTACATATGCCATATTGCTTTTTTTTTTTTTTTAAGATTTTATTGGGGAAGGGAACATTGTGTTTTTCCAGAACCCATCGACTTCAAGTCTTGGTTGTGGAGGGCGCAAGCTCAGCTCCCAGTCCAGTAACTGCTTTCAATCTAGTTGCAGAGTTGGGGAGTGGCACAGCCCACCATCCCATGGGGGAATCAAACCAGCAATCTTGGTGTTAAGAGCATGTGCTCTCACCAGCTGAGCCATCTGACCACCTGTTGGCAGCTCAGTTCATGTGCAGCTCACTGGCCCAGGTGGGAATCAAACTGGCAACCTTGTTGCTCAGTGGCTCTAACCAACTGAGGCACCTGGCCGGCCCGCCTAATTGCTTTTAATAAGAACAATGAAAATTATTTTTAAAATATAGTAATACATTATTACACCTCCATGATACTTCAATATCTCTTGACATACATATTTTTATCCTCAATATCATTAAACCACTTTTAGTTTTTAAAAACAGATTATACATTTAATTGTCAATATAATTCTTAAAGAGGTGAGGGAACTAACTTCTGATAAACCCTGATTATATCTAGGTATTTTACATACACTATATACTTTAATCCCATAGCAGCCCTGAAAACTTATCTCCATTTTTTTATTATTATCATTTTTCAAATGATGAGATACAAGGCTTAGAAAAGTTAAGTAAATTCGCAGCTAGAAGGTGACAGGGCTAGGATCAAAATTCAGATCCATCTAGCTCTTAAACCAGTGTCAGAAAACTCATGTTCATTGCATATGTTATTAATGAAGATTAGTGGTTTATTAGGGCAATTGTAAATGAATTCATTAGGATTAACTTGTAAATATTGTTTTATGGCTTGTCATGTTTGAATGTGGGGTCTATGGGTCTAGCTTTACTAAAAAATCAGGTTGTTGAGTCATTTACCTCTCCCGGCAGCCTGGAGTGATTAATTAGATGTATCTGAGGAAAGAGCCTCTAGTTAGCAGTACATGCAGCTCAGGCACGCAGGAGGGAGAGTAATTCAGAGGTTTATGGTTTCAGGGAGATCAGAGAAGAGACAGACTGATTTACAGAAAAGGCAGAACAAGTACATTGAAGGCTCTGTGTTGTCATTTGGTAATTTAGAAGAAATAACAATATTTGGTATTTAAATATTGGGACTTTTCTATTTGATTGAGAATATGCTTAGAGAGAACCAAAATAGAATAATTAAAATTGAGTTAAGAAGATACAAAGAAGCAAAGAAACAAGGCTGAAAGAAAATACTTCAAAACATTGTCAGTAGTTTTGTTTAGAAGGAAGAGTACAAATTATTTTTATTTTTCTCTTTGTATCTTTTTTTGACCTTGCAGATTCTCTGTATTAAATATATATTATAAATACAGCTTAGAGAAAAGTGCATTGTTATTATTATCATTTTTTGGTAACATAACATGATGGTTAAATACTTGGGAAACAAAGCCCGATTGAGTTTTAAAACCAGTTTCACAACTTAATAGCTTTGGGGTGTTGGGCAAGTTGTATTCCCTCTCTAGGTATCAGTATTTTTATTTATTAAGTTATGCAATCAATGGTCACTGTCATTGTAATTAATATAATAACAGGTATTATTCCTGGTGTCTAGAAAGTGTTGTTTTTTGTTATCAGTGGAATTATTTACTTTTCTGCTTTTTATGTAAATTAGCAACTGTATTTTATTTTAATAATTAAAAGTGAGATATTTCCTAAAGATTTTTTCCCCTAAAAATACCCAAGCCTCAACTACTATGTTAACCTCAGTATCCCACCCAAAGCATCACAAACCAGCTAATGGCAGCACATAGACAGAAAGGGAAGCCTATGGGAGAAAGTGTGCGTGTTCAGCCAGGATACTTCAAACCTTCAGACAGTGACTGTAATATCAGGAAACATGCAGGAATTGAATATCTGTGCTATAAGCTCACCTGTGATGACCCCAGAAGTTCCATTTGTGTCTTACTTTTATGAAACCCAATAAGCATTCAATGCATATTTAAATCTATGACTTTGTCTGTGTGTAATTCAAATATATTCTAGGGCCCAATGTTACCTGTATTAGTCATAGTGCCACAGGATAAGAAATACAGTCCTGCAACTCAATTTAATAAAAGTAATTTCAGTCTTTACTTACATCTCTCAAAGAGCATCACTATTCTCAGTCCACAATACTGATATAGCAACTCGGAAAGCTAATTTTTTTTCTCAAGAGGAATTTTTCAAGATTGGATTTTCCTTAAAGCTCTTCCCCCTATTTGTCTTCCTCTTGCCCTATCATACCCCAAGGCTTTCCTTAAGATGCTCTCCCACCCACAGATTTCATGCTCTCATTTAAAACTGCCTCTCACCTCATACCAAGTAAGCTCCTTTTTGCATTCTCACATCCCAACTTTCTTTTTCTCATTTTTTCATCTGGACTAAATCATGGCCTTTTTGACTGAGAATATTTTAGTTCTCTCCTCCCCAACCCCCCAACAATACACCTATATGCTGAATATGGCCAAGGGACCTGGAGAGAAAATAGAGAATAAAATAATTATTATTCTAAGTACACTTGACAAATATATCATATTTAAAATAAGCACATGAATTATCTCTCTAATTTCTTAAGGTAGTTTATCATCCTAAACTTTTTTTTTTTAAGTTCAAAACCTTCACAGTTCTTTTAATGTAATTTTTTTAAATTTTTTTTTATTGTTAGTTTCAGGTGTACAGAA
>NW_017731554.1:494596-495312 GCF_001890085.2 Hipposideros armiger | reverse complement strand
CCTCCCTCTTCTCCTCCTGGGCTGGGACCTTCGCCCCAGCCTCTGCACCCTGTGAATCCTGACAACACCAGGCGGGCTGGTCAGCACCAAAGGCTGAGCGCGTCCAGATGCCGAAAACTCCGTCTGCCTTGTCCTGGATACCTGCAGCCGCAGGTGCACCCAGACTGTGCCCGCGGTCTGTTGCCCGCGGCACAAGGGCTCTGCCTTAGCACGCCCACCCTGGAGGGGTGGGGAGGGAGCCGCGAGAACTCCAATCCACTGAGATCCGGCGTCTCAGTCACCGGGAGTGAGCAAGCTGCCTCCTTCTCCTTCGATCAGCGATGCGCGCTGCCCGGGAATTCTGCCTTAGCGCGCGGCCCGGGGATTATGCCTTAGCGCGCGGCCCGGGGATTCTGCCTTAGCGCGCACGCCAGCAGGGTAGGGGGTGAGCAGTGATTGTTCTCCTATCTACTGAGAATCCCCGTCTCCGCCTCCGTGGGCGCGAGCAGTCGGCTTCCTCCCACGCGTCCTCCACAGAAACGCTTGGCGCGGGCCCGATGACTCTGCCCTAGTGCGCGCACGGGCTGAAGGACAGGCAGGGGAAGTTTCCGATCTGCGGAGCTCCGCGACTCAGAAGACCAGGCGCCGCCCGTGTCTCCACTCGCCTCGCCGCCCAACTCCCGAACCCGCCGGGTCTGCCCACCTCTAAGTAGTCCGCGTGGGAGTCCCTTTGCTGC
>NW_017731554.1:439264-490571 GCF_001890085.2 Hipposideros armiger | reverse complement strand
TGGTTTGCGCGAGCTAATTCAGTGACTTCCTTACCGCGGCCATTTTCTTCTCTGCCTAAACTTTCATATAGTAAGCAAATGATCTAAATCCCATTTTACTGTTTTATTAAGAATAGTACTAATAGATACAATTAATCAAACACCTACTATGTGCTGGGCACTGTATAGGACACTTATGGCATATTATCTTATTTACTCTTCTGTATAACAACCTTCTGAGAGGTTAACTTGCCTAAGGTGATGTAGGAAGTGGTAGAATGAAGATTTAGTCTGAATCTCAGGTCTGCATAACTCCAAAGCCCATGAACTTAACCACTGTACTATTCCTAAGTAGTAATTAGAAAACATAGCTGCTAGCTGAAAAAAAATAATCAGCCATGGTCCAAAACTGAGTCAGTATCCGAGCTTATTAGCAGCTGGTGACTCTATGTTCCATACCCTTTTACAGGATGGAATTAATTTGATGATTTTATGAATGCATAAACAAATGCAAGAACAAAAGTAGATTTGACTGCATTGTGTTATGTCTGTTATATCTGTTTATGGCTCATAAATTTTCAAACAGAGACGTGCCAGGAACAAAAATGACAATACTCCTAAATGTTACCATTTGTGAAAACATGGATGGACCTAGAGGGTATTTTGTTAAGTGAAATAAGTCGAACAGAGAAAGACAAATACCATATGATCTCACTTATGTGTGGAATTGAGGCAGGACAGGTAGTTTAGGAAATTGATAACACCCTCCAGGATACAATGCAAGGCACCTCAGTGGTTACACAAGTAACAAGTGATTGTACATGGCACCTGCAGCCGTAGAACATGAGCCAGTTTCATCCATCAAGGCTAATCCCCTTGACCAGGAACTGACCTTTAGCTACTTACAATATCATTATAATCTCATTTACATTGTGGTACTACAATAAGACGTTACCAAACCTGCCCCCAGGAAATATAAATACCCATGGTCAGGACTTCCTAGGTGCTACTCAGTCTCTGAGTTTGCCCACACTTTCCTCTCAAATGTGTACTTTCATTTCAATAAACTCCTTGTGCTTTCCTCCTGCATCTGTCTTGCTCTTGATTGCCATTATGATTGACATGAGAGGGAGTTTGGGGGGATGGATGAAAAGGTAAAGGGGTTAAGAAGTACAAATTGGTTACAATATTGCCAATCAGTAATCATCAGTTTGTTCTCTCTATGAGTCTGTTTCTGTTTTGTTTGTTCATCTATTTTGTGGGGATTTCCAAAGGAGGATTTTGTAGGGTGGGCACTTGTCTTATTAGGGAGACCACTTCATGGATGGTGTAGATGCCTGACCATTGCACTGTACCCCTGAAGTTGAAGCTGAATAATATTGAATGTCAACTATAATTATATATATATTGGGTCTTAGGAAAAGTCATGACGTATTTTGTCTATGTTTTTCAAAGATCATTTATTTATACAAAAAACAAAGATCAGGGCCGGCTGAGTGACGCATTGGTTAAGAGCTGGCTTGGTATGTCAGCTCTGAGCAGCAGGGCCCTGGTTTGAATCCCACATTAGGGCCAGTGATGCTGCACCCCCTATAGCTAAGATGGTGATCAACAACTCGACCTGGAGCTGGGCTGCCCATGAGTCGCCGGTGTCACGTTGGCTGCAGTGAAGCTGCAGTGGGCTGCCATGAGCTACTGTGAGTGGCTGACAGCTGGCATAAGCTGCCAAGAGCCGCCGTGAGCAGCTGTCCAGTGGCTGGCAACCGATTTGCCTTACCTGGGGAAGAGTGCAATGATCACAATACCAACATGGACTAGTGAAGTGACGTCCTCCACAACTAGACTGAAGAACAAAAGGACAGCAACTTGCCTGCTCCCCCTCCCTGATTCCCCAACGCTGTTCCCCTCCCCCAATTCCCCAATAAAATCTTTAAAAAAAAAAAAAGAACAAAGATCAATCAATGACATATTGCCCATTTTGTTCGATAACCTTTTGCCATCTTTCAGTGAGCTTCATAATTCCTCGCTCATAAAAGGAACTGTCTTTATTTGCAAAAAACAGAACAAGGTGCTGATTTACACCCTCATCTGAATTGAACGTTATATCATGCAAGGAGTTTTGAAGAGAGCGAAACAAGTGGAAGTCTGACAGTGCAAGGTCAGGCGAGTATGGTGGGTGTGGCAACATCCCATCCAAGCGCCAATAACTGTTGACAGGTGATCAAACTTGTGTGTGGTCTCGCATTGTCGTGATGGAACACAACTCCTTTGCAATTAAAAAGCTCTGGACGTTTCTGGATGATGGATTCATTCAAACTGTCCAATTGCCAACAGTACACAGTTGAATTGATTGTTTGGTTCCTTGGTAGGAGCTCGAAAAACACAACACCTTTAAAATCCCACCACACTGAAAGCATAACCTTCCTCTGATGAACATCTGCTTTCTATGTCGTTTGAGGTGAATCATCACGTTGGGACCAAGACCATTTGTGCACTGCATTGTTGTAAACAATTCCCTTCTCATCACCAGTTATCAGTCACTTCAAAAAAGGATCGTTTTCATCATGTTTAATGACCATATTGCAGATGTTTATACGTGCTGTCAAATGAACTTCTTTGAGTTCATGCAGAACGCAAATATCGAGTTTGCTTACGTACCCCAGGTTCTTCAGGTGGTCGTGAATGCTTGAATGATGGATGGTCAATGTTTCTGCAATCTTTTGTGTCATGTAACGTGGGTTTGACTTGATCAATGCCTTTATTTTGTCATCATCAACCTCAGTGGGCTTCCCTGACAGAGGAGCATCGTTGAGATAAAATTTTCATGAACATCATTGGCACTGACGTTCTTGTAGAGCATTGTCACCATAAACTTTATGCAACTTTTCACAAGTTTGACGTGCGTTCTTACCTTTATAGAAGTAAAATAGTAAAATATGGCAAAAATGCACAGTTTGGTCTTCCATCTTCAACTTGTAAAATCTCCAAAACTCAACCAAATAGCTCTATTTTTTTAGAATGAAGCTAGAACTGTCATTTGTCAAATGACATAGCAATAACATAGAAGCGAATGACTCTAAAATTTCCAAAAATGAACTAGTGCCATCTGTTGCAAACATGCGTCATGACTTTTCCAAAGACTACATATATATATATATATATATATATATATATATATATATATATATATATCCCCCCCACGGGATATGGGGTACAGCATAGAGAATAGAATCAATGGAATTGTAACAGCTATATACGATGTCAGAGGGATAGAAGACTGGGGGAGAGGGGTTATCACTTTGTAAAGGGTGCAAATGTCTAACTACTACATTGTTTTGTACACCTGAAACTAATTTTAAAATGTGCAGATTGGTAGTTGCAGAATAGTCATGGAGATGTAAAGTACAGCATAGAGAATACAGAATACAGTCAATAATGTAATAATTATATATAGTGCTAGGTGGTATTAGACTAATCAGGGGGAAGGAACACTTCATAAATTATGTAAATGTCTAACTACTATGCTATACACCTGAAACTAATATAACACTCAATGTCAACTGTAATTAAAAAATAAAAAGTTAGAATTAAAAAATTCATTTAATGAAAAAAGTTTTTTAAATAAAATACCACTTACAGCAACTACTTAAAAGAAAGAAAAATTTTCACCCCCTACAAAAATGACAAACCTCCTTCAGTATTTCTAATTTTGAATTTCACTTGAAATAAATAAGCCTTCCCCCATCATAAATAAATAAATAAGTCTTCCTCCATCATAAATCCTAGAATATTTGAGCTCCTGGGTTTAAAGGCAAGTATGTTTAAGCCCCTATAGCACAAGTTGGCTTTTGCTTTTGACACACTTTGAACATTTCTTTATGGACAAACACATTGGACAGGGGTTTTGTAAAACTCAATCATTCTGGGTCCAAATGAAGGTGTCAAAGAGACTGACTAGACATTTTCAGACATGACCAAGTTTGTTAATGCAAATTAATACATTAAATGTACCAGTATCTTTCTCTTCATCCTTGCATATAACCTCTTCCTGCCAGGTGCCACTAAAAGTTAATTTTGCTCATTTATTCAGTTTTTTAGAATCCACGTATAAGTGAGATCATATGGTATTTGTCTTTCTCTGACTGACTTATTTCACTTAGCATAATGTTCTCTAGTTCCATCCATATCATTGCAAATGGTACTATTTCCTTCTTTATAGCTTAGTAATACTCCATTGTGTAAATGTACCATAGTTTCTTAATCCAGTTGTCTACCGATGGGCATTTCGGTTGTTTCCAAGTCTTAGCTATTGTGAATAATGCCTCAATGAACATAGGGGCGCATATATTTTTTTGAATTAATGTCTTGGGTTTTTGTGGATAAATACCTAAGAGTGGAATTGCTGGGTCATAAGGTAGTTCCATTTCCAGTTTTTTGAGATACCTCCATACTGACTCCTATAGTGGCTGCACCAGTCTGCAGTCCCACCAACAGTGCACCAGGGTTCCCTTTTCCCCACAACCTCGCCAACATTTGTTGATAAAGGAGAAGGGGAAGAGATGAGACAATACAAATTGGTAACTACAATATGGCCTCAGTGATAGAAAAGATAGTCTGGGGAATATAATCAATAATGTTGTAAATATTTTTTAGGGGTCCAGATGGACTCATGTCTTATTAGGGAAACCACTTCATAGTCGGTGTAGAGGCCTGACCACCGCACTGTATATCTGAAGCTGATGTTGAATAATAATGTATATCAATTATAATTATATATACATATAGTCATGGGACGTGGAGTACAGTGTGGGAATGGAGTCAATGGAATTGTAATAGATAAGTATGATATCAGGGGTGGGAGGGCAGTAGATGGGGGAGGGGAGTTGTTTCTTTTGAGGGGTGAAAAAGATAACTATTGCATTGTTCTGTACACCTGAAACTAACAATAAAAAATAAAAAAATAAGAAAGTTAATTTTGCTTTGGATTTCTATTTTTAAATTTTTTTGTTAATATTTTATTAAATTTATTGTGGTGACATTGGCTAATTAACTTGTAGGTTTTAAGTGTACATTTTTATAACACATCATCTATATATTGGATCGTGTATTTATCACCCAGAGTTAGTTCTCCTTCCATCACCATATATTTGACCTCTTTACCCTCTTCTACCATCCTTCCTCCCCCCTTACCCTCTGGCAACCACTAAACTGTTGTCTGTGTCTCTGAGTTTTTGTTTGTCTTGTTCATTTGTTGCTTTCAGGTTTATATCCCACATATGAATGAAATCATAGGGCTCTAGACTTTTTCTGTATGATTTATTTCACTTAGCATGGTAATCTCAAAATCTATCCATGTTGGCACAAATGGCAGTATTTCATCTTTTCTTATAGCTGGGTAATATTACATTGTATATATGTACCACATTTTCTTTATCCAATTATCTATCAAAGTACACTTTGGTTGTTTCCATGTCTTGGCCATGAGTAATGCTGCAATAAAATAGGGGTACATACAAAGTTTGGCAATTAAGTTCACGAACTCATCCTAGAAAAATTGCTATATACCTCATTGCTGAATATCACTATGGTCACCTTCGAAGTACTCCCCTTGGGAAGCTATGCACAGACACCAGTGCCTAGTCCATGCTTCAAAGCAATTTTGGAACTCTTTTTCTGGAATGGCCATCAGAACTGTCATCGTATTACTCTTGATGTCCTGAATGTCATTAAAATGTCGTCTTCCTTTCAATGTTTCCTTTAACTTCTGGTAAAGAAAGAAGTCATTGGGGGCCAGATCAGGTGAGTAGGGAGGGTGTTCCAAAACAGTTATTTGTTTACTGGCTAGAAACCTCTCTCATTCAATGCACCGTGTGAGCTGGTGAATTGTCATGATGCAAGAGCCATGAATTGTTGGTGAAAAGTTCAGGTCGTCTAACTGTTTCACACAGCCTTTTCAGCACTTCCAAATAGTAAACTTGGTTAAATGTTTGTCCAGTTGGTACAAATTCATGATGAATAATCCCTCTGATATCAAAAAAAGGTTAGCAACATCATTGCAACAAGTTCGCAAACTTAATTTCCAGACCTTGTATATATTGATAAGTGTTATGGCTTTTTGTTGTATTGTCCCCTTTATCATTATGAAATATCCACCTTGTCTCTCATTACCTCTTTCATCCAGAAGTCTGTTTCATCAGATGTAAATATGGCTACACCCACTTTTCTCTGGATGCCATTAGCTTAGAGTATTGATTTCTACCCTGACACTTTAACTGTATATTTGTCCTTGCATCTGAGCTGTGTCTCTTGAAGGGAACAGGCAGAATATGGTTGGGTTTTGTTTTTTGATCCAATCTGCTACTCTGTGCCTTTTTATTAGTGAGTTCAGCCCATTTATATTTAGGGTGGTGATTGATATGTGATGATTTCCTATAGCCATTTTATTTTTTATTTTCTGGTATCTCAGTGTCTCCACTGTTTCTTTGCTTTTGAGTTTCTGCCAGTTATTTTAGTTTGGTGGTATTCTGTGATTTTTTTTCTCTGTTTCCTTTTTTTTTTTTTTAATGTTATGTGTCTCAGTTCTGGATTTTTTTTTCTTTAGTGGTTACCATTAACTTTATGTAAAAAAAAAGTTTCATATATACAGTAATCCCTTTTTTTCAACATGCATCTTATCTCCATTCCCCTTTGCAAATTCAGATCTTTAGCCCCTCCCCTTTTATGTTTTTGTTGTCACAAATTATCCCTATTTATGCTGTGAGTTCATTTCTGAGTTGCAGTAGTAAATTGCCTTTTTCTCTTTATTTTTTTAAATGTTTTTATCTCCTTTACCCTTTATGTTTTATTTAAGTGTATAGTGCCCTATTCTGAGGAGGGGGCGGGTTGCCATTTCCTGCTTCTGTTTGTCTGTTAGTCATCTTACTCAATTTTGTATCCTTTTGTCTTTTTGTTTCAGATAGAATAACCTCCTTCAGTATTCTCTGTAATGCAGGCCTTGTGGTGGAAAATACCCTCAGCTTCTGTATATCTGGAAAGGTCTTTATTATTCCTTCATTTCTGGTGCATGTGCTGTGTGTGTTTGTGTGTGTGTGTGTGTGTGAAGTATTTAGTATGCATATCCACAGCCTTCCTATCAGTATAAAATGTATTAGCCTGGAAATGTTATAAGGATGAATTTTTCCCTCTAGATTTTAAAGCTATTTTTCTCTCTTATCTTGGCTGGAGGGATTGTAAAAAATGGCTTCTTACCCAATTCAGACCTACTCCTGGGGCCAACCACATCATACAGTGGAAAGGGCATGGTGTATAAATTGCTGAAATAAAATGATTGAAATGCTTTTAGGCTCCAAAAAAAATCTAGCTTCTGTAACTAGATATGAATCAGAAGGCATCTCTCAATTACCAAGACAATTCTTTCATCCCTGGTGAGTAGATATAGAGCCAATGAGAGGTTCAGCATTGACCCAGTGATTTCACCCAGGTGGTTCCAACAACTCAAGAGAGATGATATAAGGTTACCCTGGGTGTTTTAAACAGAGTCCTAGAGTTCTTAGCATGTTTCTATCTATGTTTAGTATGTTGCAACAGTACCTTTGAGCTAAATCCAAGTTGACGTACTAAACGGTGATGACTTACCATGGCAGTAAAAGCCTCTCACAGGCTGTCTTTCCTGCAGGTAATATTAGGCCAGGTTAGGCTTGTCTTTTCTTCTGCTGCTGTTTTCTTTTAGCTTTAAACAGCATAATAGCTCTTCTAATGTTCTTGAGTTGTCATATCTCTTTTCACTCTGTTTTTTAAGCTACTTAGAGCTTTTCACTGTGGCCTTTTCAGATTTCACTTTGGCATTTCTTTGCCACAAATTGGAGCCACAGGTATTACTTGTGTTTGCTTATTGTAGGCATTAAGCTCAGATTGTCTCAAAAGATCTATTACTTCTCCAAAATGCTTTCCTGCCTATAAGCTTTTCTTATGGTGCCATCTCAGTCTATTGCTTCCTAGCAATCAGGCCTGGTGTGGTGAGGATAAATAGGCAGTATGTTTTTATTAAGTAGGATGTGCCAGAGCTGATGACAGAGAGGCAAAGCCCCTCTCTGTTATTCTTTTTCCCAAAACCCTTTGGGTTTGGACAGATAAAAAAATTAAATCTGAACTGTACTGTATATTTAAAAAAATATGACAGAAAGTATATATTTAACAAAGGTAGGACTACTCTTGAGTATTGAATCAAAAGGATTCAAGTTCTAGCTTTCTATTATATAAGGACTTGATGGAAACTCAGAATTAACCTTATTTCTATCATCATTGTATTTTTCATTTTCTGATCACTCTTAGGTCTCCTTGTGGTTGTTTTTTTAAATGATGGCCTTATTGAGATATAATTCACATACTATAAAATGTACTCAAAGCAAACAATGAAGTGTTAGTATATTTACTGAGCTGTACAACACTCACCACTGTCTAATTTTAGAACATTTTCATCACCCCCCATTGCCCCCGCAAAAACAAAACCCTTGTACCCATCAGCAGTTAATTCTCATTCCTCCCTCTGCCCAGCCTCTGGCAACCACCAATCTACTTTCTGTCTGTAGGGATTAGTGTATTCTGGGCATTTCATATAAACAGAATCACACAATCTGTGACCTTTGTGTCTGGCTCCTTTCACTTAGTATAGTGTTTTCAAGATTCATCCATGTTACAGCATATATCAGTACTTTATTTCTTTATCTTATTATGCAAATGTATTTCATTTTGTTTATCCATTTATCAATTGATTGATATGTGGATTGTTTCCACTTTTTGGCTGTCATGGATAGCACTGCTATAAATATTTGTGTACAAGTTTTTGTGTGAACTTATGTTTTTAATTCTCTTAGGTATATGATATACCTAGGGGTGAAGTTGCTAGGTCACATGGTAACTCTATGTTTAACATTTTGAAGAACTGCCAATCATTTCTCCAAACTGGCTGCACCATTGTACATTCCTACCTGCACTGTATGAGGGTTCAAATTTCTCCACATCCTCACCAACATTTCTTATTTTCAGCCTTTTATAGCTATTTCATCATGATCCTGATTTATGCTTCTCTAATCAGAATCTAATGATGTTGAGCACCTTCTCATGTGTTTATTGACCATTTGTATAGCTTTGGATAAATGTCAGTTCAAAACTTGCTAGTTTTTTAGTTAGGTTAATTGTCTTTTTACTATTGAGTTGTAAGAGTCCTTTCTATATTTTAGATATAAGTCCCTTATCAGATATATAATTTACAAAAAGTATCTCCCATTCTGTGAATTGTCTTTTCACTTTTTTGATGGAGTCCTTTGAAGCACAAGATATTTTAATATTGATGATGTCCAGTTTATCTATTTTTTCTTTTGTTTCTGTGCTTTTGGTATCATGTCTAAGAAACCATTCCCTAATCCAAGGTCATGAAGATTTTGCCTATGTATTCTTCTAAGAGTTTTATAATTTTAGCTCCTACATTTAGTTCTTTGATCTATTTTGAGCAAATTTCAATATATGGTATGAAGTCGGGTTCCAGCTTCAATCTTTTATGTGTGAATATCCTGTTGTCTCAGTATCATTTGTTGAAAAGACTACCATTTTCTCATTAATTTGTATTGAAACACTTGTCAAAATTAATTGACCATAGATGTATGTATGAGTTTATTTTTGGAATTGCTATTCTGTTGATTTACATGTTTATCCTTATACCAGCACCATATGGTCTTGATTATTGGAGATTTGTAATAATGTTTGAAATGGGAAAGTGGTAGTCCTCCAACTTTATTCTTTTTCAAAATTATTTGGCTCTTCTTGATCCCTAGCATTTCTGTATTAATTTTAGGTTCAGCTTGTCAATTTCTGCAAAAATGGCAATTTAGAATTTGATAAGGTTTTCATTGAATCTGTAGATCAATTTAGAGTCTACTGCCATTTCAACAATTATTAAGTTTTCTAATATATGAATGTGGGATGTCTTCCATTTATTTGTATCTTCTTTAATTTCTTTCAATGATGTTCTATAATTTGCAGTGTACAAGTCTTATAATTTGCAGTGTACAAGTCTTATACTTTTTTATTATTTTTTCCTAAGTATTTTATTCTTTCTGATGTTATATTCACTGGAACTGCTTTCTTAATTTCATTTTTGGATTGTTTATTGCTATGTATAAGAACACAACTGATCGTGCATATTGACCTTGTATCTTGCAACCTTGCTGAATTTGTTTTTTGTTCTAATAATGTTTTGGTGGGCTTTTTAGGATTTTCTATATATGAGATCATGTCATATGCAAATAGAAATAGTTTTGCATCTTCCTTTTTAATCTGGATGACTTTTATTTCTTTTTATTGACTAATTGTCCTGTCTAGGACCTCCAATACAAAGTTGAATAGGATTGAGAAGAGTAGAACACCTGTTTCATTCCCAAGCATAGGAAGGCTTTCAGTTAAGTATAGTATAGTGTTAGATGTGCATTTTTCATAGATGTCATTCATCAGGCTTAGGATATTCCCTTCTATGCCTAGTTTGATGAGCACTCTTATCCTCTCTAGTACCTGGTGATACCAAACTCTGTTAATGTCTAGCTTTCTATGGGGCAAATCAGCTCCTTTTAATTGCATACTCTTCTTCATGCACTTTAGGCTGTAGATTTCTCTGCTTTGCCTACTCTTCACCATTAATATAATGTATTTTTATGTATAAATGTGGGACCTCAATGAATATCACAATTATTTATCAGTAAACACACATACCATGCACTAACAATAGGTCTTCTTTCGTTCTTACCCATTCTTACATGGTATTCACATGATATATTGTAGTTTACCTAAATTACTGTCCTCTAAAACTGTCATGATTCTCTTCTTAATTTGCTTTTTCATTCTTTTAACTAATTATTCATTATCTTACTCTTTCTTACTCTTATTTTCTTTAGCTTATTTTTTTCTCAACATTTTTCAGTTCAGTGGTTTCAATTACACCTAACATTAAACAGAGTCTTTAATGCACATCATTGCATTCTGAGCTTGAAAGTCAAGACTTTTCTGGACAAGAAATTAGAAAATGTGTTAAGACTTGGCTCTGGAACTTAAATTTATGACCATGGGTGAGTCAAGATTCTCTGAACTTGCTTTTACTATCTACCTTATATGACAGTTGTAATAATGGAATGGGCTTTCATATACAAAGTTTCTATTACATGCATATTGCCTTGCATGATCAAGTGCCCATTAAATTTTAACTTCCTTCCCTTTCTCAGCTACTAATATAGACAGTGGCTTTGTTCTTTCGTGCAGCTCTGTCTACTGAGTCATAATAACAGAATTCTGGTGCATTAATTTACTGACTTACTATTAATTATTTTTGGCTCCTCTGTAGGGAAGTTTTGAAGGTACTCTACAGCTATAACTTCTGTAGGAAGGTGGCAATAATCTTGGTTTGGGAATGAGTCACCATTTGGTGCATTTTTCCTGAGTCTTTAACACCTACGGCTAACTCTAAGCTCATTATATCCAGGGTTTGTGGCATGACTTAAAAACTCACTGTGAATATTGATTTTCTCATGTGTTTCTTTTGTTAGGCCTGTTCACCTCAGGTTTAATCTTTGTGTTACACATGATCAGCATTATCAATGACTCTCCATCTCCCATGCTTATTCTCTTGGAAGTTCTGGTCAAGGCACGACTTTCATAAGAACAATAGCTTAGTAGTTATGAGCAGTACTAGTGATGATGTGCTTTCCCAACTTTAAAATGTGTGTAAGCCTTTTCTGTTCCACTGAAAGTCATCCTGGCCCTTTTATTAAAAATTACATACAACCTTTATTTTTTATTACACTTGCTTTAGTTATTAATGCTAGAAAAACTAGAAAACAGGGGTAAGTAAAAAGAATATGAATGTTTTAAAAAATCCTCTTATAATCTTACTATCTAGTACATAACAATCTTTCCAGATATTTTTCTGTAGTTTTATACTTGATTCAGATCAGGGAGTGGAAGCTTCATATGTCTGTGTGGACACTACATAAATATGACATGTGAATTGTCAAATTTTCTGTCAAATATTCAGAAGATTTGGTATAAGGAAGTTGCAGCCTTTATTTTTCAAATGCTTTTCAATACATAGGCAAATTAATAACTTGTTACTGTATGGTGTGAATCAAGTTAGCTGTTTAAAATTCTTTCTCTTCTAATAATAATGTGTTGTTTATCACACATTTGATGGTTTCTCTTCAATGTTCCCATAAAATTCCTGTAAATAATAAATATTGTATTTGTGAATGTTTATAGCTAAAGTTGCAGATTAAGCTTAAATTTCACAAATGGGGAAAGATCAGAACTGTGGGAGAGGACATTTGCTGTCAGTTTTGGGGTTTGGCTTTGTAAGGTCAGGATGTAACAGGCTATTTCTTTCCTCTAAAACATTATCCTGCTAACAGATGGATGGTGGGGCCTGACCTTGTAACACAATAAAAAACTCACTTACAGGTGTAATCAAATGAGTCAATCTGGTTTCATTGATTTATTATTTTTTCTATTACAATACTTCAGTATTCTTCAAAACAAAGCAAACAATGGACATTATATATAAATTTTATATAAAATGTATATACATATTATTTTGGGCATAATTTAAAGAAATACAAGCAGCTGGGAAAATTTAGCTTTCATTTTCACTAAGTCACAATTTTTTTAGCACTTCCTAATTCCTTTGACTATTCCCCAGAGTTTGGTAGAAAACTTTCTTATCTGATGTGAACATTTAGGGTAGTGAGCCTCAACCTTGGTTGCATGTTAGAATGACAGAGATTTTAAGAATCTCAATGTCCAGTGTGTACCCCAAAATAAGTAAATCAGAATTTCTGGATGGGAGACAAAGGTATATTAATTTTCTAGGGCTCCCAAAACAAATTACTACAAACTTGTTGACTTAAACAACAGAAATGTATTCTCTCACAGTAGTATGAAGTCAAAGTGTTGGCAGGGCCTTACTTTCTCTCAGGGCTCTAGCGGAGGATACTTCCTTGAATCTCCCTGGCTTCTGGGGGTTGCCAGCAATCCTTGGCATCACTTCAATATCTGTCTCTGTTGTCACATGGCCTTCTTCCTTGTGTCTCTCTGTGTCTCTTTTTCCAAATCATCCTCTCCTTTCTCTTATAGCACACTGGTTGGATTTAGGGCTCACCCTAATCCAATGTGACCTCATTTTAACTGGATAACATTACAAAGACCCTATTTCAAGTAAGGTCACATTCACAGCTGTTAGGTCTCTGAATGTTAGAGATCTTGACTTAATGTTAGGTCTCTGAATGTTAGGCCTCAGAGACCTTGACTTACAGACAGAGCCATGCCTGCAAGAAAACAACAAAATGTCTGTTGGCCTGCACCTGCAGACAGAACCCAGCTTGTGATAACAAAAAATGCCCCCGAACAGCTACTGGCATACAGGCAGTCAGCATTTTCTGTTCAAACAATGCTACCCTGTCATCACTGCCCCTATATAACCCTCCTTACCCCCTCCCTCGAGGCTGCAAATCTCCTTTAGACCTGCAGCCCAGGCTGTAGCCGTCTTTGCTCAGCACGATAGACTCTCTCTTAATGAAATAGACTTTCTTAAACTTTCTTAACTTGCCTGACTGTGCGCATTCCTTTACCTGCCGACCTATTCACAGCTACTAGAGATTAGGACTTCAGCATATCTTTTTTTGGGGGACACAATTCAGCCCCCACACGAGGCATCAATAATTTTGGTTCCCTAGGTGATTCCATGGCTTTGTAGCTAATTCAGAGAGCCACTTCTTCCAGAACTGTCTTCTCAAACTTTGATGGGCATATGAATCACTTGGGGGTCTTATTAAAATGCAGGTTCTGATACGCTAGTTTTGAAGTGAGGCCTGAGACCTTGCATGTCTCACAAGCTCCTAAGTGGTGCTGGTGCTATGGTCCACACTGCAAGGAGCAAGTACTCAGAGCTTTGTAAGCTTCTCTGCGGTTCCACCTCTGGCTCCCCGTCTAGACCCAGGAGCACATTGGGATTAAAATCCTTTGCAAGAAGCTTCCATTAGGCCAAATATTTAGTTCTAGCTGAGGAGGGGATTAATTTTTCCATCTAATTTACATGTTTCAGCCCCTGCTGCCACCCTCCTCTTTGTGGTGAAAGTGAAATGTGAAAACAAAGAAAATGTGTGAACAAACAGTCCATTATTTTCAAATGAGAGATAGTTTTCTTCAAACCACTTTTAAATTGCTCCAACTTTACCCTTTTTTCCCTTATCCGTTCCCATAATAAAAATGAAGAGGTTCCAAATGAACATGTGTATTTTACAAATAACAGCTTTATCAGTCTTTCAAATTACCATCAAAATTTTAAAGGGACTTTTATCCTCAGGCTAAAAAATTTAAAATACATTGTAAAGGAACAAATTGAAGCTTGAATAGAGATATAGATTGACAAGGACAAACCCTGCTAGTCTCTGTTTCACTTGTCCTTCTAAAATAAATATAAAATTCTCTAACTGGGATTAAAAATAACTAAGTGATATATTGGGTTGTTGGGAAAGTCATGACGCATTTTTGCATTGAAAATCATAGAATAATACGTCATGACTTTCCCGACGACCCAATAACTTGCTGGGCACAACAAAGACACTAAATAAACTAACATTTTAACAGGTTACTTTTTCCCCCTTGGATCATAGATGTCATTTTCCTCTTATGTGACTCTCCTCTGCAATTTAACCAGAAACATTCTTGTGGGTTTATGGAAACAACTTTGGCCAATTAAAGAGAAATCATAAAATCTATGTACGAGACTTGTGAAAGGTGCTGGCACATAGTGTTTTTTAGTTGAGCAGAAATATAAGACCTAGTAACATGAAGTTGAATTTTTGGTTTTCTAACATTTGTTTTTAATGTCAAATCTAGAACAATTTAAAAAATAGTACAATGAACACCCATGTGCACTTCAGCTAGATTCCTCTCTTGTTAATATTTTGCCACATTTGCTTTTGTCCCTCTCTCTTTCTATTTTTGTTTTTGCTGGACCATTTGAACATTCTAGACTTCATAATTAAATACTTCAACCTAATTCACCTAACAGCAGGGACATTCTCCCAAATAATCACAGGGCTGTTATCACACCCAAGAAATATAACATAAATAATAGTGCTATCCTGTATATAATCCACATGAAAAAAATCCTTGGTCTCCCCCTAAATTTTTTCTGTAACTATGTTTTCCATTTCTTTCTGTCTTTTTTTCTTTTTATTATTTTAAAAATTCAGGATCTAACCAAGAATAGTTCATTGCATCTATTATAGTTGCTGTGTTTCTTTATTTCCTTTATTCTAGAACAGTTATTGAGTTTATTTCTGTTTTGTTTGTTCATTTATTCTGTTCTTTAGATTCCACATACAAGTGAAATCATATGGTATTTGTCTTTCTCCATCTAACTTATTTCACTTAGCATAATATTCTCTAGGTCCATCCATGTGGTTGCAAATGGTAAGACTTCATTCTTCTTTATGGCTGAGTAATATGTACCATACATTACTAGTAAATGTACCACAGCAATTCCATTCATGGGTATCTATCCAAAGAAATCCAAAACACTAATTCAAAAAAATATACGTATCACTATGTTTATTGCAGTGCTATTCATAATAGCCAAGACATGGAAACAACTGAAATGCCCATCTATAGATGATTGGATATAATTCATATCTTAATGTCATATTTTTTCTCACCTTACTCCATTGCATGTTTCTATTTTGTTCTACAGTAAAAATTCTGGTTTCCCAAACATGAATGCATTTGAATCATTTGTTCTGTCTTTCAATATATAAGAAATGGCTTCAGAATTACAACTTCAAGGCCATGAACAACAACAAATCAACTAAATATGGTTCAAGATATCTTTACTGCTCTATTTGTCCTTAGATTATATCCTCCTAAGGCTGTACTATCAGAGAACCATGTTCTCAAGTTGTTTAAATTAATACTGTTTTTGTGGTTATGTTATCAATTTGATATACTGCTAGATGCACGTAGTTTTGTTTGTATTCAATGTTTCAGTTTGTGTTTAAATATTTTTTACTTAATTTTTTTGACTAAGCGATTATATATATATATATATATATATATATATATATATATACACACACACACACACACACACACACACACACAGGGTGTCAAAAAATGTATACACATTTTAAGAAAAGAGAAAACTATTAATATATACTGATAACAAAAGATGAATACAAGCCACGTTTAACTTCTGCAATTATAAGAGATGCTCAAAGCGGTTATCATCAGTGTCCAGACATTTCTGATTATGGCCAACTAATGCTTCAGCAACATTGACCAAAGTGTTAATGTCTCTTAAAATGTGTATAGACTTTTTGACACCCCCAGTATATATGTATAAGTTAAAATTACATAGGAGAGTATACTCAAAGAAGTCTCATTCCCATCACTAACTGTTTCGGTCCATTTCTACTCCTCTCTTGTAGGCAACCATTTTTATTAGTTTCTGGTTGATCTTGCCATATTTTTTTTTAAAGTGACAATACACATATCCATTTATTTCTTATTTTTCCTTCTTTCTTACACAGAAAGGTCATGGGCCTTTGTCTAAATCATTTTTATAATTTGCACAACTTTTCTATCCTGTCCCTGTCTTTCTCTGTTCTTAAAAAATTATATTTCTTCAATATCCATTTTCTAAATGAAAATCAATAGGGTATTTAGAAGTTTGTTAAAGAACAGAAATCTTTCATTCATAAAATATTTGTATGAACACATCACAGAAGTTAGGAGACATCTTAAGGATTATTCCCACTCTTATGTTTACGTCAGTTACCAAGAGGAGCAAAGACTCTCAGGTCACTCCTTAACTCTCACTCTCATCCCCATCAAGCTCCTCACATCTCCCTTTCTGACCAACCAGATCCTAAAACCAATGAAGAGTGCTTTCTGAAACTCAAGGTCAGTTGTCAGCAAAATTTCCTAACTTTCAGAACGTGTAATGAATGTTTCCTTCCCCTTCCTGTTTTACATGTGGTTTGGTTCTAATTTCCACAGCCCTCATACCACTGGATCTAGATGTGGGGTAGGTATCGTCTTTGCTCTTTTACTTCCAGGCCTATTCTTCCTTCCTGAAATTCACAAGCTTTGACTCATGCCATCCACTACCTCTCCTTGTCGTAGTCATCTATCTACCCCAAAGTCACCCCCCACTTTTCCATTACTTATCATTTTATTTACCTCATATTTTTAAAATACATTTCTAATGGAAGAAATTCAGGGTTGGATCTGTATTCAGCATATAGCATATGTTTGGAAGTGGACTTCATGCCAATTATGGAGACTACTCAGGAGACTGTACTTCATTATTTTAAAAGCTGGAGTAACTAGAACACACTGGCAAATTAATTTGGACATTTAAACAGTGGAATTGGATCACTCATATTACAATACAGAAACATTAATTTGTATTTGAATATTGAATTGTGGCAGCAGAAAACAGTTGATTGACATAAGCAGAATAAATGAAATACAAAGAATTGGCTGCAAGCATGTACTTATGTTTTTTATTCCTCGCTGACAGAAAACAATGGGAGAAACTGTTGGAGACCCAGGGATGAATATGGATAAGTAAATGTAAGTAGACTTCAGATGTCAATTAATCTTTAAAATGTGTGTGTGTGTGTGTGTGTGTGTGAGTATATGTATGTATGTGCATTTTGTATGCATGTGTAGCACTACAGGTTAATATTACACATCCTACTGTTAAGGAGTTTAATTTGTTTTCAAAGACTAGTTTACATTTTCTAAATTCAGGAAAATTCCAAGCCTGAGAATTCATATTGATTTAGGAAAAAAAAACTATTTTAATTTTGTCTGAAGAATTGATTCCAGTAAAATCTATACCAGTGAGGTTTCTGTAACATAAATTAACTTGAATGTTTCTTCCTGATAAAGTATGACAGGGATGTTGGCTCCCTATTGGCTAACACACAGCCAGCTTACTACCAGACAGAGTTAAGTGTGTGTGTGTGTGTGTGTGTGTGTGTGTGTTTTAATTTGGAGATTTTTGAGATGAGTGATGTACTAGACTCTATATGTTATATATTTATTACAGAGGAATAGAAATTTTATTGTATCAGGATATGAATCCTTGTGTAACTATTTTAGAGGCTCATTTGACACAATAAGGAACCATAAGAAGTGCTTAATTTTTCCTCGTGCTCCTCTCTGTACACACTACAATATACACACAGGCCAGAATTCCTGACCCCCAGCCTGACCCCAGGAGCCTTCCTTATGGTGACTGCAAGTATGACCAGATTGGTGTATATGTCTTTAGAGTGTTTACATCACAGAGGAAAATATGAACAACTTCCTCTCTTCAATATGATAAGACAGGCATGGTCAACGTGAATAAATAACCTCATTTACTAGACTGGATAAACACAACTGAAAATCACCCAAGCTAATATACACTGCCTCATATTTCACATTCTGTCCAAAAGAAGGCATTGGAATATGCATTGCCCCCAAATTTCTACTAGGTTTATCACTTTGAGATAAATTTTTATCCAAAACCTTTAAGACTACTGAAGGTAAATATTACTGTTTTGAAAACTAGCTTTACTGTGATATTTGGGTAGAAAGAGAATTTGATGAGCTGGCACCAGTGGTAAAACCCACAGCTTATGAGAAACCTACATTTTAAATTCTTGCTATAATACTGGTAGGCATTTTTTTGGTTCAAAGTAGCAGAATCCAGCTCACATTAATTTAGTAAACACAGGAATTATTGGCTCATGCACCTGCAAAATACAGTGATGCATCTGACTTCAGGAATGATTAGATCCAAAGGCTCAAATGTTTACATGGAAAATACTACCCATCCATCTCTAGACTGGCTTTCTTTTCTGTATATTGGCTTCATTATGAAATAAATACTCCCTCTCATGGTAGCCACCAGCAGCTTCAGACTTATAACCTTAGCAACCCCAGTAAAAAGAGATCACTTATTGTCAATAATTACACCAAAAATTCTAAGGTATGATTCTCATTGGCCCAGCCTGAATCATGCATCCGTGCCTGAACTAACCACTGTGGTCAAGGAGATGGTGTCCTCATCACCTGGGGCTGGATCATTGCATTCACTTGACGTGAAAAGAGAAGTTACCCAAAGAGAGCATCACCAGTCAAAAGCATAATTGAAATTTATCTTTAATGCATTACATCATAAAATGAGTTGGAGCTACTCTAATATAGGGATTCTTCAATGTGTTCTAAAGGCAAATCGCATAGCCCCTTTTGCAAAAGAGTAGCTTCTGATTTGACCAATATAATATGTAACCATCTTTAATATTCATAGTTGCTATAGATTGAAGCTTACCTTCAGGCTGAACTGGAGCCAGACTTCTCACTTTATATAGAAGTCAAAACAATAAGGCATAGAACACCACCACCACCACCACCACCAACAACAACAACAACAGCAACAGCAACAATGCCAACAATGTATAAACATACAAATAAATAGATAGATACACACGTTTACATATATATAAATATTTGTGTAGTGCTTTAGAGTTTACAAAGACTGTTAATATATGTTGTCCTTTGGAAACTCTTTGGGTCATGTGATTCTCTTTAAATATCCCAGAAATAAACCCTGTAAAGCCACTTGCACCTATTTTTATTTCTTTATTCTGTTTTCTGCTACTTGTGCCTTCCACATCACCAGGATGCATTTTGTATAAAACCATTATTAGTTCCTGTGAGCTATACTCAAAGATACTTAGTGTTTAATGTTATCCATGCTTTATTCTTTACAAAGTACATTCACATGCATTATTTCATTAGTTCCTCTCACATTATCATAAAAAACATATCCTTAATACATATTTACAAGTCTTCCCAATCATTAAACAAAGACCTCTACCAACCCTGAATTACATTTACTTTTACATAACCATAAAATATAATTCTCTTGTTTCCTTATCATGCTGTTTTCTGCAAATTTTTTTCAGTGGAGTCCCTAAGCTTCTGCATTATAGGGTTTCTTATAGTCAGCTATACCCAACAGAGGCTGTATAGGTTTAGGTAGTCCATCATGGCTTCCTTGAAAATCTTCCTCTTCCTTTAATGCTTTTCTTTCTATAATATCTACTGGTTTCAAGGTCTATCCATCATGTTCTGGATGCTTCCACTGTTGGTCCTTCTGTTTTTGGTACAATTCTCTAGACCAGGAGAGGGCCACCTAAAGACCAAGATGCTGCATTGAGCCAAGGGAAGGCAGGGACAGAAATCTCTTGGGAAAGAAGAATCAACTTGTACAAAGGTGAAAGACACTGTTCTTGTTATTACCTGAGATGAAGCTGGGTGCTATTGAGATGGAATTTGGCTAAGAATCCAATGATGTTCAAAGTGTGTTCCAGGACAGAGCTAATCCTCTCAAAAGGACCCCAAGGGAAACATGTGAATAGGATCATGATTAGGTGATTATACGAGTTGTCACAGAATGTTTCTTCAAACAGCCTTATTGAGGTATAGCTGACATACAATTTAAAATGTACAGTTTGATAAGTTTTGACATCTGTATTCATAAAACCACCACCACTGCCAAGATAATAAACATTTATTGCCCCCAAAGTTTCCTCATATCTCCCATTAGTAGGAATCTTTCTGAGAAACAGATATCCCTCTATGTTTTTGCTACGTATTCCTGTCCAGAGATAATCCTGCAAAGTGAAAGAGTCATTGATTATGTAGGTAACTTTGACCACTTAGAGGGTCAAGGCTGATCTGAGGCTATGGGCTCAAGTCAATTTATTGTACCCTCTTTTATCCCAAATGACCTTACCTTGATTTACATAGATACACAGTGATTTCTCTTCAATGATTTTTAAAACTTTTACAGGGTTTTTTTGGGTTATGTCATAATGTCTCTTTTTTTCTGGGCTCACTTCCAGATGTTGTCTGTAGAATTGGCTTCTAAATTTTAATTAAGAGTACTTTTTGTTTGGGCCATAAATTAAAATGTTCTGAGTTTCTTTTTCCAGTGTCAGGTTTGAGGAAGTCAGCCAAATGTGAAGCACTAAGAAAGAGATTCTCTAGCTCTGTCAATGCCTCCCCCACTCTGTAGTCATCGATGTAGAACATAGATCCAAGTGTTACAGCTAGAAGGCATCTCCAAGAGATAGTTGATAGGACAATGAGGAAGTCATTGAAGCACTCCAAAAGACAAGGTTACTTGCCCAGGGTCACACCGCCAGTTAGTGGTGGAGTACTCTTTAAAGCCCAGTTGTCTAGACTTTTAGCCTCAGGAACTTTCCACTGTAATTTCTCTGGCTTGCCCTCTCTCAGGACTTGACTCTTGAAGATGAGATAGCAAGAAGTAGATAGAGACCATGGATCTTTTAAAAAGGTTTTGTTTTATTTTTAAAGGCAGCACAGAATGCTAGAGATAGGACATTCACTTTATTGGAAGTTCTTTGGCACTCAATAAATATTACTATTTATTGGTATATTACCAATAAATATTACCACCACTACTACTCATTCACATTTATTGAATGCTTACTATATGCCAATAAATATTTTGAGTACTTTGCTTACATTGACTCACTTAACCATCAAAAACCCTGTTGTTGAAACTTGGACAGATTGGTCAGATAACTTGCCCAGGGTCATGAAGCATGGGTGTTGGGAAGTGTATTTTCATTATTATAGTTGAATGAAACCAACTATACAATCACCTTGTATGTACAGAGATTCTGTTCACCTGAAAAAGAAGATTTGGAGGAGATGTTCTTAACCTGGGGTCAAGGGATCAGATTTGGAAAACCTCAGAGCTCCCCCAAATAGTAGACATCTGTTTCAGGGATCAGAAGGGTGCAAATAGATGGGTGGGGGTGGGAACAGGGTAAGGTAGGCATCTAACCAACTCTGGGCCATGCATTGCTCCCAAAGGCTTTTCAGATAGTATAGGCCTCACAGCAACCAGTAAGATACATACTATTATCCTTATCCTTAAGGCTGAAATTCAGAGATCAGATAATGTGTTCAAACAGCCCACCTAGGAGAACATCGTTGGAATTCAAACTTGTCTATTTCAAATTCTCTGCCCTCTTCACACAATTCCATTATTTTAGGGACCAGAAAGAGAACAGGGAAGAAGGGAGAAAGGCAAGAGAAGAACAATGAGGAAGTCGTCTTAGGACAAACAGGTACTCAGGGCATTTTGCAGATAGTATTTTAATTTTCAGCCCCAGGAAGTGATGGACACTTCCATCACTTCCAACACAAGAGAAAGCCAGGAATGGCTCCTGTAAACCAAAGAGATTTTATACATATTGAGAAATGAAAGAGGCAAAAGAAGAGTATGCAAAGTATAAGAACTGGCCTTCCTAATGAGAAAAAGTATAGAATCTAGAGACTGAGGTACTTAAAGATCTATTTGGAGGTACAGAGGTTTTGTGTAAAGTGCATTAATTTCCAAAAGTGCCAGCATATTCTTGTTACAATATCTCACATTTGAATAGCAATAAATGTTTTAAATATTTAGGAAGGATTCACAACCTTTTTTCTTACTTGATAATCTTCAAGCCCCTAGGGACAGTATGGGCAAGTTGCATCCCTCCTGAAACCCCTCTGTCACACACACACACTTTACCACCCTTCACCCCTCTCCCCCACTTTCCCATCTCCACAAACCCAGAACCAGAGGCTGTAATGGGGCTGGTGTTAGAACTCACATCTCTCAAGACTGCCTCCTCCTACTCAGGGCTAAAGCAGATGCCTTCTGTCTGCAGGCGTACCTGGAGCGCCACAGTTGCTTACCTATTTTTGGTTTCTGTAATCAAAACACGGGCCAGGTTCAAGGAGGTGCCAATTCCCAAAAGACTTCACATACACCACTTGACTGCAATCAGCTAGGGAGCCAAGCTTCCCCGCTGGGTCACTGCTGACTGACTCAGGGAGCAATGGCTTCATCAACACGGCTGACTGTGCTCTCTGCCTGTCGGGGCAGCGCCCCGCAGGTGGGATGTCACATGTGATTTTAGGGGGCAAAAGTAATATTAAAAAGCAAAACAACATTTTCCTTAGGTATGCAGTACTTTCCCCAGCAGTGACTTAGGAGGAAGATAATTTAGAAGGTAAGTTTTCATGCACAGAACCAAATGTGATCTGTTCCCAGAATTTATATAATGCACATTTCTTTAGGAATTTCTTTTAATCCAGACTCAGTACTGGATTTATTTTATTTTATTTTTTGGTGGGGGAGGGAGAAATAGCTTCTGTTACTTTGAATCTGTGGCAAAGTCAGCAGCAGAGATAAAGAGATTGGCTATGAAGAAATGGCACCTAGACATGCTCTGATGTTCTCTCCTGGGGGCACGTTTTGGGTTGACTCTTCATATATCCTCCTGCTAGCATGTACCTAGGAAGAGAGGCAGGGGTTGCTCAATAAACATTTGTTGGATGTGAGGGTCTGGAAATCATGCTTATGCTTTCCTGCCTTTGTACCCTCCTCAAAAACTTACTGATCAGCAACACCTCAGTGGGCACAAGGTCAACAGGCTTTTCAGAATTGTTTAGGACAGGGACACAGTGAACACCAATAAGCATCTTGTGATGAGAGTGCTTTCAGTTATCCACTGAAGATAAAGCTCTGAAGATAAAATTTCCAACTTCAAGCATTTGCTTGGGCTGGCTTCTTATGGGTCAATAAAAACCTAGCAGAACAAAAGAAGAAAACAAATGTGATATTTAAAACCTAGAGATAGTTCTGTGTTATAAAGGAAGGGACAAGGATGACTACCATCATTACAACCATCCCTGTGTAGAAAAATATGTTAAGGGAAGTGCCTCAGGCCAATCTAGATGAGAGAGGTCAAGACCCAGGAGGTGCAAAATTGTACTGGTAATAAAGTGACAGCCGTTTCTGCCAAGCATGCAGAGAAATAAAGAAAAGAGCAGATTCTGGTGACATGACAATTGGCTTGAGATTAAGGAGAGAAACAAGTAAGAGAGTCCCTGAGGCAGTCCCGGGGGATTTAGGAACAGTAGAGTCCAGATTTATTCCCAGTTCTCTTTCGTAATTACCTTCTATTATGCCATTGTGAATTGACCTTAGATCATTCACAATGCACAACTCTTAGGTTCTTTTTTTTAAATTTATTTTTATTTATTTATTTTTTAATTAAACTTGAATGAAGTGACAATTATTAGTAAAGTTACATAGTATTCAGGTGTGCAATTCTGTAATACATCATATATATGTCACATTGTGTGTTTCATCACCCAGAGTCAGTTCTCCTTTCATCATTATATATTTTGATAGTAACATTAAGTTCCAAAGAAGTTTGAGTAGATGTTAGCTATTCCCACACCTTACTATAATGAGGTTAAAACTTCTAATGGAAGTAAGTCTTAGATCACATACTGCCATACAGGTAGACATTTATTGAACAAATACACATTAGTAACTAATATGATTAGTTAAGATGTCTTTCAAGCTCAGTAAAGTCCCAGCTCTGTCATTGCTCTGTATGCCACTTCACATAAAGGGTCACCTGAAATATTCAGGACAAGATTCCAGAGGCAGGATTCTGTTACTTTATAGTTGACATCAGCCAATCACTAATCCTTCTATGCACTGGCTGAATCTAGGACAAAAGGTACAACTACCAGGCTTGCTAGAGTCTTAAACTCTCTTCAAACAAGTGAAGGAATTATTTCTAAAATACCTAAGCCAATACTCATATATTGAATACCTGTAATTTCATTAATGAAAGTCCATTTGTAACATTTATCAAATTAATTGATAAGCCACTATTTTCACCAATAATCAAGCCATGTATGCCATTCCTTATATCAATTAGCCATGCCTTAGGTACTGAGTGAAACTTGATAAAGATACAGTGCAGTTCTCTTAGCTGTTCCTTTCCTAGGGTGGCCTTTTTGATATATTGACTGTATCTGTATTGTGCATTTTCAATGAAATCAACTGATTGTTCTTAGAGTTGAAGCTTAAACTGCTTACGACTTACATGATAATATACTTGTCTATAGATGCCAAAGTATTTTAAGATAAACTGTAGACACATAATAATTTCCTAACTTTTATTTAAAAAAAAAGGTGTTGCTGACAATAGTTATATGTCCTTGAGGCAGGGTAGAGGACTAGAAGGAGTGATAGTAAGAAGGGAACAGGAGAGAACTGTGCCTGGAGCAGGTTTTTAGGGTGAGAGGATTCCAGCAACTATCCAGAGAATATAAATGTACCATAAATATACCCACTTACTAGCTCTCTTATTTACTCAGTCTCCTAATGCTCCCAGTTTCCTCACCGATATGTGAGTATATGCAGATAATAGCATATACTTTATAAGGTTGTTATGACAATTAAATGAGTTAATACTTCTAAAGTGCTTAGAATGGTGCATGGCTATATAAATGTTTGGTAAATAAATAAATCACACAGAAAAATGAAAATATTACTTGATGGGCAATCTTATGCAATTTCTCCTGGCTTTAGAAACCTAAGGTATTTTGTTTTGTTTTTATTGGAAGCAGAGGAAAAGGGACTTTTTAAGGAGCTAGATACTAAATATGTTTTAGTTTCATAGATCAACAAGTTAAAAATGTAGTGTCTATCAGTGATATGACTTATTCAGTGTGTAATTCAGTAATAACACCTCTGATAACTTTGGACTCCAGGGAAGGAGATAAGATGACAGTAGCTATAAATATTACTTTCTTCCAATGTATGGAGACTTAGAGATAAGAGAGATAGGTTGTAATGAAGACTGAGTCTGCCATCTTGAACAGAAATCTATTTTCTTTTTGTGCTGTGTGTTTTCCAAAGTTTTCATAATGAGCATGTATTCTTATAAGAAATTGCTAATAAGACAACATTGTTTTTACAAGTTAATTTTTTAATGACCCAACTTCTATTATCTATTTTTGTCTTGGAGTAGAAGTAACCCATTGGTTGTCTAGGTATCATTTTTTAAAAATAAAATAAAACATTAACTTATTCTTATTTAAAAATCTGTTTAAAATCACCTTTAAAAGTTTATATACCAAAGCAGTCGTGTGCCTGACCCAAGTGTACAAGTTTCCAGAGCTGCTGTTCTGCTCTGGAAAGTTTCTAGGCTATCTCCATGGAAACAATTGTTTCAAATGATTAATAATATAAGTTTGAGCTCAGAGGGCAAAGAGCTAAGGTTGGGAGAGAAAATGTGTGTGTATCTCTAAGAAAAGAGAACATCGAAAGAGTAGAGAAAAAGGGTATTTTCTTAAAATCAAATTTTATTCTTACTGTTAGTTTTGCTTTGTTTTATTTTGTTTGCTTTAGAGACCATATCTATCACTCAAGCCATTCATGTAAGACTTGGAAGGCTCAAAGGGCCCAACCTGTAAAACTTGCTGCTTTTCCTATCTCACTCAATGGATCTGTGGTTTCAATAAGGAAAAATATATGCAAAGGTTATTAAGGTTCTCCAGAATCATTCTAGGAAATCGTTTATCTATTTGTTCATTCATTTGTTCTCCCTTTATTGAGCCCTGTTATGTAAAAGTCATTGAGCTAGGCACAGAATAAAATGTTTGGCTCTCAAACTCAAGAAGGTGGTCACCAGCAAGCAAGGCCAACAGAACTAAACAGAAGTTATAATCCAGGGCTCATGAGTTTGCACGTGGGGGCATCAGAACCCTGCACTAGCATATGATATTTTATGTAAACTCCATGGAGGCAAGAGTTTGTTTATCTCTACATAACCAGAAGTTGGCTCATATCTGGAATATTAGTCAACATTCAGTAAATATTTGTTTAATGAATTAACCAAGGAACAAATAAATGGAACTGATCCATCTAAAATAGTGAAAGATGCCAGCTCATAATGTATGTCCCAGTTATGTTACCATGGGAAGTTTCCTCTTTGCAGAGCCCTAAAAAGACAGTAGAAAGTACACATAGAGCCATCTAGCCCAGTCATCATTCACTCATTATTCATTTGGTCAGGATTAAGTGAGTTTCTGGTGAGGGAGTACTGTGGGAGGCCTGTGATAAAGGGACAGAGAAGAATGATCCCTGCCCTCGTGGAGTTTATAATCTCTGAAAGAAGAGAAAGACACTAATAGCTGTAACTTAGGGTTGCATATAGTAAGCCTGCAGAATGAAAGTTGTATAAGGGGTATAAACAATAACAGCTAATGTTTCCTGAATGTTATGTCATGTATACTGTACTGAGCATATCATATGTATTTTCTCACTTAACTCTTACAACACTAGATGGATGGCATCAGTGCTATCCTCATCATACACATGAAGAAATGAAAGGCTTAGTAATCTGCCCTGAGTCCTACAGTAACTATGTGGCACAGCCAAGACTCAAATCCATATCCTAACCTTAACATTTTATCAGTAAGTTGAGGTCAAGTAAATCCTGTGTTGTTTGCATTGGGTCAGCAGACCCCAAAAGACTAATTTCAAAAAATGGTGCCAAGGTCTTTTTATTCAAAGGTCCTCCAACTTCTCACCCCCTTTCCAGGATTATAGAAACTCTAAATTCGCCCTGATGACATACTTCATTCTGACTCTGTGGAGAAAGCAAGTTAGAGCATGACAGTCCTAAGGAATCCAAGAAACCGCTTTATCACATCTCCCTTCCAGCTTGGAGGGGACTCTGGACTGAGTCCGTCTAAACTCTGTCTATCAAGAATCCCACATCTTCTGAAAATTGTCCCCTCTACCTCCATTTATATGGTTACTGTGGGAGCCACTGTGTTAATCTTACATGGTGTTTCCTTCTTGGCTATGGGGGTTGATCCAGGCCTCAGCATCTGGCCCAAGCTGTGCCCATCACAGTCATGGTTATAGTCTAGGTGGGGCTACCTTGCCTAAACTGGACAACAACTGTCTTTCCTAGCGTGTTTAAAACCGGAGCTGACAAAGTTAAGTCAGTCTCCCTCTGGGACTCTAGACTGTAAAATGTAAATGCAAGAGCATCTTCTGCTGCTTGGATTCCACAGTTACATGGCTCCACAGCCATTATCTCAGTAAAAGAAACAATGAAACAAACATAGAAGAAAAGGTTAAGGAGAGGGTCTAGGCTGCAGTAGCAACTCCCCTTGGCTTTCTGTAGGCTTAGCTCTGTGCTTGCCTCAGGGAACAGAGAAAAAGAATCCTACTCAACGAAATAAAGCAATTGGTTTCCAGCCATCTGAGTCCAGTTATTTCTGAGGCCTAACTGCATTTCTCTCTTTGAATTTCTCTGAGACATTCCAACATCCTTAAAATAAATTGCCCCTTCTATCTTTTCTAGTTTAATTTTTTCCCCATGATTATTTGCATTCCCAGAGAAGTGCATGGTCTGGGGTAACAGCTGCTTGTTTCTGTGACCTTCCTACTTCCTTGGGAGGAAATTACAATGGCCTCAAAAAGAGGGACACTCCCTCAGCAGCAGCGATGACACCACCAGCACCACCAGCGACCTACTGAGGGCTTACTACATCCTGGACATGGTGATAAACACCTTGGAAACACTATTTCCTTTTGTCCTGATAAGTGTCCTCTAAGATGAGATATTATTATAAAGTTCATTTTGTTCCTGAGAAAAATTAATTTGCTTTAGGTGACAAAGGTAGTAAATAAGAAATGATAACCTTGGATAGGAAGATAGGTCAGTATGATGACCGCCTCTGTAGCTGTTCTCCTTTAGTATGCCAAAGTACTGATCATAGTACAACTTCCGCACTCCATTCCACAGCCTCCCTTTTCTGTGGCCCCAAGTTTCAATTTTCCCAGGAGACCAAGGGATGTTACCAGTAACAGTGGTTTATTTCTACCCATTTTGGACCTTTTTCTTGTCTCCTTCTCTCTGGCTTCCACATTCAAGGGGAGAACATGACTTATCTGTACATGGTGCTGCTGTTCTCATTCAGCCATTTGCTAAAAAGCCACTCCCTTTTCCAGGTTGCTTTTCATGGATACGAACAGCCTGATCAAATTTCCCAGAATTCCTGAGATGTTGGTGAACCCAATCAATTCCATTTAAATCTGACCCAGTAGAACAACAACTCCCTTTGGCTTCTCATTGACTTAACTTTGTGCTGCTCCTTGAAAAAAAGAGGGAGAAAATCTGATTGACTAAGACAAACCAATTGGGCCCAACCTCCATTTTGAATGGGTTTTCACTGAAGTCTAAAACATTGCCATCTAAAACCATAGAGCAGCGGTTCTCAACCTTCCTAATGCTGCAACCCCTTAATACAGTTCCTCATGTTGTGGTGACCCCCAACCATAAAATTATTTTCGTTGCTACTCTA
Organism: Hipposideros armiger; assembly: GCF_001890085.2. Taxonomy (NCBI): domain Eukaryota; kingdom Metazoa; phylum Chordata; class Mammalia; order Chiroptera; family Hipposideridae; genus Hipposideros; species Hipposideros armiger. Next base: position 461,228 of record NW_017731554.1, on the reverse strand, counting down.
TAACTGTAATTTTGCTACTGTTATGAATCGTAATGTAAATATTTTTTTGTTTTCCGATGGTCTTAGGCGACCCCTGTGAAAGGGTCATTCACCCCAAAGGGGTCGCAACCCACAGGTTGAGAACCGCTGCCATAGAGTGATATAGTCTCTCTGATTCAGGGGCAACAGTTATTTAAATCCTGCAGCTGCCCAGCATGTTAGTTATTCCCTGGCTCTAAACCCCACCTGGCAGATGCTGTGAGGTAGAAACTGCAGCTGATTCACAGCAGGGGTGTGATGCAATTGCCTGAAGTGGGCCATTCTCTGTGGCTCAGTGGGTCTGCATATTAGAGTGAGCCTGGTTAAAACCACCCATCGCTGATGCTGGATGCTGTCCCAGCTCACAGAATGAGCCCTTCTGGAATCAGCCGGCCCACCACAAAGGGGGGATTTCTCAATCGCTCTGCTTCATCCAGCTGGATCTTTTCCTTTCCACAATCACACAAGGTACTGATTTACCTTCCACTTCCTGGAAACGTGCTGATACATCTAATTAGCCAAAAAACATTCTCTGTTTGGTTAGAATGACCACGCCAAAAGAAAAATATTAAGAGCAAGTCCTGTGCACCCTTAAACTGTGTCCCAACCCCCATCTGGGCTCTTGGCATGAAATTACACAAACATTATGCAGCTAATGCTCAATTACACAGGAGTTGGGAATCTAGACTTCAATTTTCTCTTTTCTTTTACTCGCCACAATCTTTTCCACCTGTCTTTGGACAAGCTTGGCTTTGTCATTATCTCTGCTGAAAGGGAGACTAGAAATAAAATCTGAATCTATCAATTGCATTGCTATCAAAGCAGCTCTGGTAAAAGATTTGGGCAGAAGAGGTTCGAATGACAAAAATGAGGAGAGATTTACATTATTGCTCTTTTCCCTGTTCCAGTCCTGGTGTTTTCATAAAGAACAGCATACCAATTTTATTTCATCCTGTCTTTACTCTCAAAATTGAGCTTTCAGAAATAGGGTTTATTTATGCCACTTCAGACTTGGGAAATGTGTTACCTTGAAAAGGGCACAGCTAGTAATTAAACAAGGCCAACATGAAGTAATCTTGGCAACCTCAGGCTTGACTGGGCTCAAAGCAAAAGGCTGGCTGCCTCAGGCCATAAGCAGGCTTCCTAGGGTAGCGCACCTCGGTGGGCTCCTCTAGGGAGCACCCTAAGCCTCAGGGAGGGGGTCACCTCAAGTCCCAGGAAGGCAGAAGGCCAGAAAGATTAAATAGCTCCAAATATAAAGTTGATTTTTCCAAACTATCACTGAACCCTTGAACAATTTGACATAAATTGTTCCACTCTATGTCTGAGACCACCTCCCTTTTGGCAGATTTAAGCCTCCATATTGAGGTGGGAAAGCTCTTCTGTCTAGTAGGGTGTGAGTGGAGACCCTACTCAGCCTCGAGTCTTTCTGGCCACACTGGCTAATTAGACAAAGAGTCTGCTTGATCTTTAGACTTATGCATGGTGTCTATACTATTTCACTATTCAAGGAACTGCTCTGTTTCACATATGATTTATAGGCTGAAACAAAGAATGCAAAAGGGGCAAAGACAAAACATATTTGTTAACTTTAAAGATCTTTCAGGTTTCATGTACCCTTTATATTAAAAATAAAGTATTGAAACAAAGGATATAGAAGGAGTGAGGATCTAGCTATACAATGATGTTAGATATTAAACAATGAAATGATTTATTCAACTGTATTTTCAACTTTTTAGTGATCTTAATATACTGGAAGATTTTGATTGCACAAAAAACCCAGAGGCTCAGAAAGTTCTTAGCAGCATTGCCTTGTTGATGTCCTGATATCCTATCTTCAAGTAGGGTTTTCACTCAAAGTCAAGTATTTGAATAATTGGCTCATTTATGCTTAGAAAAAGAAAGGAAACAATTCGGTGAAGATCATTGCACAGTTTCTCAACTCTCGAGAAGTTCATTATATTGTACAATTCTCTTTCATCTCATGTTCAGGAATAATCATGCCTCTGTAGTCTTGTGTTAGGTCTCACAGTATCTGGAATTTTGGTGTAGTGGCACCCTTGTCACTAAACAAACACTAAAAGAAAAATCAATCTTAGTAAGAGCCAGTCATGAATGCACTGGAAAAATGGACATGAGTACAAAACATTTCTTTCCAGGGGCCATTGATCAGCTTTCAAACATAGATTCACCCTCCAATGGAGTGCCTGGTTCCTGTTTGTCATACATCTCTTCCTCCTTTCAGCACTCTCCTTCCTTTGGGTACCATGTTCCCAATTTCTCTTGCTCCCTTCCCTTTTGGTTAAGGCTAGTGAGACTTTTCCTCTTGTGTTGCAGGTTGATATTAGATATATCTCAGCAACTGCAGGACAGAAACCCTAATACTGATACTGACACTAATACTGATACTAATACTGATATTATATCTAATTCTAATACACTGATCAGTAATACACTAATACTGATCACTTCTCAATGCCTAACTTTGATGTGCTTTGCTGCTACAGGGTACCTACTTTACAGGGATAAGAGGTAAAGATGACAGAATCAGGTATTGTCACACCTTTAAGTCTATAAATCAATAAAACCAATAGCAAGGTTTCTGTTTGTTTGTTTTAAATTGACTTGTGCAAACATTATTACTTGTATTATTTTTTTTTAAAGATTTTATTGGGGAATTGAAGAAGGGGAACATTGTATTTTTCCAGGACCCATCCACTCCAACTCAAACTGCTGTCCTTCATTCTTAGTTGTGGAGGGCGCAAGCTCAGCTCCAAGTCCAGTCACCGCTTGCAATCTAGTTGCGGTGTGTGTGTGTGTGTGTGTGTGTGTGTGTGTGTGTGTGTGTGTTGTGGGGGGCGGGGGCGCAGCCCACCATCCCATGCGGGAGTCCAACCAGCAACCTTGTTGTTAAGAGGACGGCTGAGCCATCCTGCCACCTGTTGGCAGCTCAGTGGCAGCTCAGGTTAGATGCAGCTCACTGGCCCATGTGAGAATAGAACTGGCGACCCTGTTGCTCAGAGCTTGCACTCTTAACCAACTGCGCCATCTGGCCAGCCCAAGAGTTTTTTAATTCAGTACTAATCTGGTCTTTCAGATCCTTCAGGTGTTTTCAAACTCCTAGCAAATATCTTACCCCTCTCCAAAGTTTGCACTTTAAATTTGTAATATAAACAGGCACATATATTTCAAATCTACATACATCTTGACAGTTTGCTTTGAATGATGGTGGCATCGGTAGCTAGAGACTTACTCGTTTTCTTCTTAAGCAAGGCTTTAGGCTCACCAGGGGTTTGGGAGGTCAAATCACCTAAAGAAACAGCCATTGCCAAGAACTATAGCCTTTAATTTTCACAGTGTAAAATTGCCTTGGGCTGAATTCATCATTCTAGCTATATCCTTGTACATGAAGTCACTGCTATGAGCATTTTCTTCAAAGATACAGAGCCAAAAATAGTCATTTCATTAAAATGAAATACGCAAAAATTAAAATTGGTAATTTCTATCATTTTCTGTTTTTAAGGAAGTCATTTGATGTAATGGAGAGAGCACAGGTTTTGTGACTAAAGGGCGTGGATTTAAATGTGGACCCTGGATAAGTCACATAACATCTGAATCTCAGTTTGCTTATCTTGAAAATGGGAAAAAAGTAGGAAGTGAGAAAAAGTAAGAAGTTGACTTGCGAACCATTAAAGCACTGTAAAAATGTGAGGAACTGTTATTAAATTTATTAAAGGCATAAGACAATAAAAAGAAAGAGATCATGAGAGGCTCTATATTTTCATTAGGGAATAATTTTCACAGCCAAAGGGAAGGCAAACACATGCCACATAAGTAAAGGAAGGAGATGGGTAATCTTTCTGAAAGAGAAATTCTAATGACCTTTTCTCCCTACATGTTATATCTGGGACAATAATGATAACAATAAGGGCCAGGTACTGTTCAAAGTACCTAACATGAATTATCTCATGTGAATCATGCTTTCGTTGTCTGTATTTTACAGATGGGGAAACTGAGGCATAGAGAACATAGTTATTTTGTCACGATTACACAGTCAGTAAATAACAGAGCCAAGATTTACACTTCAGAGTCTGTGTTCTTGACTATTCTGCTATTTCCAGTTATGTAAACAAAGAAGATTTAAATTTTCTCTAAGGTATAGATAGAAGTTTCTGGTTGTTGAATAAAGTGTTTTAAGCCAATGACAAATGACATTCATAAAAGTGATTGAGGGGGCCTGCCAAGTGGCATGTTGGTTAAGGGTTGGCTTGGCATGCCAGCTCTGAGCAGCAGGGCCCTGTTTTGGATCCCACATGAGGGCCAGTGATGCTGTGCTCTCTACAGCTAAGATGGTGAACAACAGCTCGACCTGGAGCTGGGCTGCCATGAGTCATTGGCGATGGCATAGGCTGCAGTGGAGCTGCAGTGGGCTCCCATAAGCTACCGTGAGCTGCCAAGAGCCGCTGTGAGTAGCTGTCCAGTGACCGGTGACCAATCTGCCTCACCCAGAAAGAACACAATGATAATACCAACATGGGCCAGTGAAGCGACATCCTCCACAACTAGACTGAAGAACAAAAGGGCAGCAACTTGTCTGCTCCCCCTCCCCAATTCCCCAACGCTGTTCCCCTCACTCAATTCCCCAATAAAATATTTTTTAAAAAAAGTGATTGAGGATCATCTCACATAGTGCTGAACAAATACTGAGGTGCCTTATTGCACTTTGTGAATTCCATTTCTTGTATAATATCAAAGCTTACAGAGTAAATGAAAGGATTTTGCACATACTTCAGTAGTTTGTCTAATACCTGGAACCTCAGATCTCTTTCAGGAAAATTCAATTGAACCAGCACCTAGGATTCCAAGCTGCTTTGCAATAATGAGCAAAGAAATAAGAACATGATAAAGGTGTGTGTGTGTGTGTGTGTGTGTGTGTGTGTGTGNGAGCAAAGAAATAAGAACATGATAAAGGTGTGTGTGTGTGTGTGTGTGTGTGTGTGTGTGTGAGTGTGTGTGTGTGTGTGTGTGTGTGTTATTTCTTTAATGGATGCTGTTTTTATTACTCTGGTGTGGCTATTGCATAATCTGTAACTTGCCATCATTTGGACACTGGATATAATCACGATCTAGTTCAACAGGTAGAAGAGGGGGCAGTGACTACGAGTTGTCTATAACAATTAATCATACATTTGATGAGGGATTTGAGACTAGATAAAATTTATGGCTTCTTCCTAACTTAACATCCTTTGTATCTGTGCTTTAAAGAAGGTTGTAGTTGTTGATATTACTAGTTCTGCCTTTTTCTTCACATTTCTTTCAGGTAGTATCAGTGTCTAGATGGTGCTTGGCACATAGCAGGGACTTAATAAATATTTGTTGAATGAGTAAATGTATGAAAAATATCCACCATTGTACCATGGTAATTATGATGCTTATCAGATATTAGTATTTCTAAACTGAATCTCTTGATCTGTATTTGTCATATACTGCTGTCTGAGAATATTGAGCTCTCTCACACTGGCTATTTTTATTTTAAAAGATAGTATTTGTGTTAATTTGTTTGTTTAAAATAAGAAAACTCTCCTCTGAATAAGGTTAACTGCCTTTGTCTGAAATTCTGGTCTGGCTCCATTAAGTGAGGACAGTTCTTTGAATGTCTAACCTTGTTATTCATTTTTTATTGTTGTGTATTTCATAAAATCATGGTTAAGATTCTGGCTTAGGAAGACTTTTACTTTAAGATTATCTTAGTAGACAGCACTTACTCTGCTACCTCCTGAAAACTTCACCAAAATAAAAGTAATAGATGTTTTCAAATTGAAAAATCCCATGAAAAAAGGAAAGAGAAACAACAAAAAGCCAGCAACAGCAAAATAACAAAAGCAGAAGAATAAATGGTAACTGACACAGTAGAGAAAATCAAGAAGCAAACCAAATTCATGAGAACCTTAAGAATTGGAGGCAACAGGCTTTTTAGGAATTGATGCTTTGGGTAAGACTAATATTAAAAGGATTAATTGAAGTAATTAGATCTCCAGGTCCACACATCCCCCCATCCATTTCATACAGCCAGGCAAATGACCCCTCTTTCTCTTCAACAGAAGACTGGAAGTTTATTCTCTAGAAAAGGTATAACAGAGAGTTCTTCAACTGGGGGTCACCTCAGACAGAGCTAAGGGTGGGAGACTTATACCAAAAATCGAGATTTTATTACTTTTTAAAATTTTTTTATTGTTAGTTTCAGGTGTACAGAACAATGCAATAGTTATCCTTTTCACCCTTCACACAGAAACAACCCCCCTCCCCATCTACTGCCCTCCCATCCCCAATATCATACTTATCTATTACAATACAATTCCAAAAATCAAGATTTTAAATGAATACTTATACCAAATATATAACGCACTTTACTCAATTCAGTTGCCTGGGCATTGGCCACTAGGCAACAGATTGGTGCATCTGAACTGCTCAGTGGTACAGTCCTAAATATATTACAGTACTGTGAAAGTGTCTAGTCAGAGCACCATCCAGTGACACCAAAGGCAGCAAGTCCTTCTCTGAACATCTGGAATTTCCAAATAGCATATGTTTTACTTTTTATTCCAAAATTATTATAAATTCATAAGAAATTGTTAAATATAGTAGAAAGTCTCAAGTAGTCATCACCCAGCCCCCCTCCCCCCCACAAAATGCTAACACATTAAATGGCTATAGTGCATTATCAAAACCAGGAAATTGACATTGTCACACAACACATCCAATTAGTTCTTAAACAGTTTCATTCTGAAGTATGAACAGATAGCTAAGATGGTTAGACATTTGAAGAAATATATATATATATATATATATATATATATATATATATAATTTTTTTTTAATTAGAAAGGTCATCTTGGAGAAACTAATACCATGAATGGCAGTGAAAACTAAAACAGTGAAAAAAAGACATAAGATATGAACCAATAACAAGATTAATAAAAAGAACTTTAGTGAATAATAAAGAGCTTACAGAAATTAAAAATAATTATAGCAGGAACACACAAACAAAAACAATAAAAAATGAACAAACAAAAAAACAGTGTAAGTGTTGAAAGAAAAGATTAATTTATAGCATGGTGACTATAGTTGAGAACACTGTACTGTATAGCTAAAGATTTCTAAGACAGTAGAAGTTAAATGTTCTCACCTCCTCCCCCACAAAAAAGGTAAATATATGAGGTGATGGATTGTTAACTCAATTGTGGGAGTCTTTTCACAATGTATACATATATCAAATAATTACATTATAAACTTTAAATATCTTACAATTTTGTCGATTTTACCTCAACAAACCTGAAAGAAAAGATTGAGATAATCTCACAGAAATAGAGCAAAAAAAAAAAAAGAAAGAAAGAGAAAGAAAAAGATAACAAGTAAGAGATAAAAGAGGAAAGTTAAAGGGTCAACTTAGAGGGTCCACGTCCAAATAATGGAAGATACAGAAGGAGAGAGCAGGCAAAATAGAGGGGAAAATAAGCAAAGGAATGATTCAAGAAAATTTCAAGGCCATAAATTTTTAGATTAAAGGAACCCACTGAGTATTCAGCACAATGAAGAAAAATGATCCACATTTGGATGCATTATTGTGAAATTTAAGAATACTGGGAATAAAAAAAGATACTAAAGATTATCAGAGATTGAAGACAGATTCAGAATGGTTTTGGACTTCTCAACAGCAGACTGAGAGTCAGAATAGATCCATACCTTCATAATTCTGGAAGAAACTAATTTTTATCAAAAATTTTATGTTCAGGAAATTTTTTGATTAAGTGTGAGAGTAGACTTTTGTACATGCAAGATCTCAAAAAGTCTACCCTCTCTCCACCCTTTATGAGGAAGCTGTAGGAGAATGTGCTCCATGAAAACAAGGGACTAGACCAAGAAAAAGGAAAAGACAGGATCTAGGAATCAGGTGAAACTTGAAAGGCAAATGAATCTCCTGGTTAGTGATGAAGGGTGACTCTAAGATGACACCTGTGAAACACAAAGATCATATTTCGTATCAGAATAGGGCAGAAAACTATGAGAAAGGTGTTTCCAAGGAGATGAAGTTGATAAGATGTTTGTTGTCTCTGCATTTATTGAGAGAAGATTTTAGATAACTGGGAGTTCGTTGATGAACTGATAAATGCATAGAAAACTCACCAAACAATACAATAAAATTTTGAACTCCAGGAAAGCAAAACAAATGCAAAAAAGTAAAAGTAATTTTAGTAAAACATAAGGCTCAGCTGTGAATAATGTTTTTATTGTCATACTATAGTAACTATAGTATACTGACTACTGGATTTATCATAATTATAATACAATCATTTCAGAAAAATGGGGCACAAATTGTGTGGAGATGGTGATTAAAGAGAGCCAAATCCTCATCTTCTATAGATCTGTAATTGTTAATACCAAAACTTCCTTAAATGAAAAGTAGTACAATAATCATGTTATTTAGAGATATGGAAGTAAACACTGACATATTCCACAAAATTAATTTAGTGATTTCCTCAGGGAAACAGGAAATGGGTAAAGAAAATTGGGTAGATGACCCAATTTTGTTTAGCTTAATTTATTTTAAATAATAATCATTATGGAAATTTTGATTTTTTAAACTATGTACATGTATAGCTCTGATAAAAATAAAAAATAAGTTAAACAAAGATTAGAAAACAAATAAGGATTAGCCCAGAAAAGATAAGACTCCAGCAAATAGTAATATAAAAATCTGGGTTTAAGGGTGACTAACAATACTTGGGGGCATTTTTAGAGGACTTCCCCTTCTCAAGAAGTGGAGAGTAATTACTCTAAGAGTTCTCACACAGTTAGGTGCTAAATGGTAAAGCAGTAACAGAGAGACTGGACTTGCACTTGTGTTCTTGTTTCATCAGGGACAATAGTGCTTTTGATAGGAGGTTCTATGTTTATCGTTAATCTAGCATGCCTTCTTCTGTTCTTCATCCCTCCTCCCAACTGTCACCAAATAAAAGCACATTAGAAAGGGTAAGGAACATCTTCTGTGGTATTGACCCTGACCATGAATATATCCATATAATAATAAACAGAGACTTCTCCACTTGCCAAGAACAGGATTCTCCCACCCACCCTATTTATAGGGCCTTTATTATTAGCCATAGGAGTCAAATGACATCTAAAGTGTTGTCAAGTTTAGAAATCCTGGCATTGTGTAATTTATTTGGAAAATAAATAGTCTGAGTCCTATATTGCTAGAATGCTAGCTCTGTAAGCTTTTTAGAGATATAGATGGAAAGGGAGATAAGGAACATATACCATCTTAGGATCATTTCATTTACTCACTGACTCATTAAGCAAGACATAAAATGTGTGCCTCAGGCAGTGCTAAGATTAGATCAGGTTGGGTGACTAACTAGAGGGCAAATGTGCTCCACGTGCAATGGGTATTCTTCTAGAGCTCTCGGATTGGTCAGCAAACCCCAAGAACCTATGAACACAGGGTGTGTATAACTGATTCAAGGGCTGTATGCACAGAAGGGGTGAAGTAGGAGAAGATAATATTATCAATTATCCAAGATTTGAAAAATAATTTCAAAGGTATTTTATTACATAAATTGTGATTTAACAAAGTGTAAACTACTTAAAATGAATTTCAAAACATAATCAAAATCACCTATATTGAAATATTTCATTTTTTCAAATAAGTAATAAGTAGTTATAGCTTGGGGGTTGAAGGTAGTTTTGTAATATAGCGAAGAGTGACATAATTGTATCCATTTTAATAGATGTAACCTGTATTATTTAAAATAATACTAATCCTCTTTAAACTTTGAATAACCATATGAGTGGATGCTAGCCCAGGAGACAGATAACTAGTCCTGGCAGAAATCTCATTCCCTAATGCCAATCTGATTTTCAAACAGTCTTATGTGACTTTAACCAATATCTCAGGTTTGGCCATTAGTTTTAAACTGCATACATTCTGGTATTGCCTGGAAGTTTTCTTCTAGCTGCTAGTCCTTCTCAGCATCCTTATTTGTCTCACATTTTGAAAATGATGCACCAGATAAACTCACAGAGGGACCAGTCTCTTGTTTTATTCATTGAAATTGTTATTAGCTTCATATCAGATATCTTTCAATATATATTAAAAACACTTGTGATGAAACTATTTTTCCAAAATCACAGATCAAAAATAAGTTCAATTGCTTCTAGATCTTTGCCTATACTATGGTGACAATATATGAAGAGATAAGAGATAGGGCTAGAAAATAACCTTTTTAATGTTAGTGGTACACTGAGTGACTCTTCTGAGGGGAAGAAAAGAAGAAAATGGTATAGCCTTCTCTTGCCAAAAGGAATATCCAGGCAGAAGGTTGTCATAGTATGAAGATGCAGTTTTTCTTTAACTGAATCCAGGGTGGAAAAAATATTCAAAGAACCTCCCTCCAGTGGCAGCATTTCCCCCAATAGTACATTTTGGCTGCCATAAGGTATATAAACTCCACTTACTCCACAACACCCTCTACTCACTGAGTCAGACCTGACAACAGAAGTCAGGCTCAATTGTTGATTAGAAATTAGCTTTCAAGAGGAAGTAGAATTCATGACAGAATTATAATTTAGGGTTGGTAGGTATCTTCTATTTTAGCTGGTTCTAAGGAATCATTCTCTTGTGCTAACAAAATCATTTGACTGTAGATTTTAATAATTGGAAGGGAATATATAATTCATTCAGTTCCCTATCCGCTTCACTCCATTCTCTTCCCTCTCCCCTAACATATTCCCTTTCATATCCTTATCAGATCAGTGTCACAGATGCTTGAAATGTCAGGGTGTTCCTTCACAGGTAGCCTGTTTATTCACTTGGCTTCCAAATATGTGTTTAGAATTCAGCAAAAGAAACCCTTTCTATTGAACTCTCCAGATAGCCAGAACAGTGAGTGGGGCACCCTTGTAGTTTTAACTCCTGAGGAAATAAAATGGAAGAAGTTGCAATTCACTCAAAATAGAAGAAGATTAAGATAAGCGGAAAATATCTATATATTTTATTTTTTATGTGCTTAAATCCATTCCGTATGGGAACCCTCTCCTCCTTATAGTTTTGTGGATCGAGGGTTTTTACTATTCCTGTCACAATGGTAGATATGTGACCTAGCTTAGCAATCAGGATATCCCATCTAAGTTAGAATAGGATTGGTCTAGAGTAGGTACATAACCCAGAACCAATCAACAGTCTTCTGGGAGGTTGATATGGATATTGGGAAATAATGGGTCTCTTGTGAAGGGCTGGAGCTATCAAGGTCCACCCTTAGGAACAACCTGCCAGAAAAAGAAACTGATCAGAGAAAAACAGAGCCAATAAAAGGAGAAATAAAGTCCTGTGTGAGTACTTTGATCTGGTTGTGCTTTTCATTAAATAAGCCAATACATGATCTTCTTTTAAGTCACTATATATTTTTCCTGTAAGAATTTCATTTCCTCACTTGGGAATGTATTGTAGTCTAGATTGCCTTATAACTCCCCAAATGAAACACATATCTTAAAAGAATGACGAGAGGCAAGTACCACTGAAAATAAATATTATGCTAAAATATCCAGTGAAATCTATTATACTTCTAAGTGGTGTCTCAAAGAACAAAAATCAGACAGATGAATTCTTACAAGACTTCAAAACAAGACCAGACAGATCACTAGAAAGAAAAGCTACAGGGAACCCTAGTCTCAGCAGGGAGACATGGAATTCATGAACAAATCTCTTCAATCTCTGCTTCCAATAATTCTATAATAATTGTCTGAAGCTGTTCTTAATTAGACCCAATTATGGGTTTAGTTTGAATTATATTATGAAGCATTGATTCACAGAACATAACCACTGAAGGCCTAGGTGCTGAATGCAATAAATATGTCACAATCCTATGTAACAAAATTGCAACAGAGAGCAGAAGGAAATATTGATCTATTCAAAATAAATTTATGTCCAAATTACTTTTTATTTCCAGTTAATAAGTGTAATGTGGGTGGTAAGAATTTATTTGGAAGTGGCCTGCATTCATCTTGGAAGGAGAGAGAAATGTGGTGGTTTGGCTTTAGGGGAAATCCAGGTGCCAGAGCCTCTGAACTTGCAGGTTTCTGAAAAGGCAGGCTTAGAAGAGAGGACTGGGGGAGATGTGACATTCACCACTTTCTCCAGGAATTTAGTACAAAAATTCCTATATTCTTGCTTTGAGGAGCTTCTCAAACTGACATATGTGATGATGGGCTAGGAGGCATAAATATAGCATAATCTGGAAAGCTATTCAGATTTGTTTCAAAAGCCATGGTTAATTCCTGAGGTGTATGTTAGTGACAGTGCAATTTTGAACAGCTGATGGAGGTATTATAAGGGTATATATTTCAACTTTATCCCAGAAGTAATAATACTGATAATGGTTAAGATTTGTCAAATGGTTGCTATGTGCCAGGCTCTGGGCTAAGCAATGCACTCTCCTCAATAATGTCATTATTAGTCACATATTTTAGATAAGGAGATTGATAAAATAAATATGGCTCATCTGGGGCATCAATTTTACATCCAGTTACAGAAAAAAAATTGGTAATTTGCCTATGTCATTTAAAACATGTTTATATTCATGGTGGATTTCATTAATGGCTCCAATTTTTCACCATCCCCTTTGCTATTCCTTCTATTATAAAGGTGCAATATGTTTCTGTGCCCCAGGCTTGGGGTTAGGCCATGTGACTTATTTTGCCCAAAGAAGTATTAATGGACAGAATACGAACAAAGGCTTAAAAACTACTTACATGATGAGATTTATTTTTGTGGATCCCAGTTATTGTTCTGCTTCATCATTGGTCCCAAGAGGAAGATGACAGACACACGTGATTTAGGTGAGCTCCTCAGTCAAGCCCAGACCATACTGGCCACTCCTACCAGTTATATGGGTATCCCTTAGCCTAGTCAAGCTGACACATTAAATTGGCTATTGTAGGGCTGGAGTACAAAATTTAGTGTTAGATAGACTTGGATTCAATTCTTGCCTTTACTACATTTTAAACTGTGGGAGCTTTTGGAAGTTATTTAAATCATTAAGTTTCCCCATCTAAAAAATGGAGCTCATGGTGTACCTAGAAGGAGTAAATGAATTACATGTATGAATTGCTCAGACTGAGACTGTCAGATTGTTAACTATTTGATGATAGCTTTATTATTTTCTTTATTATTTCTAGCACAAGCATAAAATCTATACCCATGTAGTCCTGTCATCAAAGTTTCACACCTGATGGAATGTTGAACATACACCCTAAAATTTAGCTGTAGCACTTACTAAGACAGGGATATGCTTTTCTAGAAAATACATTTTAACAGGACTGTCTCTAATATTTTTATTTTCCCATCCTAAATACTCATTCTTTTTTATTTGTTTAAAAACATTTTTTAAAGATTTTATTAAAATATAACTAACATAAAATATTATATTAGTTTCATGTGTACACCATAGTTATTTAAATTTATATACCTAAGGAAGTGATCACCATAATAAGTCCAGCAACCATCTGACACCGTACCACACTATCACAATATTATTGACCATATTCCCCATGCTGTACTTCACATCCCCATGACTTATTTGTTTTATACCTGAAAATTTGGACCTCTTATTCCACTATGCCTTACCCCCTTTTTAAATTTATCAATTACAGTTGACATTAATATAATTTTATATTACTTTCAGATGTACAACATAGTGGTTAGATATTTATATAGTTTAAGAAGTGATCCCCCTGACTTAGCACCCACATGACACTATACATAGTGATTACCATATATTGATTATATTCCCCATGCTTTACTTTACATCCCCATGAGTATTTTATAACTACCAATTTATACTTTTTAATCCCTTTGCCTTTTTCACCCTGCCCCCCAACCCTTCCCATCTGTCACCCCAACAAACCTAGTACCCATGTGACACTATACATAGTTATTATAATATTACTGGCTATATTCCCTGTACATTCCCTGTACATATACTGTACATTATATCACCATGACTTATTTGTTTATTTTATACCTCTAAATTTGAACCTCTTATTCCACTTCACCTTTTCCCCCTTTAAAAAATTTTTCAATTACAATACTTATATAATTTAAGAAGTGATCCCCTTGACTAGTCTAGTGCCCACCTGGCACTATACATAGTTATTACCATATTATTGACTATATTCTTTATGCTTTACTTTACACCTTCGTGACTATTTTGTAACTACCAATTTATATTTCTTAATCCCTTCACCTTTTTTCACCAGCCCCACAATCCCCACCCATCTATCACCCCAATAAATCTAGTACCCAGTTGACACCATATGTAATTATTGCAATATTATTGATCATATTCCTTAATGCTATAACCTACATCCCTATGACTATTTTGCAACAACAAATTTGTACTTCTTAATCCTTTACCCTTTTTTACCCACCCTGTTCCCATCTGGCAACCATCAAAAGGTTCTTTGTATCTGTGAGTGTGTTTCTATTTTGTTTGTTTATTTATTTCATTCTCTAGATTCCACATATATGCAAAATTACAGTACATCCATCTTTCTCTGTCTGAGCCCAACACCCTCCAGGTCCATCCATGCCTCCACACATGGCAAGAACCCATTCCCTACCATGGCTGAGCAATATTTCATTGTATATATGTACCACCTCCTCTTTATTCATTCATCCATTGATGGACACCCAGGCTGCCTCCACATCTTGGCTATTATAAATAATACTGCAATGAACATATGGATGCATATGTCCCCTTGAAGTAGCGTTTTGGGTTTCTTTAGATAAATACTAGGAAGTGGGATTACTGGTTCCTCCTTTGTCTATTGTTATAGCCTTTGCTTTAAAGTCTGTTTTCTCTGGTTAACTATTGCTATCTGGCTTTTCTTTTATCTCCCCATTTTCAAGAAATTTCTTTTTTCAGTCCTTTACTTTCAGTCTGTGTATGTCTTTCAATCTGAAGTGAGTCTCTTGTAGGCAGCATATGTAAGGGTCTTATTTTCTTATCCATTTGGCCACTCTATCTTTTGATGGGGGCATTTAATCCATTTACATTTAAAGTAATTGTAGTTATTGCCATTTTATTATTCATATTTTGAATCTTTTTTTCTTCTTAAAGAAGTTCCCTTAACATTTCTTGTAATACCTTTTTGGTGGTGATGAACTCCTTAAGTTTTTTCTTGTCTGGGAAGCTCTTTAACTCTCCTTCAATTTTCAACGATAGCCTTGCTGGGTAGAGTAATGTTGATTGTAGGGTCCTTGATCTCATCACTTTAAATATTTTTTGCCAATCCCTTCTGACCTGCAAAGTTTCTGTTGAGAAATCAGCTGACAATCTAATGGGAGCTTCGTTGTAGGTAACTAACTGTGTTTCTCTTGCTGCTTTTAAGATTCTCTCTTTGTCTTTGACTTTGGCATTTAGTTATGATGTGTACTGGTGTGGGCCTCTGTGGGTTCATCTCAATTGGTACTCTGTGCTTCCTGGGCTTGTATGTCTATTTTCTTTGCCTGATTATGGAAGTTTTTATCAATATATCTTCAAATAGGTTTTCAATTCCTTACTCTCTCTCTCCTCCTCCTGGTACACCTATGATGCCAATGTTGGTATGCTTGATGTTGTTCCAGAGGTCTTTAAACTGTCCTCGTGTTTTTGGATTCTTTTTTCTTCTTGATGTTTTGATTGGGTGTTTTCTGCTGCCTTATCTTTTAAATCACTGGTTCAATCCTCTGCTTCATCTAATGTACTGTTGATTCCTTATAATGTATTCTTCACTTCAATTATTGTATTCTGTATTTCTGACTAGTTCTTTTTATGTTTTCTACCTCTGTTTTGTTTCCTATTTCTTTGTTGAAATTCTCCCTGAGATCATTGAGCATTCTTATAACCAGTGTTTTGAACTCTGTGTCTGATAGATTGCTTGTCTCCATTTTGTTTAGATTTATTTTCTGGAGCTTTGTTCTGTTCTTTCATTTGGGACATGTTTTTTTGTCTCCTCATTTTGGCTGCCTTCATGTATTTGTTTCTATGTATTGGGAGGGATGTATGCCTTCTAGTCTTAATAGAGTGGCTTTATGTAGTTGATGTCCTTTGGGGTCCAGTGACATAGTCTCTCTGGTCACTTGAGCCAGATGCTGCAGGTGTGTCCCTTGTGTGGGTTGCATGTGCCCTCCCCTTATAGTTGAGGTTGCTATTTGCATGTCAGTGGGAGGGATTGACCTTCTTGGGCTGATTGGCTGTGAGAACTGGCCATGACTACAGTGGAGGGGGTGTTGGGCAGGGTCTGACCCTACAGAGCAGGATTCAGTTTAGCAGGTCTGTGGTGCCTGACCAGTCTGCCCTTTGGACATGTTGTTCTTGGAAGCATCCAGGTGATGTTCCCATTGGTCTAAAGCTGGCCACTGGGTATGTCAACCCCAGGGTTTCCTGGGAGGGCCCCCACCACAGGCAAAGTTCAGCCACAGCCTATGCACTGCCTGGGGCCTCCTGGCATGAGCCAGAAAGCAACCCACAGATGTCTGCCACCCACACTAGGCTTGGAGGTGCCTTGAGAAGCCAAGCCATGAACAGAGGCCAGCTTCTGCAATGCCAAGCTTAGGGCTGCTCAGGAAAAGGTACATGACATGCCAGGGCCAGGTGCTGTTTGTTTGGGTTTTGTGAACCTTTGAGAGATTTTAAGAAAGTCCCAAGCATGAGCCATCACAAGCCTTTTGTATGGGAAAGCCATTGGAAGAGGCTTGGAAGTGCTGGAAAGTTGAGTGGGACAAGATGTTGGTGTTCACCAGGTGGGGCGAGGCAGACAAACAGCATTAGCCAGGTTGATGGAGACTCAGATATGGCAACCACCTGAGTTTGCACACCAGGAGTAGGGAGAGCTCAACAAAGAAACAATAGCTCAACAAAGAAACAATAGATTCTGCTAGCACTTTGTTTGGGAGAAAGCTGTCCCTCTATCCCTTGCTCTGAAGCCACACAACAGTTTCTTCCCATATGTGCCTGCTGCCTTTCAAGCTGTTGTCCCAGTGTTGAAGCTCAGAGTGATTGAGTCTATCAGTAAATCTGTGAGCAAGCCCTTTAAGAGGAATGACTGGGACCCCAGCCACCCTCCATCTTACTCAGCCACAATTTCTACTGGTTTTCACAGCCAGAAGTTGTGGGGACTCCTCTCCCCAGCACTGGAACCCTGGGATGGGGAGCCTGTGTGTAGCTGGGACCACTTGCTCCTCCTAGGGAGACTTCTGCAGCCAAGAAAACCCTCCCAGTTTTTAAGTCATATACAGGTGTGGGACCAGCCTGCTCTGTGTCTCTGCCCCTTCTACCAGTCTCAAAATGGCCTCTTCTGTATGTCCTTAATTGTAGGAATTCAGTTCAACTAGACTTCAGGTGATTCTCAATGATGGTTGTTCTGTAGTTTAGTTGTAATTTTGATGTGGTCATGAGAGGGTGCAAGCAGAGCATTGACCTATTCTGCCATCTTGACTGAAAATCCCACTACAAGATCATTCCTTGGTATTGTTTCCATGGAAAGGGAGAAATTAGAATTTGCCAAGGCCATTTTTTTTTAAACTATTTGGTTGTCAAAAAAGTCATGACACATTTTTGCAATGAAAAACATAGAAAAAATACGTCATGACTTTTCTGACAATCCAATAGAAAAGCAGCCAAGAGGAAGCAACTGCCTCCTACTCTCCAAGTCTCTGTCTCGTTTAGACAATTTCTCTAAGAAATAAACCAAGACCCTTTATCTCACCTCTATCATACCTCTTAACTAGGGTTTGCAAAATAATGTTCCCATTGCCCATGGAAGATATGATCTTCCCTTTCATATGCCAAGCACACCTATTGAATATAGAGAAACTTGATTCCCTTTCCAAGGTTGACTCAGCAAGAGCACTCAGAACTCAGTTAAGGCCCCAGGAAGGCAAGTATTTGGACATAATGCATTGCTCGTGGGAAGAAAGCTCCTCCTGCCTACATTATTGGAAAATAATTTCTAGCTGGAAAAGCAATATAAGGACCCCAGGGGCTTAATCGTCCTCCATTTTGAGAAAAGAAGTTGGAATGGGATCAACACTAATGCTACAAATAAAAGCTGTTATTCAATAGAGAAAAATTGGAGGTTTGAATAGCAACTATTACAGTTGCTACCTCTTCCTAAAAGCATGTTTGTAGTGGGCAGATACTGATTAGAGCAACATGCTCTATTTATGTAATCCAACAGAAATATTATTGACAAAGAAAAGAGAACAGATCTCAGAAAAACAGCACCAGTGGCATGTTACAACTTTTTTCTTTCTCTTGGTTTACCATATTTGTAAGCTGCCACTCTTTTTTTTTTTTTTTTTTTTTTTTTTTTAGCTGAGCCATCCTGCTACCTGTTGGCAGCTCAGCGGCTGCTCAGCTCGGGCTGGACTCGAACCGCTGTTGCTCAGAGCTCAAACTCTTGAGCGAGCTCTTAACCAACTGAGCCACTCGGCCAGCCCGTGCCACTCTTTTTAATAATTGATAAAACGTACAGACATTTTGTTTTCTGGAAATTTGGGTGTCATATGTCATGAGTAAGACCCATCAGTGATCAGTTAAATCAGGCTATTGGACCTGTGGTGGAATGTCTGTTCTCAGCCTAATGATTTGTTTATTTGACTATTCTTGTTAGAGACTGTCAGGTCATCAAAAAGGAGATGCTGATTTTAAAAATGAATCTTGAGAAGAAAATAGTAAATACAAATACAGCGTTTCTTGGTCAATTGAATTCAGTCTCAATCACATCATTTTGAAGCACTAACTATAATGAAGACAACGGTCACTAATTAAATAACACACTGTCATGAAAAAGCCAACTTAATAAACTCAACTTATGATTTTTCTGGTGGTTATATTTAGAACAACAGCAACAAAAGAAGTTTTTTTCCATCCATTGGAACTTTGTACAGGCTTTTAGTACAGATGTTATAAAATAATCCTGTCTTGTAAACATGCCTGTTAATTGCAGATATAATCACAAGATGATTCTCTCAGTTCTTCATAAGGTCTTTGGAAACCTCCAGAAATTAGTCTTTTCCTATGCTTTGCTGTAAGACATTGTTTAAAATAATCTCAGGCACTAATAGTGAACATTTCTTGACTCTTCCATGTCTAAAGTGTTAAGTTCACTGCTGGTTTCATTACTCATTGTTCTACTTCGATTCCTCTGTCTGACTCTGCATATGCATTTGATCTTACTTTAATTTGTGTACTTACTCAATGCTTATTTTTGGATCAGAATGTGCCTTGCCACTCTCATATCAACTTTGGTGGCTGAAAGATTATAGAGGGTGAAAAGGAATGTCATTATTTTGTGAGCCTATTACACAGCAGGCATTTCACTAACCATGTATCATATGGTATCATATCATCATTTAATTTTTATATAACTGTGACATCAATTTTATTAGTTCTATTTTTAAAGTGAAAAGAAAAAGAAATCTAAAATGATAAGGTAACTTGCCCCAAGTCATAAATGGGCAATCAGTAGGCTCAGGCTGGAGTCAAGGTCTCCATGTCATGAAAACTTACTCTTTTCATTAAGATAGACTGTTTACAGAGTTCAGGAGCTATGTCCATTAACTAACTCAGTGCCTAAGATAACAATAAATGGTTAAACATATTATTTTTATGGTCGTTATAATAATAATAATAACAGAAGCTAATAGATATTAATACTTATTTGTGTCAGGCTTACAGAAGTTAAAAAAAATCAAATTCACACAGCTAATAAATAAGTGGCAGAATTTGGATTTGAACCCTTGAATATCTATCTCTGAAACCCTTAACTTAAATTTCTATGCTGTAGTAATCCCCTAAGGCCTTAGTAATATAAATTAACATCCCCAGAAGAAAGACCAAAATGGGAAGGCCAACATGCCTCACAAGTGAGCTTTGTTTTTCTAAATATTAATAATTTCTACCTCTAGGGTCTGTGTATTTCGTAATGGCATAGGATGTGCATTCCCACGACTTTGACTGGTTTGCACTGAGTGTAAAGGCTAATCCTTATTCCTGTCGTGCTATTTGTTCATGATTACAAATCCCATTGAGGCTGATTTCTCAACACTCAGCATCCTCTGTGTGCCCTATTGGAATTACCAGGTGACCTTATAAATACAGAGGGTGCTGAAAAAAATGTATACACATTTCAAGAAAGGAAAACTGTATTAAAATTGTAATACTCAATATATACTGACAACAAAAGATGACTACAAGTCACGTTTGACTTCTGCAATTACAAGAGGTACTCACAGTGGTTACCATCAGCCTCCAGACACTTCTGATTACGACAACTGCTGCGTCAGCAACGTTAACCAAAGTGTCTATTTGTATACATTTTTTTTGGCACCTCTGGTACTAGAACTTTTAGTTTTGTGACTTTCTCTATCCACAGACGTATTTTGGTCACATTTTCCATTAGCTACTTACTCCCCAGCCTCTGCGTAATTCCTCCTCCTTATATGTAGGGCCTTGCAATGTCCTTCTATTTCTCTCTGGTCATCTTTTATGTTGATCATCATAGTCACACACAGGCTGTCACTGGTGTTGTAAGCTTTAGCATCAGAAGAGTCATTCAGGGGAAATAATAAAATCATCTGCCACTTTTAATAAGAAAGAAAAAAAGTAGTTTAAAAAAGACATTTAAATAAGTGAGGCAGAAAAAGTTGAGAACCATATGATTTCACTCATATGTAGGATATAAAACTGAAGGCAACAAACAAACAAGACAAACAAACAAAAAATCATAGACACAGACAGCAGTTTATTGGTTACCAAAGGGTAAGGAGGGAGAGGAGGTAATAGAAGACGGTAAAGGGGGGTCAAATATATGGTGATGGGAGGAGAACTGACCCCGGGTGGTGAACACACAATGCAATATACAGATGATGTATTACAGAATAGTACACTTGAAACCTATATAATTTTACTAATCAATCTCACCCCAATAAATTTAATAAAATTTTAAAAAAGACATTTATGAAGCAAGCTAAACTTTTAAAAATTTCTGTATATTTTGGGCTTGTATAGCAAAAATATACAGCCATGGGCAATTGGAAAATAAACTTGAGCTATGAAATCCTACCCCTTCACCTACCTGATCACAAGTAAATATGAAGGAAAGAATAACACTTAGACTCGAATTTCTCTTGTGCTTCTTTTGCATTTCACACTCTGGCAGAATTGCTAATATGGAGTGAAATGTCCAAAGAGGTTGCTTCAGAAAGGCAGAGAAGCAAAGAGTCTATATGATCCATACAGTAAATAATGATCTCTCAAAGAATCAGATGTGCAATGTGCTGCCTAATTATAGGAAATGGCAAGTTGAGATAAACACTGTAGTCTCTGAAAATCCCCAGAAGATAGCTGGCAATGTCCCAGAAATCTGTTTCCATTCCAAATGCTGTTGGTTCTTAATGTGGGGGAAATGGGAGAAGGAAATCAAGCTTGGAGTCTCCTGGTTAGTCATGGAAATCAAACCTAATAGACAAAAGGCTGCTCTTGCCTGGGTTATGACACCAACTGTCTGAAGGGACCTTCTAATTACCACTAGAGCGCTTTGTTCCATGGTTATTTTGTGCTAACACAAGACCATATAAGGACATGTTCCCCTAGCTCTAACGTTAATGTGTTTTGTTGTACTAGGTACACAGCTGATGTTAAGAAAGTACGTTGTGTTCCCTGCTAGAATTAAATGGATAAGAGGGCACTGAGTATACTGATAGAAATTTTTTTTTTAAATTGGGGAATTGGGGGGATGGGAACAGCGCTGGGGAATTGGGGTAAGGGGAACAGACAAGTTGCTGTTGTTTTGTTCTTCAGTCTAGTTGTGGAGGACATCACCCCACTGGCCCAAGTTGGCACCA
>NW_017731554.1:417300-439044 GCF_001890085.2 Hipposideros armiger | reverse complement strand
TAGCTGTGGAGGGCAGTGTCACTGGCCCTCATATGTGGGATCCGAACCGGGGCCCTCTGGCATCCCAAGCCAGTTCTTAACCATCGCGCCACTCGAACGGCCCATATACTGATAGAAATTTTAAATGACCTAAGGGAGTGTTTTGGAATCTGAGGCTCAAAGGATTCAGGGCTGAATTGAGAGTATGTCCTAGACAATCACTATTTGTAGGAATGATCAGGAATTCCACAGAATGAAAGTCAGGGCAGCAGTCCAGCCTGTAAGAGCCCCAATATCAAATGACTGAGATTGAGAATCAACCTTGCTTACACATTAGAATCTTCCAGTAAATTTTTAAAAGTACCTGTGCTTAAGCTTCACACCAGATCAATTATATCATAATTCTGAAATTGGTACCTGTATATTTTAAAAGTTGTCTAATGTGCAGCCAAAGTCAAGAACTACTGGATGAAGATCTACCTGTGGTGAATAGAATGCAATGATTCTTAGCTCTACTTGAGATTCTGATGAAAGTCATAGATCGTTCCTCTCAACAGGCCAATTAATGTGGTAGGTAGATAAATAGATGATCGATAGATAGATGATAGGTAGCCAGACAGACAGAACTAGGATTCATGAATACTATGAAAGTTTACTCATAGAGCTTGTGGGACCCAATGAGCCTCAGACTAATAACCACTGGTTAGAGTTTGAACAAAGCTAGAGGCTCAGGTGGTATAGCTAACTAATCAATCAGACAATGTGCTTATTGCTTGTTTCCTTATTTAAAGATATTGGCCTAGAAATCCTTGGAGTAAGTTGCAAAACATATTTAGTAGATTCTTTAAGTGTTCACAATCTACTATGGGCCATAGAACATGCACACAGATACTTCACTACAAGGGAGTGCAAAGTGCCCAGATGGTTACCACAGATTAGATATGCTACAGTAGCTTAAAAGAGCAAGCAATTCCTTCTAGCTAGAGAAATGAGGGGAGAACTCCATCAAGAAGGTGGAATGATCATCTCCTAAGGAAAATGTCAAAAGCGCTAGAGTTGGTATAAACTCCTGTCACTGTAAAGACTCCCTTCCAGGAAGATCTGCTAGCTCATGGTGGAAAAGAGGCCCAGCATAGTTAACACCATGTGCCTTTTCTTTCCTTTCTTTCTTTTTCATTAAGATTTATTGGGGTAGGGCCAGCCGAGTGGTGCGATGGTTAAGAACTGGCTTGGGACGCCAGAGGACCCCGGTTCGGATCCCACATATGAGGGCCAGTGACACTGCCCTCCACAGCTAAGATGCTGAACAACAGCTCAACCTGGAACTGGGCTGCTGTGAGTCGCCAGCGATGGCGTAGCCTGCAGCCCCTGCTGCAGTGGGTTGCCATGGGCTACCGTGTGTAGCCAGCAGCCAGCGTGAGCGGCCAGCAGCCGCTGTGAGCGGCCGTCCAGAAGCCGGCGACTGATCTGCTTCGCCTGGGAAGAGCGCAATGATGGTGCCAACTTGGGCCAGTGAAGCGACGCCCGCCACAACTAAACTGAAGAACAAAACAACAGCAACTCGTCTGTTTCCCTTCCCCCAATTCCCCCCCAAAAAAAAAAATCTAAAAAAAAAAAAAGATTTATTGGGGTAAAAATGGTTAGTAAAATTACATAGGTTTCAAGTGTATGATTTTATAATACATCATCTATATATTAGTTTTGCATGATTTATTTTTATTTGTACATTCTTCCTTACTCTACCACACCCCAAATAAACAAAAATGCATAATCGTATCTCCAAGCATTACTGGAAATAAGGTGATAAGCAGCACTGATGGGAAGTTTTTATTCCTTGATCCTGAATGTGCACCTCTTCAAGCAGCACATCAATTTGAGAGCTCACTATAGTATGGCACATCCTTATCAGATAGAATTATTGCCCCTGTTTCTTCCAGTCTAACACTATAGGTATGCAGGCTTGACAATACTTCTAAATTTGGTTAATGTTTTTCACAAGTGTTCCTTAAAAAATGAAATAGTACTACCATTTTTTGTATTTAAATGCATTTGCATTTCATTCAAGGGAAATGCGTTTTCTAATTTCATCTCATTTCCATTTAATTAAAGTCTAGCTTATTTTGTCATTGAATACTTTCTCATGTGCTGGAGTTTTGCTAACTCACTCAATGTGAATTTGAAATTTGGACAAGAGTTTTCAAGCTATGAATAAGTTTACATCTGCTGATGATTCCTGAATCTATAGATCCCTTCCTCTACCCTTAGGTCAATATAACGCTTTATATTTTTTCAAAGTACATTTTCATACATTATTTAATATGGTTCTTTTTTTCTTTTAAGATTTTATCGGGGAATTGGGGGAGGGGAACAGACAATTTGCTGTCCTTTTGTTCTTCAGTCTAGTTGTGGAGGGCGTTGCTTCACTGGCCCATGTTGGTATTATCATTGTGCTCTTCCCGGGTGAGGCAGCTCTGTTGCCGGCCACTGGACAGCCACTCACAGCAGCTCACGGCAGCTCACGGCAGCTCACACTGGCTGCCGGCCACACACGGTAGCTTATGGCAGCCCACTGCAGCAAGGGCTGTAGCCTACACCATGCTGGCGCTCACGGCAGCCCAGCTCCAGGTCGAGCTGTTGTTCACCATCTTAGCTGCAGAGGGCAGTGTCACTGGCCCTCATGTGGGATCCGAACTGGGGCCCTGCTGCTCAGAGCTGGCGTCCCAAGCCAGTTCTTAACCAACGCGCCACTTGGCCGTCCCTCATGTGGTTCTTGTAATTACTCTACAAGGCAGGTAAGTCAAGTCTCATTATCTGTATTTTACAAAAAGAAAATTGACTTTCAGACAGATTAAGTGACCTACCCAAGATCATACATCCAGCTAGCCATGAATAAGATTAGAACTAGATCTTCTGTTTATTAACTGGTTCAGTGCATTTAAAATATACTATGCTCCCTTCCCTTGCATCCATTTTGTCGAGGAAACTATGTAATTTTATCCATTCTCAAAAGAGCTTACAATTTGGTTTTCATATATATTAGAAGATTAAAGCTGAATTCTATCCAGCTACTATGTGACAGGCACGAGGGAATGACCTTAGCAACATTATTTCTAATCTTTATCTTAACATTCTATTTTACAGAAGAGAGAATGAGGTTCAGAGATGTCAAGTAACTTGCCAAAGCCACATACCTGCTAATCTTCTGCCTTCCTTGGTTCTCCCTCAGGCTGTACCTTGGTAAAACCCATCTGCTCTAGCCTGTGCTCTAGAACCCATGGCTAGGGTCTTATCAAATCCCCCCAAATATTCTCTAACAGCATCACTATTGCTGTCATTGTCAAGGCTAGTACTTACTTAATATTTATACTTAGAAAACATTGTGTTAGACTCTAAAAACAGAAACATGAGCATAGCATTTGCCCTCCAGAAGTTTACCATCCAATAAAGGGATATGTTGCATATATAACATCACAAATTCAAGCAATAAAATAAAAGGTTGCATTACCCAAACATGAAATAAATGTTTTAAACTTCAGGCTGCACATACCCACAGAATAGGAAGAAGATCGACATGGGCTGAGATAATAGAATCTCTCAGAAAGGAGATAAAATTTCACAAAAGATGAAATTCAGGTAAGTGAAGAGGAATGAGAAGGAATTACATGTAGGGGCAATTATTTAAAAAAGTATAAAGTTGGGAATATTCATGGCATATTTGGGGGCAATCCTGTCTTTTTACTTGTCATGATTTGTTATGTTCAGTGCATTCAAAGATGATTCCTTTGGTTGATTTATCAGCTGGGATTGGATATGGCTGCAAGTAACAGAAACCTCAATTTACAGCGGCTTAAGCACACAAGGATTTACTTTTCTTATATAGCAAGATACATAACCATTGGAAGGTGATTGCTAGTGCTGTTTCAGCTGCTCCATGATGCTGTCATTTAGCATGTTTTCTTCGATTGTTTATGTTTGCATCACGGTCACGGGAAGGCTGCTGCCATTTGACATGGCAGTCCTTATCTGAGGCAGAAAAAGGGTGGTGAGAGGTACCACACCAGCAGCATCTGTCCTTTTTCTCTGGGATAGACTGTGAAACAGTTAACCAGATTGTCATGCTTGACTTAGATTATAATAGCACAGTACTGTCCTGACTAAAATCAGGGTTTCAATAATAAGGAAAGGGGGAAACATATAGAGCAGGTAAATAATAGTGTTTGTAGCAGTTATATTCTCTTAGGTTCTCAGTAATAGAAATGCACTCAATTCCCTCAGTTAGTGGGGGTTTATTGCACAAAATCATGAAGAAGTACAAAGCCAGGCAATCGTCTCAACAGAGCCTAGTTAGACTTCACGAGGAATTGGGATGGTAGGGTTACCACAGCATCCTCTTCACGTAGCAGCAGCTCTAGTGGTTGGGCCATTTTTTTAGTTCTTCCAGCAGAAGGTGACTATTGTCTTTTATTTATGAACTCTATCCATTTTCTCATTTCTGTCTCTTCTCCTATTCTATTTTTCCATTTTCTCATTTCTGTCTCTTCTCCTATTCTATTTTTTTTCTCTATTACCATGAAACTTTCTGCCTTGAGCTCCAATCTGACTAGAGTTGCCAGATGAAATACAGGATACCCAGTAAAATTTGAATTTATGGTAAACAGCAACTACAATTTTGTATAAATATGATCCATGCAATATTTGTGACATACCCTAAAAGATCATGTATCTATCTAAAATTCAAATTTAACTGAGATTCCTATATTTTCATTTGCTAAATCTGAAAATAGTAAAGCTGATCTATTTTGCTAATCACCAGTAAAGAATGTCCCTGCTGATAGAGCTCTAATACTATTCTACATGATAGACTTCTGGCGAGTGCATAGTTAGCAGCCTCTGGCTTAGAAATCTATCCTTAGCCAGTCATCTTAGATCACTATAACAGGCTCATGTGGGCAAAGTATGGAAACATATACTGAGGGAATTTTCTGATTCTCCAGCTCAGTGAAGAAGGTCTGTGGGAATGGTATTCCAATGTTGAATCTACTTCAACAAAAAAATATATTTATACCCTATGCTGTTTCTTTCAGAGAGCAGATATGCTGGTGTCATACATGCTGGTTTGCCGCCATCTCTTTCATATTTCTTTGTATCATCAAAGGATTTCATAGCATCTTCTTTTCTAGGCACAAAATCAGCTCATATTTCAGCAGACATTTGTTGACCTCCACAAAAGGGTAGGGTGTGCATAGAATAAAATATTTTCTTATGCATAATGTACATTATTTCCTTTCATTTTTCTCCATTTATCTGAATTCCTTCTTTTTTTTTAACTTTTATGTCCTTTCTGAGAACTACAACAAATATATAATATCTTCTATGTGTAAAGAATAGGGGACAGATGCTGGGCTGTACAAGCAGAAGAATAAGACATGATCAGTAAGCTCAAGGAACCCTAAAATTTACCCTGAATGCTTTCAGTTTTATAATCTAATTGTACAGTCTTGCCCTTCTCCCTTCTGTTTCCTGTTTTCCCCTTTGATTTAGAAGTATGGTTTTTCTAAACTGTTGATTCTTAGTTTTCAATAATATCTAATGTAATAAGTCAGCATCTTAGAAATAGCATTTCTGACTTGCTTCTGAACTAAATTATGTTCTTTACTCATGTTCTTTTTGCTCCTCATTTCTCTGTATCATCTCTATTTTTGTTCCAGGACTACTGATACCAGTATTTCTACACCAAAAGCAAAAGGATGCACTTCTCCTAGCTCATGCAGAATTATAATCACAGAATCAAAGAATAAGGGTAGGAACTATAATAGAGATCATCTCACCTTTCCTCTACCCAGTGTAGAAGGCCTCTTTTCAGCCTCTTAGACACATGATTGTTAAGTCTTTGAGTCAGCACCATATGATATACCTACTCAGTTTTGGAAATATTCTCAAAGTACAACAAATCATTTCCTATGGTGGGCTTACATTTCCCTCCTTCTAACAGCCATCCACTGATCCTCAGAATGTGCGCAATCCTTCTGTCCTATGTAAGCCTTTCTTACATTGAAGATGCTCATCAAGCTGCTTGATCAAGTCTCCTCTACTTCTTCCCTGTTTTTTATTTTACTTATGTCATACTGTCCAGATTCCTCCCATCCTGGGCACCCTTCTTCACAATGACCTCCACCTGATCCATTCCCCTTGCAGAATATGAGGCCCGAAATTCATATATGACTTTTCACATATTCATATATGACAATCACCACGTACTCTGCCACAAGTGTCACCTTTCATCTCTTCAGATGGTTATAATGAGGAAATTTATGAGTCTAGTTTTCCCTAGAGATGGCTTCTGGATTCCCTAGAGATGGCTTCTTATCTGTGCTTGTATTTCAACTCTGCTATTTATTATCTTGAGACCACGCACAAGTTTCTTTACCACTTATAACTTCAATTTCTTCTTCTGTAAAATGGAAGTAATAATACCTATTGTGAGGTAACTTACTTATCTACAAGTAAGTTGAGTGCCTTGAAAGACACTAAGTTAGGGCGCTGTAAGTAATTTTTGCTTCCTCAATTTTTCCTCAGATGGGGGAGCACAGAATAAAATGGCATACCGACTCATCATCAAGAAATAAATCCTAGCTTCTCCTGTATTTCTGATCCTGACAGAAATGTTTGTGGTTAATGATTTTCTGTTCATCCAGCAAATTTTCAGAGATTTAAAAGTCAGGCTTAAGGGATTCCTGGCCAACAATTATTGGAGGCCAATAATTATTGTCCCACTTTCTATTTATAGTCACTAATACAAAGTGCATTGGATGCAAATATTCTCCAGTCCTGCAGGAAATCACAGAAGGAATTATCTTCCATAGCTCAGTTCTCTATTTCCCCAAAAAGATTGGTCTCAATAGATGATAATCATAGGAAGAAGGATGATTGTCATTTCTCCTCACTTGAAGAAATAGTGTATGATGCTGCCATGAGAACTGATCATTACAGGTAATAGAAGCAGCATACCAGAAACTAGATAATAATGGGAAAACAGTTTCAGCTTTTCAAATGACTGTGATAGCTCAGCTTGGTTATTTTTTTTAAAGGAGGTGAGATGTAAACATTTTAGCACTTGTTTTGTATATCTGCTGCATCCAATCCATGTTTTAAACGAAATCGATTTCTTACTGCAATTTTTTAGTGGATCAAAGTCTCGTTTCCCCCAGAGATATCATAGCCTTAAACAGTTGTGCATTATGCAAAAGAAAACTTTATCATTCTACACATACCTTACCTGTCGTGCAGTGCGGTGAAAATCATCCCAGAGCTTGTATTAAATTAAACAATATCTGAAATTCTCCTTAATTCCATAGTGATAAAATTTTCAAGCTGTATTTTGATAATACCAGTGAAATTTATTTTCTCTCTGCTATGTCTTTGTCTGGGAATGAGGTAGAGCTAGCCTCTTCCAATCCAGAACAGGTCCTGCTTTCACTATGCCAGAATGGAAAGAGTCTGAGGGATCTGCGGGCCACATGATGACTCTGGGATTTGAGCCAAAGCTGTGCCGGGCATGGAGCTCTGACATGAACCATGTTCATTTGGAATTCAGGAAATAGGAGCAAGAAGACACATCCCCCCTCAGGCTGTTCCTAAGTGACACCAGAACAGCCAGTTAATCAAGTCAAAAATATAACCCTGCTGCTTACTCAGCAACAGGCTGTCTAAGCCCCTGTCACATTGGAGCGAGACTTGGAAGATACTCCATGCTCACATATGAACTATTAGGCACAGGAGACTATTTTCTGGCAGGATATATTGTCCTAGTGACTTGGTAATGATCAATTTAAAATTCTGTGCTGACTTCTAAACACTGCGTGCATATTTTCTCTTGCTTGTTTTATCTTCTGGGTGTGAGGCAGCATGGTTATGGACAGAATTATGTCTGACTCATACTCTAGTTTTGCCACTAAGAGTCTGTAGGCAACTTCCTTAATCTGTCTGGGCATGAATTTCTCAATCTGTAATATGGACACTATGACATCTTTATGATAGCTTTCTCATAGGGTTTTGTATGACAATATATATTGTATATATAATATAATAGGGAAATAGGTAATAAAGGATAATATATACATAGGATTGTATATATATATAATATATAATAAAATATATGTAAGATTATATATATAAAGTACATATAATACATACAGGGCACTATACGCCTCACTAAAAATACTTGATTTCACCCTCTCTCTAGCAACAAGGGAATGGCTGCATCGTTCTGGTCAGTTAGATGTCCGTAAACGTCCCGAGAGAAGGACATCCTGAGCAGCCTCCCTGGGAGAAGGTACTTTTCCTCTCAGCTTTTTTGCTCTTCCCATCCTTACTGTTTAAGATGTGAACATGAGGTCTGAGTAGTCATCCTGAGCTCACGAGTCTATAAGAATGAGGATAGAGGCCAGTGTGCTAAGGACAGTGGAATAGAGAGTGAAAGGTCAGGCCTCGGCGCATGGCTGAACCACAGAACCAGCTCTGGCCTGCCTATGTATGCTCTTCTTATGCTTAGAGAAAATCAAGTCCCATTTGCTTAAGTTTTTGGAGTATTTTTGTTTCATCACGTTTTTAATTGCAGACAAACAGTATCTTAATAGAAATAGTAGATGATTCCACCTATCAGTCCTTTCAGTGATCATATGCTCTGGAATGAGATGGAAAATATGATTCTGCCCTTCATAACATATGCACCTCACTGTGCTGCTGTGAGTCTAGTTTTTAAGGTTTTATAGTTTTCTATACAGTTCAATCCCCAGCATAAGCCAGCGGTTTCCTGGAGTGCTCTTCTGAGAGCTGAGATCTGTTATGACACTGCAAGAACCCCTGCCTGTGTTGGGCTTGCTGAGAGATGTAAGTTGTCTTCCCTAGGGAATTTCATGGGTAGTTTTCTCCATGTGGGATTCTGGCATCATGCTGTTACCCTAGACCTAACTATTGGGTAAGAAGTGAAAACAGTACGTCAAACTGGGAAGCTGAGTTGGCCATGGCTGAAGGCAGAGAACAAAGCTGAGGGGTGTGTGTGTGCGTGTGTGTGTGTGTGTGTGTGTGTGTGTACTTACCTCAATCTATCCAACCCTAAATGTATATAGTCCAAAAAATAGTAAATTACAAAATAAAACATGAAAAACTAGAAGATATACTCTAATAAGCTAAAAAATAGGCAGTTGTAATCTTTTATGCATTAACATAAGAAGTAAATAGTTTTGGGGGAAATATGATCATATAAAGATGAATTCTGAAATATACAAAACATGTTATCAAAAATGCCCAGTGGTGGTGCAGAAAGCATTAGCATGTAATTTTTAATTGTGTTATTCTTCATCTTCTCCATTATAAGAATCCCCGATTAGGTTGCATATAACACATTTCCAATGTGTTGGAAATTATTCACTCTTCTAAGCCTGCAATTTGTTTAAGTACTTTAAAAAAATGTTTTTTTTATATATTTTGGATATTAGCTCCTTATCAGAGGTGTTGTTTGCAAATATCTTCTCACATTCGATTGGTTGCTTTTGTTGATTGTTTTGTTGAGGGTTTCTTTTGCTGTGCACAAGCATTTTAGTTTGATACAGTACCATTCATTTACTTTTGCTTTTACTTCCTTGTGTTTGAGGTCAAATTCATAAAATCCTCTCTCAATCCGAGGTCCAAATTTTAGTATCTATGCTTTCTTCTATGCAATTTGTTGTTTCAGACTTATGTTTAGGTCTCTGATCCATTTTGAGTTAATTTTGGTATATGGTGACAAATAGCAGTCTTTTGCACGTGGCTTTCCAATTTTCCCAGCACCATTTACTGAAGAGCCTTTTTTCCCCCATTGTATGCTTTTGGCTCCTTTGTCAAAAATTATCTGTCCATATACATGGTTTTATCTCTGGGTTTTCAATTCTATTCCATTGGTCTGCATGTCTGTTTTTCTGCCAATACCATGCTGTTTTGATTATTGTTGTTTTGTAGTACAAGCTGAAATCAGGGAGTGTGATACCTTGGGCCTTGTTCTTCTTTCTGAAGATTGCTGTGGCTATTTTGGGTCTTTTCTTGTTCTGTATAAATTTCAAGATACTTTGTTATAGTTCTTTGGAAAATGCCATTGGTGTTTCGATGGAGGTTGCATTGAATCTGTAGATTGCTTTGGGTAGTATGGACATCTTAACAGCGTTAATTCTTTCCATCCATGAGCACAGTATATGCTTCCATTCATTTGTAGCTTCTTCAATTTCCTTCTTCAGTGTTTTATAGTTTTCTAAGTATAGGTCTTTTACCTCCTTGGTTAAGTTTATTCCTAGATATATTATTTTTTGATGCAGTTAAAATGGCCTTGCTGTCTTAATTTCTCTTTCTGACAGTTCACTATTGGTGTATAAAAATGCAACCAATTTCTGAATATTAATTTTGTATCTTACTACTTTACTGAAT
Organism: Hipposideros armiger; assembly: GCF_001890085.2. Lineage (NCBI taxonomy): Eukaryota > Metazoa > Chordata > Mammalia > Chiroptera > Hipposideridae > Hipposideros > Hipposideros armiger. Next base: position 428,610 of record NW_017731554.1, on the reverse strand, counting down.
GCATTTATCAGTTATTAATAGTTTTTGGTGGAATCTTTAGGGTTCTCTGTATAATAGTATCATGGCATCTGCAAATAATGATAGTTTTACATCTTCCTTTCCAATTTGGATGCCTTTTATTTCTTTTTCTTGTCTGATTGATGTGGCTAGAACTTCCAATACTATGTTGAATAAAAGTGGTGAAAGTGGGCATCCATGTCTTGTTCCTTCCTGATCTTAAGGAGAATGCTTTTAGCTTTTCCCCATTGAGTATGATGTTAGCTGTGGGTTTGTCTTATGTGGCCTTTATTATGTTAAGGTATGTTCTCTCAATTCCCTCTTTGCTGAGGGTTTTTACCATAAATGGATGCTGTATTTTGTCAAATGCTTTTTCTGTATCTATTGATATGATCGTATAATTTTTATTTTTCATTTTGTTTATGTGGTGTATCACGTTAGTTGATTAGCAGGTATTGAACCAACCTTACCTCCCAGGAATAAATCCCATTGATGATGGCATATGATCATTTTAATGTATTGCTAAATTCAGTTTGCTAATATTTTGTTGAGGATTTTTGCATCTATGTTCATCACGGATATTGGTATATATCTATGTATCTATATATCTATATCAATGTAGATATATAGATATATAGATGTATAGATATATAGATATATCAATATAGATATAGATATCTTTTTCTGGTTTTGGAATCAGGGTAATGGTGGCCTCATAAAGTGAGCTTGGTGGTTCTCCCTCATCTTGAATTTTTTGGTGGATAGGTGTTAATTCTTCTCTGAATATTTGGTAAAATTCATCTGTGAAGCCATCTAATTCAGGACTTTTGTTTGTTGTGAGTTTTTTGATTGCCGATTCAATTTTGTTAGTAGTAATCTGTCAGTTCAGATTTTCTGTTTCTTTTTTATTCAGTCTTGGAAGATTGTATGTTTCTAGGAATTTATCTATTTCTTCCAGATTGCCCAATTTGTTGGCATATAATTGTTCATAATATTTTCTTATAATCTTTTGTATTTCTGTGGTGTCAGTTGTCACTTCTCCTCTTCCAGGTTTTCTTTAATTGGGTCCTCTCTCTTTTTTACTTGATGAGTCTTGTTAAAGGCTTATTAATTTATCTTTTCAAAGAACCAGTTCTTGGTTTCATTGATCTTTTGTAATTTTTTAGACTGTATTTCATTTATTTCTACTCTGATCTTTATTATATCCTTCCTTCTACTTACTTTGAGCTTTGTTTGCTATTCTTTTTTTTTAGTTCCTTTAAGTATAAGGTTAGATTGTTTATTTGAGATTGTTTTTGTTTCTTGAGATAGGCCTGTATTGCTATGAATTGAATTACTCTCTTAGGACTGCTTTCTCTGTATCCCATAGATTTTGGGTTGTTATGTTTTCATTTTCATTTGTCTCAAGGTATATTTGATTTCTTCTTTGATCTGATTGTTGACCCATTCATTATTTAATACCATGTTATTTAGCCTCCATGTGTTCATGTGTTTTTCAGTTTTATTCTCATAATTGATTTCTAGCTTCATACCATTATGGTCAGAGAAGATGTTTGATATTATTTCACTGTTCTTAAATTTACTGAGACATGTTTTGTGGCCTAACATGCAGTCTATCTTGGAAAATGTTCCATGTGCACTTGAAAAGAATGTATATTCTTCTGATAAAAATATCAATTAAATCCATCTGGTCTAGTGTGTCATTTAAGGCCACTGTTTCCTTATTGATTTTCTGTCTGGAAGATCTGTCCATTACTGGCAGTGAGGTGTTAAAGTCTTCTATTATGATTGTATTACTATTGATCTCTCACTTTGTGTTAGTCAATATTTGCTTTATATATTTAAACGATCCTATGTTGTGTGCATAAATGTTCACGAGGATTATATCCTCTTGTTGGATTGATCCCTTAATCATTATGTAATGTCCCTCTTTGTTTTTATTATGGCCTTTGTTTTAAAGTCTATTTTGTCTAATATAAGTATTGCTACTCTAGCTTCTTTACATTTCCATTCACATGAATATCTTTTCCCATCCCTTTACTTTTAATCTGTATGTGTCTTTAGATCTGAAGTGGGTCTCTTTTAGACAGTATATGTAAGCATTTAGTTTTCTCATCCATTCAGCTACCCTATGTGTTTTGATTGAGCATTTAATCCACTTACATTTAAAATGATTATTGACAGATACATAGTTATTATCATTTTATTATGTATATTTATGTTCTATTTTCCCTTCTTTTTCTTCTTAAAGAAGTCCCCTTAACATTTCTTATAATACTTGTTTGGTGGTGATGGGCTCATTTAGCTTTTTCTTGTCTGGGAGGTTCTTTATTTCTCTTTTAATTTTAAATGACAGCCTTGCTGGTAGAGTAGTCTTGGTTATATGTCCTTGCTCTTCATTACTCTGATCATTTCATGCTAATCCCTTCTGGCCTGCAAAGTGTCTATTGAGAAAGCAGCTGACAGTCTTATGGGAGTTCCCTTGTAGTTAACTAGTTGTCTTTCTCCTGCTCCTTTTAGGATTTTCTCTTTGTCTTTTAACTTTGCATTTTAATTATGATGTGTCTTCGTGTGAGGCTGTTTGGATTCATCTTATTAGGGATTCTCTGTGCTTTCTGGCTTTCTATGTCTATTTTCTTTGCCAGGTTAAGAAAGTTTTCAGTCACTATTTTTTCAATTGGAGTCTTAATCCCTTGCTTTTTCTCTTCTCCTTCTGGTATTGCCAATGTTGTTGATGTTGTCCCGATCTCTTAAAACATCCTCATTTTTTTAATTATTATTTTTAACTTTTGATGTTCCAAATGTGTGTTTTCTGCTACCTTATCTTCCAATTGCTGATTCGATCATCTGCTTCATCTAGTCTGTTGGTGATTCCTTCTAGTGCATTCTTCATTTCAGTTATCATATTCTTCATTTCTGACTGATTCTTTTATATGATTTCTATGTCCTTTTTATGCTTACTATCTTTTATTTGAAGTTCCCACTGAGTTAATCTATTCTTTCTTTAAATTCATTGAGCATCCTTTTAAGCAGTGTTTTGAACTCTGTATCTGGTAGGTTGCTTGTCTCCATTTTGTTTAGTTGTTTTTATGGAGTTTTCTCCTGTTCTTTCATTTGATGCATATTTCTTTGTTTCTTCATTTTTTTTCTAGGCTGTGTTTTTTCTAGTTTCTATGTATTAGGTAGATCAGCTATGTTTCTCAGTCTTGGCTGGGTGGTCTTATATAGTAGGTTCCCTGTGGGTCCCTCACACAATCTCCCTGTTCACCTGTGCTTGGTGCTCCTGGAGTATCCCTTGTGTGAATTGTGTGTGCCCTCCTATTATATTTGAGCCTTGATTATTGGCATGTCAGTGTGTGTAAGTGACCTTCACGCTGACTGGCTGTGAGGTTTGGCCACATCCACAGCTTATGGGTTGCTGTGTGAGGGCCTTATCCCACAGAGTGGTTTCACCCCAGTGGGATATGGTGCCTGTTGAGACTGCCCTTTGTGTGTGCTGCTTGTGGTGCTAATTAGGTGGTGGTGCTTTGCTGTGGTCTGAAGCCAACCTCCAGGTATGTTGGTTCTGGGGCTCCTTGGGAGGGCTGTGGTGCAGGCCCAGGTCAGACATTGCCTGTGACCAGCTGGGAATACCTGGTAGGAGCTACAAAGTGATCCACAGTTGATTGATGCCTGTGCTAAACCTAGAGGCATGTGGGAGAGGCCACACTGTGAACTGAGGACAGGTGCAACCAGTACTGGGCATAGAGTAGCCCCACAGAAAGCCAGGACACCTTGAAGTGAAATTAGTTGAAAAAATTTACTTTCCACTGAAACTCCTTGAGGTATTTGTTGAAAATCAATTGGCCATATATTTGTGAGTCTTTTTCTGCACTCTCTATTCTGTTCTATTAATATGGCATAAGTACATGCCAGTCAATCATAGTAGCCTTATATTAAGTTTTGAAATTTGTTATTGTAAATTCTCATACTCTGTTCTTTTTCAATATCATTTTGACTGTTCTGAATCCTTTATTTTTTCAACATTAATATTAGAGTTAGCTTGCAAATTTTTACAAAAAACACCTGGTATTTTCATTGTAATTGTATCAAATCTATAGATCAATACAGGGAGAATTGACATTGAACATTATTGTGTCTTCCAATCAATGCATATGATATATCTTATCACTTATTTAAAACTCCTTTAAATTTTCTCAATGGTGCTTTACAATTTTTAGTGTAGAGATCTTTTGTTAAATTGATTAAGTATTTAAAATCTGATGATGTTATAAATGGAATTGCTTTTTCTTTAAATTTCATTTTGCAAATATTATATTTAAAAATTAATTATAAATACAATTGATTTTGGTGTATTAATTTTGTGTACTGTGATTTTGTTTATTATTTATAGTAGCTTTCTTGTGTATTCCTTAGGATAGTCTACATAAGCAGTCATGCGGCCCACAAATAAAGGCAATTTTTCTTCTACCTTTCACAATTTTATTCTACTCTTTTTCTTGCATTATTGCACTGGCTAGGACTTTCATTACAAAATTAAATAGAAGTAGTAAGTATGGACATCCTTGTCTTGATCTTGATCTTATAAGAAAAGTGTTTAATTTCCCATTAAATATGAGGTTAGCTGTAGGTTCTTCATAAATGTTCTCTCTCACATTGAAGAAGTATTTTTCTCTTCTTGGTTTTCTGAGCATTTTATCATGCAAGGGTGGCAAATTTTGTCAAGTGCTTCTGTGTATCCATTAATAATCATTGATTTTTACCGTTTATTCTATTAATAGGTTGAATTACATTGATTACTTTATAAATGTTAAACTAACTTGCATTACAGAGATAAAACCCCCATTTGGGCATAAAAGGTGTTTTATCCTTTCTATATGTTGCTGGATTTGATTTCTTTATCATTTGTTAGTGTCTTTTGCAATTATGTTAATGGATGATATTGATCTGTAACTGTTCTTACCTATAATAGTTTCTTCAGTTTTTGGTAATTGGGTTATACTGACATCATGAAATATGTTGGGTTATGTTCCTTCTTCTGTCTGAGATCCACAATCCTTGTTCTTGTCAGGAAGTTCCTATAGGCAGAAAGCTGGGGCAAATATGGGGATCACTTCACGTGTTTTCTTCTCTGGAATATCATGTTTCTACACAGCCTATTGTTCAATGATTGAAAGCATATCTATCTATCTATCATCTATCTATCTATCATCTATCTATCTATCTATCATCTATCTATCTATCTATCATCTATCTATCTATCTATCTATCATCGATCTATCTATCATCTATCTATTTCCAGTATAATCATTGTTTATGGCACAAGGGTAAATCCACTGCTAGTTGCTCTATTATGCCTAAAAGCAGAAGACACTCTGTAAATCCTTAAAAGACAAGATTTCAGAATTGCTAGGTACAGTCAGTTTTATTTATAACTCTGATTTATAACAAATTATTTGAATTAGTGAAATCACATTTTTTACAGTATAAGGAAGAAAGCTCATAAATATGGTTGTGACAAAAGGATATGTCCTAGGAAAAAATGAAGTGTAAATAATAGATGTTAGAAAATAATGAATGTTAGGAAAAGGAGTGAAATGGAGATAGAATTCCCCCACTCGAGTTGGTCACTTAACTCAATAAATACAAAGAATTTTGTTTAAAGCACTATATAATTCCCTTTGGTTTGGTTTAGAAAAAGTGCTGTGGAGAGACAAAGGGATTAGGGAAGTATTAAAAAAGAATAAGACTGGCACATATATTAGTATCCTATGTGTTTATATTTATTAAGTGCCTGGAGATTAATTCCTTGGTATGTCTATTTATTTACTAAATACTTTTTGAACATCGACTTTGTGTCATGCACTCTGCTAGATGTTGGAGACATAGTAATGGATATTAATGAATGGGACATTACACATGTACTCAGTAATTCAGAAACTAGAAAACATTGGATGTTTCCCACCTTATTAATATTTGATGTACTTACTGTTTCCTTCCTTTCTTATATTCACATGGCTTCTATACCACTTAACTTATTATACAGATTTTCTGTTCAAGCTTTTTCACTAAAGATAGAAAAAAAAGAGAGTTTAGGCTAAAATTATTTATACTTCCATCATATATTTCATATGACTTTGAACCTGATAAATAGACATCAAATAAGTGGATGAGGCTTCCAGATAGGATCTTGTAGGTCAGCAAAGACTATAGCTCTAATTGCAAAATTAGAAAATTCTCCTTGATTTGCAAAATCATATTTTCAAAGATACCAGAGAATGGTGGAGCAATAAGGAGAAGAAAAACTAAAATTACAGAGAAGAGCTGTTCTAAGTATTTTAGCATTGAGGAGACAATGGTTTTGCAAAGTTTCAATAAAAGTCCAGGATGGCCATGCTCAAAGAACAGGGATTAACTGAAAGCGTACAGAATCTTCCTAAAACCTCATGTATTTCCATTTGGTATTATTTTCCTCCCTTTTGATATTATTATTATCCTTCCCTGTGCTGCATCCTATAGAAGCACTTTCTTTAACATTTCTTACTGTGCAGTTGTGTTGGTGATGAATTATTTCCACTTTCTTATATCTGGAAAAGTCCTTATTTCACTTTCACTTCTGAATTACATTTTTGCTGAATATAGAATCATTTTTGCCTTTCAAGTTTTTTCAGTTCAGTATTCTTTTCTTTCAGTACTTTAAAAATATTTCTCCACTGTCCTCTTGCTCATATTGTTTCTAATAAGAAATGTGTTGTCATCCTAATTTATTATCCTTAGTATACAATGTCTTTCTTTCTAAAACTGCTTTTACAATTTTTTTCTTTACCACTAGTTTTTAGCAGCCTGATTATGATGTGCTTTGGTATAGGTTTTTTTCTTCTTCTCCTTTTTCTTCCTGTTTCTTGTACTTAGAATTGTTGAGTATTTTAGATTTGTGAATTTACTGTTTTCAATAAATTTTGAGGTTTTAGCTATTATTTTTTTCCAAATTTGTTTTCTATCCACATTTCTCCTATTCTTCGGGACTCTAATTATCTATATATTAGGTCAGTTAAAGCTGTTCTACAAGCCACCAATGTATCCTTTGATTTTTTAAATTATTTTTTCTTTCTGTGTTTTTTTTTTGTTTCTTTCATTTTGGATAGTTTGCATTGCTATGTCTTCAAACAAGTTAACTAATATTGAGTTGTCAGAAAAGTCATGACACATTTTTGCAATGAAAAACAGAAAAAATATTTCGTGACTTTTCTGACAACCCAGTATTTCCTTCTGTAATGTTTAATCTGTTGTTAATCCTATAAAGTGCATTTTAAAATCTGCCACATTGTAGTTTTCATCTACAAAAGTTTGATTTAGGTTTTATAATATTCCTTTTCTCTGCATACCTTTTCAAATGTATGCAATAGAGTTATTTCATAATGTCCTTGTTTTCTAATTCTAAACCCTGTGCCACTACTGGGTTAGTTTCACTTGACTGATTATTCTCATTGAGAGTCTTATTTTCTGCTTCTTTGTGTATCTGCCAATATTTTAATTGGATGCCAAACATTGTGAATTTTACCTTGTTGCTTGCTGGATATTTTTGTGTTGCTATAAATATTCTTGAGGTTTGTTCTGGAATGGGGTTAAGTTAGTTAAAACACTCTGATCTTTTCAGATCTCCTTTTTAAGATGTATTAGAGAGGACCAGGGCATTGCTCAGACCAGGACTAACTGTTTCTCACCTTTGAGGCAGGGCTTTTCTGTGTATTCTATACCATGTTCCATGAGTCATAAGGATTTCCAGTCTGGCTGTGGTAACAGGCACTAGTCCTACTCACATGTGAACAATGGTCACAGCTGTTCCTTTTCCTTTCAGGCGGCTCTTTCACCCCCAGTTTGTTTTTCACAAGTATGCACAAAAAAGTACTCTACTGAATACTCAAGGGGGACCCTCTGTAATCTCCAAGGTTCTCTTTGTGCAGTTCTCTGACCTCTGGTACACTGCCCTATGAACTCTAATGACCTTGGCCTTTCTGGACTTTCAGCTTCATTTTCCCAACTCAGGGAGTCTTCCAGGTTCCTCCTACTTTACCCTTCCCTGTGCTGCAGCCTAGAAATTCTTTTGTGACATTAAAATGAGGCAATTGTAAATTTTATAGAATTTGTTTTCCATCTCACAGGGATCACTGTCCTGTATTATCTGATTTACAGTGTCTTCAAATCATAATTTGATTTGCACTGTCTGTATTTTTGTTTTATTCCGTGGGGTATTTATGGTCCCTTTATCTTGGCTAGAAATGGAAGGTTTTTCATTAGGTTTTTATTCCCACAATGCCTGTTGCTGTGCTCATTAAATGTTTGTTAAATAAAAGAGTTTCTGATAAAAGTATCACCTTTGTATTTCTGATATCAACAGTATGAGATATTTCACTAAGCAAGAACTATGGGAACCAAAAATAGTATTGATTTACAGAATACGGCCTAAGAGCTAAGAAATGCTTCTATCACTTGGTGCAATATTCAGATCTCATTAGGCAAGTGAACTTCATAGAAATGTGCAAAGAATACTTCTGTGTGCAAGATGAAGAGAAAGCCTTTTACGATTCTGAGAAAATTTTTTATGGGAAAATGAGATGCATTAGCCTTGCTTTTCCTCCCTGTTTCATGTTAATAAGTTATACATCTTGAAAAAAACAAAAACAAAAACAAAAATGCAGAGTTGAATGAATTTTCTCAGGATCCAACACACAAAAAATACAAGAGGTAGCAAAATTGGTATAGACTTTATTCAAATTCTGCACCATATGTTTTGGATACCTGAAAGTCAGCTTATAACAAGTACCAGTTCTCTTTAATTCTCTCTCTTCTCAGCCCCAGCAGCCCTTTCTAACTTTATGTAGAGTGACTTCCAACCTGATAAAATATAAAAGGTATGTGAAATGTTATGCAAGTTATATAATGTAAATTAAAATTATGGTCTGATCTTCTAATAAATCTTTCTGATCATAAGGGTCTTAGGTCAGTAGGTAATTCTGACTAGACTCAACCTTACGCCGTGAAGCCTCAGCAGTCCCAAGTATAAGCTGGGAAGCAGACCCAGAACTATGTCCTGTATTTTAGTAATAATAAGTGGAGTGTTTATTTAGCTGGACCTCATATTACTAGAGAAAAAATTAATTTCTAGAGTATTACTAGAGTAATATTTTCAAAAAGAGTCCACATTTTACTTTTCTTTGTTACTTTGCTATATCTATCCTCACCTTTGAGGAGGGAAGATGTTTTATTGCAACCCTTTGGCTATGAGTGAGAATAGAAATGGCTGCTTTGCCATGTGTCCCACAGCTGGCAGGACAGCTGTTACCTATTGTTTTTAAGTTAAAATACCATGAGCCACTCAGCTTCAAAAGTCATTGGGGTTTGATGCCTCTGTAAGGTTTATGGTATCACAGCATGATTGTCTTAGGGACTGTAGTTTGTCCAGCCATAACTCTCTCAAACTGTCAGTTACCTTTTTGGGTTTGCTATTACAGACTCAGCTGGAAGCAGGTTGCTAGTTTGATTAAGCCATCAGACTTTAAGTTCATTTCTTATATTTTCCACAGGTCATCACAGGAAATCCAGAGGTATTATTCAGAGAAACTAGTTAGCTGGAACAAAGAAATTGATCATTCTTTCTTTGGGTCCATTAAAGGAAGATCCCACCTTTTGACCTCAGAATCTTTTGTGAGTTGATCATAAGAATGCTCAAGGAAATGGTCTCTGAGAGTAATGGTGGTGGAGGGTTATTGTATAAAGAAAAATAACTGACAACTGTTGAGCTTATTTATCTTTGGGGGTTTCAGCTACTGAAAGCTTTCCCCAATTCATTAATTGTGTAAATATTTGTCAAGTACTTTCTATGTGGCAGACATTTTACTTGGTGCTGGTGATCATGACAACACAGTCTGCTGGGTACTATGGGGTAACTGAGGTACAAAAGGATTTGCCATTGCCCAAGAGGAGTATACAGTGTGTTGGTGGCATGGAATGTGGTGAGTATATGTGGGCATTGGGGGGTTGGGCGGGGATTGAGAAAGCCACATATACAATAAAAGTACATTTAACATCCATATGTGTTAAGTGGTTGCTCAGGTCTGCACTGGTCAGGCTTGGTGAGAGGAAGAATCCACTCTCATTTACTCAGTGACTTGCACCAAAAAAAAGCTTGACTGTGTAAGACACACAATCCAAGGTTGAGTGAACAATAAAATCTGTTGTTGAAATAAAGAAGGTATAGATGGTTATCGGTCAAGTTCTAAGAAATCTTTGGGCAAGTGCTACTTGCTATTCAGACCAGATTCAATTCTGTTAAGCTTTTGCAATGTCAGGCTGATATCCCTAACCTCATTTGTACTTCTCTAGAGTCAGAGAAAAGCTGCAGAGAAACCCTCCCATTAGATGCTTAGATACAGTGCTCAAATATCTGGGCATGACAATTTTAAAATACATACCCTGTAGCTTCAAATCCTGCAGGTGTTGATGCATGACTGTTTTCCTGTGGTAGGTAAATTCAGTGCAAGGTACATGAAATTCATAATCATACCTAGTTTACCTAATTCCCTTCGTGACGATGTTATCCCCAAATTTCTTTTTTCTTTCTCATGTTCCTTCTTAACTCATTCTAATGTAAGCAGAGCTGACAGACAGGGAAATCAGGAGAATCCTCATAGGTCTGGTAGAATTCAAATCAACAAAAGAAAGAAACGACTGAATGAGCATGTATGTCAGGTATGGACAGAATTGGGGCAGAGATGCATATGAAGGTGATAAGGAGACCAGGCAAACAGTGCTGCCAAGAGAGGTCTGTAGGGAGGAGGCATTTCTGTGTTTAACATGAGGGGGCCCAGTCCCTGACAGCCTAAGTTTCTGTGCACTGGAGCAAATTTAAAACAACTGTATGAGAAAAGTTCTGATTCCGCACGTGGGATACTCCCTTAGCTCACCACAGAGCTCAGGTGGGTTCACCTATTCACACCTTTTCTATCTTATGCTCCTCATCTTTCAGTCAATAACTGAAGCCTTACCCCTGGCTGGACTGTCTGGCCTGTGTGGCTGTACTCAGCTGGCAGCACCAACTAGCTGCTCTCTAGGAATGTACACTATATCCTACTTGTGTTGCAGGAATAACTCTCTCTCCAACTTGAGTAGAGACTAGCCTCTACGTAATGACCCCTTTCTTCCTTGGTACTCTGCCCCTTCTTGACCTTATGCTTGAAAGTCCAGATTTTGCCTTCGGTTTCTTTCCTTCCTTCCTTCCTTCCTTCCTTCCTTCCTTCCTTCCTTCCTTCCTTC
>NW_017731554.1:391668-417219 GCF_001890085.2 Hipposideros armiger | reverse complement strand
TCTTTCTTTCTTTCTTTCTTTCTTTCAAGCTGAGCCATCCTTCCACCTGTTGACAGCGCGGTGGCAGCTCAGCTCAGGCTGGGAATGAAACCTGCAACCCTGTTGCTCAGAGCTCGCACTCTTGAGCGAGCTCTTAGCCAACTGAGCCACTCGGCCAGCCTTCAGATTCTTCTTACAACATGGCATTTGCATCTTCTCTTCTATATTCACTGGCCATCCCACTCCTACAGCCCTACATATAACCACTTGCACTCCCCCACATTATCTTAGAAGGAAAAAGAACTGTCTCCAAAAGAGGTGAAGATGAACTATGGACGATTATAAAAAAAAAAAAGTGTAAAGAAATGCTTTGCATCACCTCTCGACTCCACATGTGTTCTTGATTAGATAATATTAGGAATCCTTCCAGTAAGGGGTGGTATCTGCAGACTCTCCCATTGTTGAGGACATAAACTACAAGTTATCCATCGATCGGATGCCTCTAGCCTCTGAGCTGGGCTCCCCATCTCTAGTCTTCTCTTATTCCAATCCTTCCCCACAATGTTTCCAGAATGACATGTACACGATAGAAATCTTTCATTATTTATCTAGTTTAGACACTTGAATAGGTCTCTATTTCCTCAAATAAATTCCATAGTGCTAAATGGGGCTACAGGGTCTTTCATAACCGGACACGTCTTCAACCGTAACTATCGCCAATGACCTTGCATTCTCTGTTTCTTCTCTGTGCCTCTATACATACAAGTCTATGTTATGTATTTCTTGTATCAGAGCCATTATCAAGCTGAATTATAATGGACTATTTAGTTGTCTTAGTACTAAATAAAGTAAGTTCCCTGAGGATAGGGGCTATGCCAAATCCTTGTTCGCCATTGTATGCTAGCAATAAGCACAACATTTGGCACAAAGGAGGCTCTCAATGCAATGTTGCTAAATGGATTGATGACTTAACCACTGCAGAGTCAAACTTTATTGGGAGGTTAAGTATGGTTTAATACAATATATAAGATGCAATGGGAATGTGTGTAGGTGTTGAGGTGACAAGGGGTAGGCTTGTTATAGTTATTTTATGTGTCATCTTGCCTGGGCTAAAGGATGCCCAGATAGCTAGTAAAACATTATTTCTGGGTATGTCTGTGAGGGTGTTTCTGGAACAGATTAGCATTTGGTTCAGTAGACTGAGTAAAGAGATCTTCCCTTGACCAATGCTGGCAGGCATCATTCAACCTGTTTGGGACCTAAGTGGAACAAAAAGGGGAAGTTATTTTGAGCTGAGATATCTATGTTCTCCTGTCCTCAGACATAGACATAGGAGCTTCTGGTTCTCATTTCAGCCTTGGACTGAGAATTACACCATCAGCTCCCCAGATTCTCAGGCCTTTGGACTCAGACTGAATTATACCACTGCGTTTCCTGGTCCTCTAGCTTACAGACAGCAGATTGTGGGACTTCTCATCCTCCATTACCACATGAGCCAATGCCTATAATAATTCTCCTCTTATATATATCTATGAGGTGTGATCACAAAATACAGTGAATGTTTAAATTAAAAAAAAGATTTATTACATTATAAGACACATTGCCATTAATCCCCCTAAAACACTCCCCCTCACTTCGAACACACTTATGCCATTGTTCCTGTCACTTTCTGAAGCAGTTCTGGAAGTCGTTTTCCATGACTCAATTTTGTAATGCATTTCAGTTGAACAAAGTATTAGATGTTAATAAGGTAACAATTTTTGGCAGATGCCTACCAGATACGTGGCAATATATAATCAAATACATACAAGGTCTAACAATTAAGTTCACAAAGTTGTTGCAACAATGTTGCTAAACTTTTTTGATATCAGAGGGGTTATTCATTATGAATTTGCACGAACTGGACAAACAGTTAAACAAGTTTACTATTTGGAAGTGCTGAAAAGGCTGTGTGAAAAAGTTAGACGACCTGAACTTTTCACCAACAATTCATGGCTGTTGTATCATGACAATGCACCATCTCACACAGCACTGTCTGTGAGGGACTTTCTAGCCAGTAAACAAATAATTGTATTGGAACACCCTCCCTACTCACCGGATCTGACCCCCCAATGACTTCTTTCTTTACCTGAAGATAAAGGAAATATTGAAATTTTGATTACATTCAGGACATCAAAGATAATATGACAACAGCCCTGATGGCCATTCCAGAAAAAGAGTTCCAAAATTGCTTTGAAAGGTACATTAGGTGTTGGCATCAGTGCATAGCTTCCTAAGGGGAGTGCTTCAAAGGTGACTGTAGTGATATTTAGCAATGAGGTATGTAGCACTTTTAATAAGATGAATTTGCAATCTTAATTGTCCGACCATGTATATCATTCATTTAGTAATAATAGCAATACATATGTGTTTATATATACATATACATATGTTATATATAATTACATATTTATGCTTATTATATAATAATATTTAATTTTATTATCATGATAGTAGATATAAGGTAATACAAGAACCTAATATATTCCAAGATGTACAAACGGGGGCTATCACATTATTGGAAATAAAACTTCACAACATTTGTAATTTTTCTTTGGATATGGGGGTTCATTAAACCGGAAATGTGAAACATTTCACAATGTTTTGTTCTGATTTTATCCCATTTCACAACACTTGAACTGAAAAAGCAAGAATTTTCAAAAAATGTATTGCATGGATATGTCTCACTCTAAAGAATTTAGCCTATATAACAGGTTATAAACACCTAAGAACCTCTCTATTAGGAATAGAGGAGAAAAAAAGGTTAAAAGTAAAGCAGAATGGGCTTCTGAATATATAATATATCTATCCAACCAAACTTTAAGAAATAACATTTTCTAAAGTAGAGTGGAAGAAAAATAGAAAGCATGCCGAGGTTCTTGATATGCCATGCATTTTTTAATTCTTTTATTAGAAATGCATCTAATACTAGACTTACAGGCACCAGGACCTCATCCATGCCCATGTCAGGAATTAGTAATCAACTACTGCACTATTTCTAGTGAGCCACTTTCAGCTGATGAGAATTCATATATAAAATAAGATATATTTGTTGTCTGCATTTTTGTGCAAGCCCTTAGTTTAAACTCATTCAACATATATAATGGTTGATATTGGAATTCCAGAAATAAGCAGTTCTTTTTCTCAGAAGGAAACTAAGAATATCAGCAAATATAATACAGTTTGATAATCCCCCAGAAATTGGGATGAGATACTATGGGAACCCAGGGGAGAGCAGAGAGTGAAAGAGACATAGAGAAGATTTCATAGAGGAAGTATTCATTGAGCTCATATACTCAGAATAAACAATTTCTGGCACAGAGATACAAATTGTGTGTGGTTGTTGTCTCTGACCCACTCTACAAAGTGAATTTGATAGTGAAGGTTATGCATTATTGGTAGCCTGACATACCTTCTCTAGAAGCTTTAAATGAATCACTACATCTGAGAGGAACCTTCACTGTGCAAACTGCCCTTCACTACAAAGGGCAGGGAATTTCCACATGAACACTTGATAATGACACCAAGTTTGAAAGCTCATTAAAATAATCATCATTTTGAAAAATCAGTCTCTTGCATAGAGTGGAAACAAAACTCAGTGTGACAGGGTTGACTACTTCCTGGGCCAAGGAAACTACACTGTGATGAGTTTTTCCCTTTCCCCACCTCGTAAAGTGACATGTGGCTTGTGGTCTTATAGATTCAGTGACAAGGCTCTGGTTAGGCACCAGAAGGCAAGGAGAAAGTCAGCTACCTGGGACCACAGTGGCTGCAATAACCAGAAACCCCACTCTGTCCCTGAAAGCTGCTGAAGCATTTAGGATAGCAGAGGGGAGTTAGAATAGAGGGGGTGAAAAAACCTACAAGATTAAT
Organism: Hipposideros armiger; assembly: GCF_001890085.2. Classification (NCBI taxonomy): domain Eukaryota; kingdom Metazoa; phylum Chordata; class Mammalia; order Chiroptera; family Hipposideridae; genus Hipposideros; species Hipposideros armiger. Next base: position 413,328 of record NW_017731554.1, on the reverse strand, counting down.
TATAGTAATGGAAAGGTTTAAAATAATATCAAGTCCTTCAAATAATTTAAACTACTATTTGCCAAGGATGTTCTACCAAAATAGAAAAATGTTTACACTGGAATAGTTTATTATACTCATTCTCCCTAAAATCATCACCTTTCAATTCTTTTTGTGGCACTAATGGAAGACATTGGGGTCCAGCTCCTGACCTTGGTCAGGTTGGCCAAGCTTGCAGGAAGAAGCCATTTACTAGAACCAAAGCAATTAAAGTCTGTTAAAATGCAAAAGCCCCTGCCCTGGGATCAATTAATTCACTAGGCTCTATAAACACATTTAGATAAATAAGCCTCTTACATTATCTGATATCTTTGTCGGGAGAATAGAGAACAGACGGAAAGGGATGAGAACAGATGCATTAGGATGGTGGGAATTGGAGGAAAATAAGAACAAAGGAAGGGTGCTTTGGAGGAAGGCCAGACAGACCAGAATGTGATATTCAAATATAGACTCCTTCTCAAGGGGCATCAGGAGGACTTTGCTCTCTGAGGTAGGGGATACCCTGCTAGTCAGGGAGGTTGATCAAGGCCAAGCTAAGAGTTTACCAAATGCAGACTTCACTGGCTACAAGTCTGCCCATGGGAGAGTCAACTCTACTTCTTTACGTATTTCCCACCCCTGGTCACTTAAGCTTGGTAACCAGGCACAAGGAGACAAGCCAGGGAATGTGAAATAACAATGGAAGTTGATAGATGTGAAGTCTCATCCCATCTCTCCCAGTTACTAGCCAAGTGGGCAAGAATAGCTGAGCCTCAGTTTCCTCATCTGATCAGGAATTTCATCATAATCTTTTTACCTTCTCTCTATCATAAGACTTCAGTGGGAGACATTAATTAACATTAATATTATTATCCGCTATTACTACTGAAAGGACACTTCAAATGTAGGCTGGTGGGTCAACAGATTAATCTTCCCATACTCCATTCAAAAGCAAAAGCTTACACTTAATTTGATACATTTTTATTTCTCAGTGGAAAGACAGAAGAATTGAGGACGATGGATTTTTTTGAAAGATTTGCCTACACTCCTAATTTCAAACCCCAGCTTCAAAAACAGTGAGTTGATTTCATTTAATCAGCGAGAAAGCATATCCTGCAAAAGGCAGCTCCCTGAAGGGGAAGCTGCTCAGACACCGTTTCCATGGCTGCCTGCTGTAACAACATTTTTTACTGAACTAAGCATTGCTAATTTTAGCCATAGATTAACTGGAAAGCAAGGAAGAAATAGATGAAAGGCAATTTTTACCTGAGCCGCACTGAGCCCCTGAGAAACTTGACTAAGAAAGAGATGATGATGCTCGAAAAAGCAACGAAGGGCAACTTCAACGCCTTGGGGACATTTGTTAACTGCTCTCTATCATCACCTGGATGAAGGACGGGGGTGCCATTTTCCTTGTTTAGGAAGAAACTGAAACTCAGAGGTGCAATGATTTGATTCAGTTCCTAACAGCCTATATAAGAAAACTAACTATCATCCCAGCAACCTTGATTCCTAGCTTGGTCTCTGGTTCCAGGAGCCTTCCATTAATGGAACAATATTTGCTCTGAGGGCTAAGCTATTTTAGATTCTGGTTTCGGTAAACTGCCTCATGAAGGGATTTGAAATCAAGATCTGCATAAGAGGGACAGGAAGTAATATCTGTAACAAGGTTACTTTGATTTTGAACAAGACATTGAGGTAAAAAAAAAAAAGAAAAAGCAATGGACAGGTTCTGTTCCATTCAAAAAGATGCAGATACTGCTTAAATAAGTGACCTTAAATTACCCATAAAGGAGTTGTAGAGAGGCAGATCCTTATGATCTTAGCTGCAGCATCCTCCACAAAGAGCAAATCCTCCAGACAATAATGAATTGTCCAAACTGCATTTGCATGGGGGTGCAGCGGTAATCCCTACCTGAGCTCTGAAGCAGGAGGCAATGGGAACAGGGACTAGACAGTCAAGTCAGGCCCCAGCGGATATTGTCCAGCTACTCTGGCTAGCAGTGAAGGCAAAACTGAAAGGATTACCCTTGTGGCCTATTTAAAATCCTGGTGGGTTTCCAGACCCAGGTCCGACCTAGGTGTACTCCCTGGGGACTGATGGCCACAACTCTAAGGGTGGGATGGCCTTCAGCAAAATTCAGAAAGCTCTGCTGCTTTCCCTTCTTTTACTGAGTCCTTCTTTTAGACCTTTCATTCATACTAAGGTATGGAAGACTAATAAAAGTGATATTAGCCTGCAGGGAATTTTTTTTTTCACTGATGTAAAAGCTAGTGAGAATTAACTGGCAATTACAGCAACAGGGGAAGAAAAACCTTTTTGAAAAGTCTTCTAAGACACAGACTGGCTTCTGAACCGGGAAACCTGGCAGGCTTTAGGCGGGGATGGATAAATAGGTACAATCACGAGCTGCCCTCCTCCAGGGATCTCTCATGATCCAGAGAAATTCTGATTCGAGATTCCCATGGGATTACTCAAAATTATTCCAGAGTGGAATTAGGCTGCATAAAGGGACCCTGGGGAATACCGAAATGTAATGTCTGGGCAGGACTTGTCCCTGAAAGGATTTATTCCAAACACGGGAAGGGTTTCCAAGCTTCTTTCTTGTCTTAGGGTGCCATGTCACAATACTGATGGGACTCAGGTATACAGCTCAGTGTGTGGTGAAGTCAAAGAAGACATTTTTCCTGGAGGAAATAACTTCTAAGAAGGGTTTTAAAAAATTAACAAAGCTTAAGCTGGGGGAGAGAAAAGAGAAAGCATTCCAGGGAAGAGCGCTATCAAAAACTGGAGTCTGGGAAACAGCATGATAGAGAGCCGTAAATTTTTCTTCAAGGTGATGACAAGGCCTCCAAGTACAAGTATAGCTGAATCTTACAAGGCATGGGGTTCCCTGCAGAGGAAATTAAATATTAACCTGTAGGTAACAGGAGCCACAGGGAATTGTAAACAAAGGGATATCAGGGTGGTTTTCCATATTAGAGAGACAATTCTGGCTGTAGGGTGGAGGATAAACTTGAGTGAGCAAAACTGGAAGCGTGTCATCATTATAGACGTCATCTTCTCATGTCTCATTGCTTCCTTTACTGTCTTGTGTATCCATTTAGCTATTGTCATATGAACACTTATATAGATTTTTTAAATGACATGGGGAAATGATTATAATATGCCAGTAAATGAAACAGCAGGATAAAATACTGTAAGTAAAATTTGACCTCAACAATGGAAGTATGCAAAGAAACATTACTGAAAGGAAATGTATCAAACTTTTATCAGGGGCTAAAATTTGTCTTAAGAAAATAACCAAAGCTGGATATAATGGGCTATATTTTAAAATGTTCCCTTTTGATTCATTTATAAATGAAAAAAATAGAGGTAAATTAAACATTTATTAATAAAGGAGAAAATTATAGTAAATCTAAAATACACATACTAATACTTTATTAATAGGTTAATAATGTAAAAATATGGAAGAAATATAGGAAAATGAAAAAAGAAGCTTCCGAAGAATTGTAGAACATGATCCCAAATTTGTATATTTATATATGTTTGTGTGAGCATGTACATGCGTATTTATAGTGGGAAGTATTTGCATATTTTTATAATTAAGAGCATAAGCTTGAAAGTCACACACAGTAGCTATGTAACATTGGGCATAGCTGTGCCTCAGTTTCTTCATTTATAAAATGAAGATAATAACAGTACCATCTTCAAAGGATTATTGTGAGGATTAAATACAGTAATATGTATAAAGCACATATAGCTATACCGAGCAAGTTTACTATGTTAATAATTAATTATTATTAGTTATGCAAAAAAATGTTAGAAAAATGCATGCTAAAATATTTTCAGCATTCAATGTCCAGGCTATTGATTTTGAGTGATTTGAATGTATTTTATTTTGTGTTATAAATTTTCCATAAAAGTCATGTGTTCATTAAATAATCAGGAAAAAAACAACAACTTACTGAAAAAAAAAATATGGGGTGGTCCAAAGGGCCAGATGCTACTGACCCTGAGCCCAGACAATTCAATAAAAAGGACTTCTAAGTTAGGAATACAGGTGCTGGTTTGAAGTCATACCTTTAAGACATTCATGAGTGTGAACTTGGACTGCTCACAGAACATCTTTTATGACTCTGAGCTTGCCCACTCATGAAATGTGAATAACTGTATTTCTTCTACCTTATGGCATTGCTGGCTGATACAAGATAATGAATGTGGAAGTTCACCATGAGCTATAAAAGTGAGTACACAGGCAAGGATCTCTTAATGAAGTAATTCCCTCACTGACTCTATTTCTCATTTCTCCACTTGCAAATTGCAGATCTGCTCGATTCAGGGAACTGTGCTTATTGATTAGGTAATTACTATAGAGTCTGCAGCCTTTGAAAAACAAGGGGCTGTCGAGAATACATGATCATTTTGCAAATCAGCAGCTCTTGATTACTTAGGGCAAGTCTGTGTTGTTTGGGGTTATCTATGCCATTTTGCTTACTGCTTCACTTTCTTGTCTACCTTTGCTCATTTTATTACTTACTAGAAACCAGCTGTGAGGTAAGGGGGAAAATATAAAGGGAAATGAAACGGAAGATATAAAATAATGCAAGTTTTTAGTGAAAACAGCACCAGTGAAGGAAGATGCCAGAACTTGGTGTATTTTTAGAAGGAGATCCAGTTAACCTGTGACTTTTATTACTTCCTTGCTGTGATACTTGGGCAAAGTGTGTGTACCTTTCCCACACACTCAGAGATGTGTTCTTGCTGCTTAAGGCTCAAGAAACTCATTTGTGTTCAAAATGCGTTTTCAAATTTGGTGATACCTCTCATTGCTATGCTTTGAAAAATTCTTCTCCCAGTAGGGTGAAAGTACTTCTAATGCCTGCTTGCACTCCTTTATATATCTCAACCTGCTGTCTTATAAGCCTGGTCTGTCACGTGACTACCCTTCCATGACAGAAGACTCTTCCTATATCTGAGTCTAGTCTTGGATCTCTGGAGGCAGACTGACATTTCCCGTCTTAAGCTGGAGATGGAAAAGGACCGTTTTCCACAGTTATTCCTCCTGGGAGCCATACAGCATGAGATACTTCCCAAAGTAGTCTCAACAATGCAAAAATTTGGGAGATTTGGGGCATGAAAACCCAAACCAAAGCCAAATCCAGTTAATGATCTTTAGAGAGAGAGCGTTGCATCCAGGAATAATGAGAATGTGTTGTCACAGTATTACACGATGATAGTCCAGACCTAAATAGTCAGCTCTTTAGTTACAAGTAACAAAAAGCCAACTCATATTAGCTTAAGGAAAATAGGGGCCCATTAAAAGAATGGCAGAGGAGATAACAGGAATGCCAGGGGCTTGTGCACCCTCAGGATAGTCTCTCTCTTTTATATCCCCTTTACCAACTCCATGCTCTTAGCCTGGCTGTCCTTACAACCCCTGGCAACAAGCATCACTGAACTTTGATCTTTCAAAGCTCATAACCAGAGAATAGAGCCCCTGACTTTCTGAGGGGATGATTCTTTGTTTTGGAGGCATCCATAGGCAGGGTGGCTGCTGGCTTTCAAAGAACTGTAACTTTAAGCTGTGGCCGATTTCTCATGATTTTCCTAATGCATTTGTAACACAGGTGTGTAACATCTATGTAAACAGATACATATAAATGATTAAATAACAAACATTTAGCAAGAAAGCAGGAGGAGAGCCTCTATCCTCACTTGTTGCCCATAAGGGGATGGGGAATTTGTAGATGGTTAGATGTAGAATTCTGCCTCTCCAATTTCCTAGTGATAGAGGAATGGCAGGTTACTCCAGAAATATACTGAAGTCCTATCTGATTATTATCTATACTTGTTTCATATGTGCATTTTAAAATTTCAATTAACCATTTAAAAAAATTCAATAGCACCAGATCAGCATTTCCTCACTAATTTTAATGTTGCATATATAAAGGTATTATTTAAAGAAACTCACTCAGAAAAGGTAAATGCAGCTAATATTTAAATTTCTGTGCTCGTGGAATACAATATGAATGATCTGGAGTTGTACAACATAGCAGCCTTGTGTGTGTTGGGGTGCGTGTGCGTTCAAGCATGCAGATGTGGTAGAAACTGCAAGCTGCCCACCCAATATCCATCCTACCCTTCTTCCTTACTAATTACATGCTAGTTTGCATTATGGGTTATAGAATGCTCAGCTAAAAATTTATTTTCCTGGTAGCTTGGCGTCAATGGGACATACGCAGAAATTGTTGGTGGGCTATCTAGGAAAACTCCTTTGCACCCCTCCTTTCTTCTTTCCTGCTGCTGATAATATAGATGGAATGGTTGGTGTAAGAGACATGGAAAGGATGGCAGAGAAGAAAAATAGAAAGAACTTGGATCTTGAAGACCATGGAATAGAATAACCATACTTGCCCTTGACTGTCTACTTCCATGCTTTTTTTTTTTAAGATTTTTTTTTTTAATGTAAAGCCATTGACAGTTTGGATTTTCTCATCTATAAAGCCAGTTAAATAGTATACCTTATAGAACAGGTATTGGGCAGAATCTATTATTTTTGGGTGAACAATCAGTGCAGATAAGGGAGGTCCTCATAACACTGAATTTTTTGAGATGTCTGAAATATTTACACAACAAGCCTTCTAGACCTCAATTATATCCTAGGTTTCTCCAGAGTTAGGCATAGAAGGAAGGAAGAAATAGAACTCACATATCCTGGCCACTGCTTTCTTCCCAATCTCCACACCCAGGTATAAAAACAGGTTGTCCTGTAAAACCAGAAAAGTGCCTGCTGGTGCTTCCCAACCACAATATTGGCCTGAGAACTACAGGGCCTGTGTTATAGGACAGTAAGAATTGACAGGTGTGTGCGTGGAACCAGTTACACCTGTGTTCAGACTCCCGTTCTTCCACTCACTAACCATACAGCCTTGGACAAGTTATTAACCTCCCTGGGATATTTTCCACATCTGAACATGGAGGTAATAAAATCTTTTGTTGAGGTCTGAAGTGATTAAAAATCCTAGATCTTATGAACATCTAAGGTGAGACTTTGGACTGCTGTGCAGATGCTAACTGAGCCAGTAGCATGGAAAACCATGACCACTTCTCAGGTACTGAGTACACAGCATCCAAAGAGTAAGTCAGAGAAAAGTTAAAAGCCCAAAGTTCTAGGGGCAGTTTTGTGCAAAACTGTAAACGTGAACAGAATACAACGGAAAAACTCAGACCAATAAATGTCAGGCTCTGGTCACATCACAAATTAGTCAGAACACTCTTCTCCCATAGAGTGAAAGATAAGAGAAAGGACTTAGGCTATTTTCCCACCTTTTCTGAGAATTCTAAGAGAGCAAAAGTTCTTATTTTATGGGCTGAGGCAGAAAAACAAGGAGAGCTTGCCCTACATCAGGATTTTCCAGGATGGAATGAGCATTATATTATATAATCAAGTTTTTTGTTTGTTTGTTTGTTTAAATCCATGTATTCTTGTAACACAGAAACCCTGAAAAGCAATTTAACTGTAGCAAACATAGGACGATAGATCATTGTCTTCCGGGTTTGGCTGTCATTGACTCACTTTCATCCGGGAACTATCCATCTGCCCTTCTCATATCCTCATTTCACCTTGAAAGTTGAACAAGGGTAAAGAAATATAGAGAAAGGCAGAGACGGTGAGAAGAATGGAAAGATGGCAAGTTGGCTTTTTTCCAGTTCATTCCTTAATCTCCTGTGTGGATGCTCATGGTTGGAATGAAAAAAACAGTGAAGGCCATTGCTACACCTCTATCTTAAATCTTATATTAGAAAAGTTTTCAGAGGGAAAAAAAGAAAGACAAAATCTTTTGCCAAAGAGAGTTGCATTGAAGCTAGAAAATGAAACTTATGGCTAGTAATATATTTGGGATTATAACAAGAGTTCTAAAATACAAATGCATTCATTTTGTCTCCCAGTGTCTCATATTCATCAAATGGCTCATGGTGCATATTTGCAAATTCTCATGGGAAAAAATGTTACATTCTAAATGACACCCAGATCAGGGTTAGCAAACTAAACTTTTTTTTTTTCAAGGGAGGATGACCAAGCATTCCAGTTTTAAAGTGAAAATGAGATCAAAATATTTGAAGAACAATTCCTGAATAACCAAGCTAGGCCTTTAAAAATATTTGAGACTAACAAATACCAGAAATCCAAGCTAATCTTAAGAAGTAATCAACATAAGATAATACAAGGATCTTTGGTTGAGAAAATAAAAAAGTAATAGGATTTGAAATGTAAATACCAGGGAGTTGTGTGTATTGCTTAATTTGTTTGTATTTTAATGGGAACAAAAAGTACAGTCTCTGATTTATTTAATATTTGTAAAATATTTGTTTGGTGCCTACCATAGACCAGATACTACAATTAAGTACCGAGGACACCATGTCTTGCTAATTATCTCTGTTCTGTTCCTCTATACCTGGAGAGGGGATAGCAATATGCAGGATTCTAAACATACATAAGCACAAAGGAGCCAGGTTATATGTATAGGTCTTACACATAACCCCTGAGAAAGAGCACCCACCCAGAATGTGTAGGCAGTGGCCATCAGGTCAATAACAAAAGCAATAGCAACAACAAATGGTGGAGGGAAATACCACACATCCAAGAGCCCTAGGCAACATAGGTCTGGGGAACCTGTGGCTTTTGGAGTTGATCTCAGCTTCAAATTGAGTTTAATTCTGATGTAGAATTAAAAATTTCAACTTTGTAAATAAAAGGAGAAATAATTATTTTTGATGTTCTATATATACATACAATGAAATATTACCCAGCCTTAGAACAGAAGAAAATTCTGCCATATGCAACAAATGAATGAACCTAGAGGACAATATGCCAAGTGAAATAAATTAGTCATAGAAGGACAAATATATTGCATGATTCCAGTTCCAAGAGGTATCTAAAATAGTCATACTCATAGAAACATAGAATAGAATAGTAGTTGCCAGGCACTGAGGGAGGGGGAAAAGGGTATTCAATGAATATTAAATTTTCAGTTATGCAAGATGAGTAAATTCTAGAGAACTAATATATAACATAATATCTACAGTTAACAATATGGTATTGTGTACTTTAAAATATATTAAGAAGACAGCTCTTGAGTTGTGTTCTACACACACACAAGCACCCACACAAGAAAACAAGGTAATTTTTAGAGGTGATGGATAGGTTTAGTACCTTGATTCAGGTGATGATATAGGTATATGTGTATGTCCAAACTCATCAAGATGAATACATTAAATGTGGGCAAATTTGTGTACATCAATTATATCTAATAAAGCTAAAAAAAGACTGGAAAAATTACTTTTTTCCTAAAAAAGAGTGATTTAAAAATGATGGAGAGTTCTTTGAAGTATTTCTGGATTTCTACTTCTCTCCTTTATGTTTTCTCTCCTTTATTCTCTTTTATTTTTCTTCTTTCATTTTCTGTGACATAGAATTGATGAATATGTTTTGTATTTCTTGAATAGTAGAGTTTCTTGAATATTATGTATTCCATGTTTCTTGAGTTATTTAAATTTTTTTAAAAGGTAAGTAAAATTGTTTAAATTAACTGTAATTAAAACAGAAAAACAAAAACAGTTGTCACCTGTCTAGCACCTGGTTGATTGAATGTGTGCATGCACTTGAACGTGTGTGTGTGAATGTGTGTGTGTGTGTGAGTGTGTGTGTGTGTGTGTGTGTGAGTGTGTGTGTGTGTGTGTGTGTGTGTGTGTGTGTGTTAGGAAGGGCAAGGATTAAAGTTAAGGCAAAGGCCTAGAGCAGAAAACACATTCCTCATTTCTGTTTAAAAAGAAAGGAGCAATTTATGTGTCCCCCATTAAGTCTAGCTCCAAATAAACAATGGAAAAGTGAAGAACGAAGATTACAATTATAATATTGTACACTGCAGCATCTTATTGACACTTATATTAACTCTTTCTTACTAAGACCTTGTTCTAATGTTTTCATTACTTTTTTCTTCAAAAGGAGGAAAAAATCCTCCTGTCAGCTTTATAAGCTACCTAGAAGTTAACAGGTTTTCTAAAACGTTTATCAAAAATGAAGTAGTAGGCATTGTACGTTTAAAGAAAGTATGACTGGATTCTTGAAAGTTCACTTGCTCTCTCTTTCAATATTTAAAAATAAACATAAGGCTGACTAGAAGGGTGTAGACATAGATGATCAGTAAGTCTTTTTTTTCCTCTAGCTTTTGGAAATACTTATTATAAAGCCTTAGTGCAATATATCATAAACTGCATTTTAATTAGACGTCAATGTTTTATTTCTTAAGATAGCATCTGGAGAACAATCTGGCTTCATTTCCCACAATAAAATGCCTTTTGTGGATTATTATTTCAGAATACACCTCACTGTCATTAGAAAGAATAATAAAGTTATCAGCACCCCAAGTTGACCATGGTCATCAAATGAAAGTTTTTTTTAGTAGAACCATCCATATCAACTACTAAGGTGAGAATATATCTATATGACCTGAATAAAGCTTTTCTGGCCAATTTTGACAAAACCTTCAATGGAAATTGCTACAATTAGCTGTCAGAATCCTGTTTTTGGTTGCAAACAGAATATACCATCTGGGAGCCAGGGCAAGGAGTCTATACCCCATGTGGCACATCACTTCTCTATCTAAAATGTTCAAGGCTTTGCCATTGCTGTTAACTTCTCACCTGTACAGTCTGGGCACTGTCCAGCTCCTTCTCTCATCCCTCTGTTTCTCAAGCGTTTTTTCACCTCCTCCAATATGCCACGTTCTCTTTCTCTCATCCCCTTGGTCTGCAACTAATCTAAATTTTCTGCCTGATATACTCTTTTCTTACTCTTTCTCTCACCTTTTGCCAATTGTCTGGCTTAACCTTCTGGTGTTGGGTTAAACATCACTGCCTCCAGGATGTCTCCTTTCAAACCCAAAGTTTGTCTCATTTTTTTTTCTTTTCCCAAATGCTTCTAGACCACAGCCTTTCACACTGTTGTAATTGCTCAGCTCCTTGTCTGCACATCCCGCCAGATGAGAAGCAGTATGAGGAAGATGTCCTCTACCTTGTACACCATTGTGTTCTATGTTCCTACCATAGGCATTCAATGGATATTTTTTTGAAAGAACAAATTTCAGATCAAGTGAGGTGGTACTGGTATTAAGGAATTAGAAAAACTGGGCAGGTAAAGTGTTAAGGAAGACTTAGCAGGTAGACATACTGGTAGTGCCAGCTAAGGACCGCAGGTAGATGTGTCCCTGAGACTAGCAAAGCCTCCATGCAGGAGTCTGGCTTTGGGTTTGAAGTGCCTAGTGTGGGGATTCATGTTGTTGAGAAGATTTTCCAATGCAAGGAAGAAGTCCAGAGACAAAGAGACCTGTATGGGTCAAGACACTGAGGTAGAGACCCAATTACTGAAATCAATGTATAATACAAATGTTTGGGCATCAACAACAAGGTTAAAATACCAGGTCTGCAGCACAAAGTCAGAGTGGGGCCAGAGCCAGGTGGAGGATGTAGTCCCTAGGAAACCTTGGATTTCCTAAAATTCAGGAAAACAATTGCTTCTAGAGACTAGAGGAAAGCTGGGTCTTCAGATGGAGGCTAACGGCTTCGTTTTTTAAAAATTAAAATGTATTGGGTGACAATGAATAGTAACATTACATAGGTTTCAAGTGTACAATTCTGTAATACATGATCTATATATCACATTGTGTGTTCACCCCCCAGAGTCAGTTCTCCTTCCATCACCATATATTTGACCCCCTTTACCTAACTCTTGTATTTACCCTTGGTAACTACTCTGTATCTATGAGTTTTTGTTTCTTTATTTGTTTGTCTTAGTATGGCAATCTGAGAGATCTGAAGACAAAAGACCAAGGAAGTCATTACACCCGTCAGGCAATTCAATCATTAGGAAGGCCAAACTGACTTGACTAATAAGGCTGCATCTAGTGGTTACTTTGCATGGACTTTGCATCAGGCAGTCCACTTGGAATTCGGGCAGGGAGGCAAGGCAAACACAAATTCCCAAGTCTGCAATGTGCAGTGTATTTATTTTTTCCTCAGAGGGTTTTCTACTTTCCCCAGGACCAATTTGTTGGCAAAGGATCTTTGTGCTTTTCAGGCCTGTATGTTGGTGCTGCTGCCAAATAACATTCTTTAAGGTATACTCCATGTCTTATTCCATCTGAGTCATCACACTGTTAGGGGAGCTACTCTATGGTCTAAGAATTTCAGTGGAGTAGAAATTGTTCATGATACTTCACTACATGCCATTCTGGTGTCTACCATGTTTGCCAAGCCTCCAAGTCACAGCCTCAGTGACAAAGCTTCCTGGATAAGCCAGGAAGGAATCATTTTAACTCAGACCAGCTAGAAAAAAAATCTCAGCCTCAAGACAAAACAGGCCATACAACCAAAAATGCAGTCAAACCTGTGATAGAATTAGATAACCTTATAGAGAACTTTGTCTCAAAATCAATAATACTTCCCAACATTATCCCTAGAATTGAATCCAACTCAAACTACACAAATTTTTCCTTAGCGTTGACATATTTTCCTTTCATCATAAAAAAGGGAAGGGGGCTCAACAGTAGTGAATGCCAGTGCATTCTGAGAGACAGGGCAAGTAAAAGTTACTAGCTTTAAGAATTCCAAAAGGATTTTCTGTTAAATGGTCAACAATTTGAATGTGAGCCACAGCTTTTGTATGTTGAATGCTGATGTTCTGCCTCTTTACCAGCAGCTGTGAGAAGAGGCAGATGTTTTTTAAAAAGGAAGCAGGAAAAGGGGTCAGTGATTATTTTTGTTTTGCTTGCTAACAGCCTTCATCATTTGATTGAGGTCTGTTCAAATATCTCCCTGTTTCAATAAATCCTGAGCTTTCTCTGCATTTTGTTCACCTCCTTATCTCACACGTGGCCTAGAAAGTAGGTATTAAGTCCTAAGTATTTTTTAAACAATTGGATGAATAAATGACAGTTTCCTTAGAAGTGCTATGTCTGAAAGCTATTCTTCCCTTTCCTAAACCAGGAAGAAAAGATAAATGGGCCTAGCCAGCATGCTGAAGTTGAAACCACTCAGAAACATGTCCACCAAGAGGTGTATGAGTGTAAGCAGATTAGAGAAAGGCTAATAAGCCATAGTGGAAGAGAGTTCTCCATGATACCTTCTCAAACGCCCTCAGTTTTCTCTTTGCACTCTCTCTGAACACTCCTCTACACTTATATAGCCCATTGTCACTTGGAGAATTAGATGTATTGGGCCCCTCGCGAGGGGGACGTGAGAATAGAGAACTGTGATGCTTCCTGAGATTGAGGCTGTACTTTATGCTCAGTATGCTGCCTTGTGTTTATTATCTCATCTAAGCCTCAAGCAATCGTAAGAAATGGGTGTTAGTGCTCCTACCTTTGGGCAGATAGAAGAAGCTGACGTATAGAGACGTTAGGCAGTTTGCCCAAAGTTACAGAGCTAACCAATACAAATTCTAACTCCAAAGTCCTTTAGCCACAGAGGAATGCGGCTGTCTCAATTTTGCTTGATCTCTGCATCATTACCTCATCACTCTGTTGCCAGAGGAGAGAAAAATATTTCCTAAATAGATGGCACTTTAGAAAACTAATTGCAGTTGTTCCATTGAATCATCCTGCTATTCTGAAGGCATGTAAGGTCAAGTGCATGGGGCAGAGGGAAGGCAAATGAGAAGCTGGTGGTGCTCTCGAAGCATTTTCAAGCCAGCCGGAGCTCAATTAACAGGCTGGGAAAGCTCAGGAAAGCTGAGCTGTGGGAAGGCAGGGAGCCTGCCAGCCAGGGAGGGCCTTTGCTTTTTCACCTTTCTCATTTTTTCAGTGACACAAACCTTCTTGCATGTAGTCATTTCCAACTCTGTGTCTCCCACTTGTCACAAGGTCTCCATCCTCCTGACCATAATGAGCAATTTGCTCGAATCCTTGAATAGAAATTGCAGTTTAATTCATTTTAGTGGCATTTGAAGAAGGGAGATGCTTAAACAAGCTATTTGGTGTCCTCTGCATTACTATTGAAGGTTAATCGCTACCCAATATGCATATTTGAGCTCCAAACTATATTCTTGAGAAAATGGAATAATTAAACCACAAGTGGCAATTACTTGTATTTTAGTAGGCTTCTTGCTGTTGTGACATTATTAAGTAATATCTTTTCTAAGTTGGCATCCAGCTCTCAAATTTCTATTTCCAAATGTGTTTGCTATATTAATTTCTGTTAATTTTGTTCAGTATTGAAATTGGAATGAGGTTATCATCATCTGACTGAAATCTGAAGTTGATATTTTTTACTACAGCTTATTCTCTCCATAAATGTTTTGCTTCAGAAATTTGTCCCCACTTGAATATCTTCTAACCATATAAACACTGCTTTATTAGAAGTATTTCTGAATCTATTTTAGAAATATGACTCTGGTACATTCACGTAGAGTTAATACTTCACAGCCACTTAAATTCTGTATTAAAAGAATGTTGATTGACATGGAAAACGTTCATAATAATATAGGTGGGAAAATATGATAAACTGTATGTAGGGTATGCACATCATTTTCAAAACATAATTCTATACGTGCACAGATATACACATAGGAAAAACAGAAAGAAATATTCCAGATATTTCTGGATGGTGGCTTTTGGATAGCTTTAAGTTCTTTCTTTTTAGTTTTTTTATATTTTCTGGTTTTTTTCTAATAGATACACATTGCTTTCATACTTCATTATGTTCATTAATATTTTATGGAATAAAGAAGTCTCTTATTGAAAACTTACATTCTATAGTTATAGCTGAATTATCCTTAAATATCTTATTGCAGTCCTCTTCCCAGAGATTAACATAGTTACTAATTTTGATGATTAGCAGGGTTTATCAAAATGGTACTATGAACATTTGGGGCAGGATAACTTTTTTTGGGGGGTGGAAGGTATGATGTTCTGTGTACTGTAGGATAATTTGTAGTGTCCTTGGTCTCTGTCCACCAGTTGCCAATAGCACCCAACCTCTTAGTTGGGACAACCAAAAATGTCTCCAGACATTGTCAAATATCCTCTGGGGGATAAAATCACAGCCCTATCCCCTAGTCTCTTTTTCTCTCTGCATTAGCACACATACACACACATATAGAAATATATCATTAAAAAGTAAATGATATTATTCTGTACATATCTATAACTTGCTTTTTAAAATTCAGTGTTATGTCTTAGTGGTATTTGTAAGTTAATCCACTTAAACCTCATGTATTATATTAATAATCAGAGAACAAAAGGAATGTAATGAAAACTTATAAAAAAGAAATGTATGCAACCACAATCCAGACAAAAACCTTCAGGAAACCATCACTCTACATAAATATAGTGCAGAGGGTAACTGTGGGGCATGTTCAACCCTCTGATGAAAAGAAGAGTCCCCTGAAAGCTGATGTGATGAAGAAAGAAATTAAAAGAAAATAATGAAATTATAGGACACCCCATACAGGTAGAATGTAAAAAGAAAAAAAAATGTGATTCTTAGAATCCTGGGCAGCAGTGTGCCAATCCCCAAAACAAAGCTAGTCAAAGAATCCCCCACGTTAATGTCTTCTCACCACTTACTGTAATCCAACACTAGCAATT
This sequence comes from Hipposideros armiger, assembly GCF_001890085.2. Classification (NCBI taxonomy): domain Eukaryota; kingdom Metazoa; phylum Chordata; class Mammalia; order Chiroptera; family Hipposideridae; genus Hipposideros; species Hipposideros armiger. The sequence continues at coordinate 397,662 of NW_017731554.1, read as the reverse complement.
CCTTTGCCCACTTTCTTCAGCTAAACCTACCACTACAAACCTCCTTCCTTGATGAATATGGAGATTCTAGAACCCACACTAAGGCAAGATTTAAACTTAGAATTCAGAATCAAAAAAAATTTTTTAAAGATTTTATTGGGGAATTAGGGGAGGGGAACTGAAACTCTGCTGTCGTTTTGTTCTTCAGTCTAGTTGTGGAGGACGTCGCTTCACTTACCCATGTTGGTTTTATCATTGTGCCCTGCCCGGGTGAGGCAGTCACTCACCGGCCATTGGGTGGCCACTCACGGCAGCTCATGGCAGCTCACACTGGCTGCTAGCCACTCATGGTAGCTTATGGCAGCCCACTGCAACAGGGGTTGCAGCCTACGCCATGGCCAGCAACTCACAGCAGCCCAGCTCCAGGTCGAGCTGTTGTTCACCATCTTAGCTATAGAGGACACAGCATCACTGGCCCAAATGAAGGATCCGAACCGGGGCCCTGCTGCTCAGAGCTGGCATCCCAAGCCAACTCTTAACCAACGCGCCACTCGGCCGGCCCCAGAATCAAAATTTTTAAATGGCATTTAGGTTCATTTCTCTTCCCCTTTCCTATTAACTTCATCAGGAAACAGAACATTGACAGCTCTCCAGAAACTCCCAACTCCTGTGCCTCTCCCTTGTCCCATCTCCAAACTTCTTCCAGTAATGGTTATCCTGACCTTTTTGATAGTCATATTCCTGTTTTTCTTTATGGTTTACTACCTATGTATGCATCCCTAAACAATATAGCAGCCTTGTCTATTTTGAACCTTATTTAAATAAAATCATATTGAGTATTTTTTCTTATCATGTTCTTCCGCTCATCATAATGTTTGTGAGAATTATCTATCATGTTGACCATAGTTGTGATTTGCTCTTGGTCATTACTTTAGGTATAATATTTTATGACTCTACAAAATTTATTCATAGGTTCTACTTTTTCTGGATATTTGGATTCTTCCAATTTTAATTATTATAATTCTGCAACATTAACCTTCTTTTTCATGGGTCCTGGGCATATGTGCACAAGTTTCTCCAAGGTGTGTACCTAGGAGTGGATTAATCATGTCAAAGGAGCTGTATGTGATTTAAACTCCTGAAAACACTGAAGAAAAGTTCCCATTGCTCCACATCTTAACCAACACCTGGATGTCCAAAGCCATTAAAGGGCACGTGCCGTTTAATAATATATAATGGAATATAAACACCCACAAATAAGATAGATACACACAGGCCTGTGTCTTAGTTTGGACTACTATAAAAAAAATACCATAGACTGGGTGGTTTATAAACAACAAAATTTTATTTCTCACAATGCTGAAGGCTGAAATATCCAAGATCAAGGCATTGGCAGGTTGGTGTTTGGTGAAAACCTGCTCCCTAGTTAATAGAGAGCTGTCTTCTTGCTGTGTCCTCACATGATAAAAGGGGTGAGAGAGCTCTCTGGGGTCTCTTTCCTAAGGGTACCAATCCATTCATGTGGGCTCCACCCTTATGACCTAATCACCTCCCAAAGGCCCCACTTCCCAGTATCATCATATTGGGGTTAGGATGTCAACATATGAATTTTGACAGTACACAAATATTCAGTTCATAACAGCTTCTGAACTGAATGAACACTAGATGAAGTTATCTGAATGAGCTTCTCTCCATCCGTGGGTGAGGTGAGGCCAGTGCCCTATGAATTTCTTCATCTTCCCCTTGACAGAAACTTGTGGGAGGAGAAGAGGATGGGGCTACTAATGGCAGAACCTAGAGAGTGTTACAAGTGCCAGTCACCAAATCCAACAAGCTAGCTAAAAAGCATATTCCAAACACTTAAATTATTACCAAATACAACTGATAAAAACAAACAGAAACAAGAACGTAGTTACAAGCTCATTCACTGGGCCAACATGGAACTCCTCCAATTTCCTTTCCTCCCACATCTGCTCCTTCAACAGTATTCTCCTTCTCAGTAAGTGATATCTCCATCCACTGTATGGTCTCAGTCAGAGAAATAATTCTTTTATGTAATTCTCCCCCTCCATGACCACTCACACCCAACTACTTTTTCTCATATAGGTCTGCTTCTTTTTATCTCCATCTCCAATACCTTAATACCTTTGTCCAGGTCACTTTCTTTCTTTTCTTCCAAAGATTTTTATTGGGGAATTGGGGGATGGGAACAGCACTGGGGAATTGGGGGGAGAGGAACAGACAAGTTGCTGTCCTTTTGTTCTTCAGTCTAGTTGTATAGGACGTTGCTTCACTGGCCCAAGTTGGCACCATCATTGTGCTCTTTCCTGCTGAGGCAGATCAGTCGCCGGCTTCTGGACGGCCGCTCATGGTGGCTTGAGGGCTGCTCACGCTGGCTGCTGGCTACACACGGTAGCCCATGGCAACCCACTGCAGCAGGGACTGCAGCCTACGCCGTCGCCGGCGACTCACAGCAGCCCAGCTCCAGGTTGAGCTGTTGTTCAGCATTCTTAGCTGTAGAGGGCAGTGTCACTGGCCCTCATATGTGGGATCTGAACCTGGGCCCTCTGGCGTCCCAAGCCAGCTCTTAACCAACTCACCACTGGGCTGGCCCCAGGCCACTTTCATTGATTGCCTGCATACTGCAATGGTCTCCTAACTGCTCTCCCTACAGCCACTATATTTCAATCTCCAAAGTCAGGGGTCTGTTTTGTCTTCACTTCATCAACCTAGCACAGTACCTGACACATAGTATTATATTTGATAAATGAATGAATGGATTTATTCTTGTTTCTCTCCAGACTATTCATTATGGTGATCTCAAAAGCTGATCTAATTGTATTGCTGCAAACCTTTAAACATTTTGATGGTTCCTAAATCACTTTTAGGATAAAATTCCAAGATATATAGTGCAGCTTTCAAGACTCAGAATGATCTTTCCCTGGCTTAGCACTCAAACTTTATCTTTCACAATTTCTCCTTTTAGAACCTTGCTTTAGTAATTCTGAACTCTTATCAGAGCCTAGCACAGTCTTTGCTATCTTTTTTCTCTGGGACTTTGCATATACCATTCTCTTTCCCTGAAACACTTCTATAATGGCTGTTTCTCTCACAGGCATCATAAAGGTTGTTTACAAATATTCTGGCACGTTCTCCATCCAGGCACAACAGGGTTGCATTTCCTTGCCCTCTTATAATTAGGGTGTCCGTGTAAGTTGTTTTGGCTAATGAAATTTAAACAGAGATGACCTGCACCACTTCTGGGCTAATGATTACAGAGTCAGGGTATAAGTCTTTGTATCCTCCCTGCTTCTCTCTCAGTGAACATGAAAGCCAACTTTGACTCTCACTTCAGTTGAGCCTCTGGATCTGATCCACAATAAACAAATACAATGAATAGGAAAGAAATCTCTGATAGCTTAAAGTCACTGAGATTTTGAGATGTTTGTCACTGCAGCAGAACCTGCCCTATTCTGACTGATAACTCCATACTCCCCAACCACCCTCCCCAGCACACATGCACACATGTGTCCTTCAGATATCATTTTTAATAGTTCTCCTTGACATATCAGATTGTGATCAACAATTTACAAAGACTCAAATTACTACACAGAAAAGAATTGAACAAAGTGTGTGTTTGTGTGTGTGTGTGTGTGTGTGTGTGTGTGTGTGCAGGGGACAATCTAGAGATGACTTAAGACTCAGTAATATGGTAGAGCATTCACATGTTCTTACTACTGGTAGGCAAGATTCTAAGATGGCAGAATAGGTAAATGCTGTGCCCATTCCCTCCTATGACCACATTAAAATTATAGCTAAATTATAGAACAATCAAATCAAGAACCATCTGAAGACTAGCTGAACACAGACCCTATAACTAAGAATATAAAGAAGAGGACACATTGAGACTGGTAGGAGGGGTGGAGACATGAAACAGGCTGACCCCACAACCACAGGTAGTGGTTGAGAATTGGGAGGGATATCTTAGGAGTGGAGGGATCTCTTGAAGAGTGAGGGGTCCCAGCCCCACACCAGGGTCCCCAGCCCAAAGGTCCAGTCCTCACAATATCTGGCTGTGAAAATCAGCAAGGATTCCACCCATCTGGATGAGACAGAAGGCAGCTAGAAATCCAGATGTCCACTTAAAGGGCCTGCACACAGACTCACTTGCTTGCAGACACTCACTCTGGGCTCCAGCAGAGGGGCAGCAACTCTAGAGACACCCAAGACATACAGGGTAAGACTGAGTTGTATGGCTTTAGGATGAGGGCTAGAGGGACAGCCTCCATTATCCATATGTGGAGCCTGCCTGACAAGTAGCCTACAGGTGGGCGCCATCTTTCCAGTGTTGAACCCTCAGCCACGTGTTCAAATCTGAGACCCTATTGGCCTGGTGAACTCCTTGCGCCCCACCCTGGGGTATTTGCCACAGCATGGATGGACCTAGAGGGTATCATGCTAAGTGAAATAAGTCAGACAGAGAGAGACAAATACCATATGATCTCACTTATATGTAGAATCTAAAGAACAACAACAAAACCAGAAATGGATTCATAGATACAGAGAACAAACTGATGGTTACCAGATGAGAAGGGGGTTAGGAGGCTGGGTGAAACAGGTGAAGGGATTAAAAAGTACAAATTGGTAGTTATAAAATAGTCATGGGGCTGTACAGTATAGTATAGGTAATATAGTAAACAATATTATAATAACTACTGTTTCCCCAAAAATAAGACCTAGCCAGAGAAGAAGCTGTAGCATAATTCCTCCAGGATATGGAGGGCATGCACCCCTCTCGTGAGGGTTTTATGACCTGTTTCAGGGAGAATGATGCCTTTTCCACAAACTCTTTTAGCTTAAAATATTCAGTATGCCACGGTGCCATATTTTGGCACCTAAAATCATGCTACAACTTATTTTCTGGCAGGTCTTATTTTTGGGGAAACAAGGTATGTATAGTGCCAGATGGGTACTAGACTTATTGAGGGGATCACTTCATTAACCATAAATGTCTAACCACTATGCTGTACACCTGAAACTAATATAAAATAATATTGAATGTTAACTATCATTGAAAAAAAACACTGGTAGGCATTAAATACTTGGGAAGAAGAACATTCGGCATCAGATCTGCTGTCTCTTTAAGAAAAAATGGAGGGTAATTTTAAAAAGCACTGGCCTGATTGAGAAACTAGGGTTTTTGCTATTTATGTCATACAGTAAACATTTATTTGGACAAGTTATTTCTGAATCAGACTGTAGTTTCCTCAACTTAAGTTGGAGTTCCCAGACTTATCTACATGAATCCTTCAAGCCTGGTATCTGTTGGGTAAGAAGTGTTGTTTCCATAGCTGTTCTCTCTCTCTCTCTCTCTCTCTCTCTCCTTGAGAGGAGCACAGAATTCAAATGTCTTAGCCCATAAGTATGTCTGGCATCAAAAGTGCTCTCTGATAAATACAAGAGATAACTTTCCTTTCAGTACCATCAATTCTGCTTCTGAATGTGTCCATATGCATATGCCTTATTTGCAAGTAAAAATAATCATCGACTCTTAAATTTGCTTTTTAAAATAAGCTTCTACTCCAGAAATGACACACATAGTATCTGTCGCCTTGATTTTCTTAGCAGTACACTAAAGTACATGTAGCTAATTCCTGAACTGGCCCAGGGCTGCGCCATGGCTAGTATCACAGTGGGGTGGCCATTTAGAGGCTTATTTAATGTGTGAGTTGGACAGCTTCTGAGAAAACCCATCAGGCAGAATAGGAAGGGATTTCAACTGTGATATTCTTTTGGCCAGCCTCTCCTCTCCCCTTTTCTCCATATCTCTGCTTCCCCTGCCTCCCTCTCTCTCTTCTCTCTCATTTGCACCTCACTCTCTTTTCTTGCCTCACTACCTTCTGTTTTGGGTGAGTATCAGATAGGACTTAGGAGTGCTTACTTTGCTGGCAAGTGGGAAAGAGATCCAGTACCATCATCATCATCTCCTCCTTCCCCTCCCCCTCCTCCTCCTCC